>NC_089503.1:198513256-198821310 GCF_036850995.1 Saccopteryx leptura
CCCTTTACAGATAAGCATCCGAGCTGAGGGTATGCCCATAACCTTAGGTAGGCTACATGCACATGGCCACGCACTAATCATGCAAAGTGCCAGTGAACAAGCCCTAACACAGTTGTTTCTCCTATATCAATGAAGGAAAGATTTGGGACACACACCATATATATAATCACATATATATGTAATTTTTCTTTTGGTTGCACCGTATGAAATTGTCAATACTTGACCATTTTCAACTTATAGAAATGAAAAATGTTTACATGATTCATTGTGTATGAGTGGCTGAAGCTGCCATCCCAGCTGTAGGCAAACTCCCCGCCCCACCTCCGGCAGTTCCTGTGTGCCAGCATGATCACCACGGCCTCTGGTCTGGGCTCTCATGGCAAGATCGTTCCCAGGCGAGGACTTCACACACTCCCTCGCCTCACAGGCTTCTCTCAAATATCCGCGGCTCTTTGACGACGTTCCAGAGGAAAACAGAAAAACGGCCCGAGTGGGTGCACCCTCCTGGCCACCCCCGCCCGACCTGTCCTCGGCTTGTCTGTGGTTGGATGTCCAATTTCGCTTCCTGCAAACTGTCCACATCAAACTCACCTCACAGACCGGCCCAATGCCCCGCCTACCATGGTGCTTCTGGACAAAGCAGTTAATTAATCCATTCAATCTTGCCACCCACTGAGCTAGACAATAACTTTGAATAAACAAACAAAAAAATGGATGATTGCAAACATGTGGGCCGTTTTCTGTTCCTCTGCTTAACATAATTAGTAAGAAGATGAAAGCAAGACACCATAGGCTTACCCCCTTAGAAGAGGGGTTCACGCTGGGTACACGCCAGCTGAGGCTTCAAGAGATCTGAACCCGTCCATCGGTCTTTCATTTAGCTGTCTGACGTACCAGGAAGCCACACACCACTGTGCCTCAGTGTCCTCGTTGATAAAACTCAGGGACCTGGGTTAGTGGACTTCTAAGATGTCTTCCAGCGCTCACATTCTATTAGAAAGCGCTCTCGCAGGCCAGACGTAGAGCAACTGGAGAACCAGAGAACAGAGCAGAACTGGCTGAGGCATGTTAGTTCATGCTCACGGCCATAATGATCGTCAGAAAGAAGAAACTTCTGATTAAAAATGAAAGAAACACCTCATTTGCCATCCTTCGAGGATAACAGCTTAGTAAAATCATTAAAGAGAAAGAACAAGGCATGTGTCCTTCTCCATGACAACTGTAGTTCAGGATAGCCAGCCTCCTCCTCCATGACAACTGTAGTTCAGGGTAGCCAGCCTCCTCCTCCATGACAATCATAGTTCAGGGTAGCCAGCCTCCTCCTCCATGACAACCGTAGGTCAGGATGACAGGATGACAGTCAGTGATAAAGGAAAGCTCTTCTTCACAGACGATCACCAGAGTACAAACAGAGGAGGAATATTTGAGTGACATCACCATTCTGAAGTCCCTAAGTCTGACCAGGTGGTGGCGTAGTGAATAGAGTGATGGCCTGGGATGCTGAGGACCCAGGTTCAAAACCCCAAGGTTGCCGGCTTGAGCATGGGCTCACCAGCTTGAGTGTGGAATCACATACATGACCCCATCGTCACTGGCATGAGCCCAAAGTTGCTGCCTTGAGCAAGGGGTCACTCAGTCTGCTGTAGCCTTCGGTCAAGGCACATATGGGACAGCAATCAATGAACAACTAAGGCACCGCAATTATGAGTTGATGCTTCTCACCTTTCTCCCTTCCTGTCTGTCTCTCGCGCGTGCTTAAAAAAAAAAAAGAAAAAAGAAAGAAATCCCTAATAATGTAACGGAGGCAAGGATTATCAAAGGAGGCTAAAACCATTAGGCAAAAGGTGGATAGAGATATAGATATTCGTACCATATCAGCTCCCTTCCTGTCTGTCCCTATCTGTTCCTCTCTCTGTCTCTCTCTCTGTCACACACAAAATTAATAAATAAAGACAGCAGGAAATCACTGTTATTTCTGTGGGATGTTAAATCGGCATCCTGGCCCCCTCGGAGCATGCCCTGACCCTGCAACACTGAGGAGTACGTTGTCATCAAGTCTATAATGTACTCTGAAATGGTTTGGCAAATAAAAAATATATACATGTAGTGGAAATAAATTAAAGTGAATCGCTTCAGATGCGAGGTGATGACTTTTCCCAGGAGGAACCCGGCGTCCCCACAGGCAGCATAATTGTATTTCAACAGTAAGTGACTGTGAGAGCCTGCGCTCTTGCAATACAAATAGGGCCTCCCGCAAAGTACAGTTCTAAAAAAAGTGCAATTCTGAAAAATATCCAATCTTCCTTCCCTACTGTGACTGCTGGGGGAGACAACCTGCCTCCCTCCCTATCCCCATCCTCCTGAGATCTGCAGCGCTGACCTTGTCGAGGGTACCAATGTACCCAGGTAGCAAAACTCCATTGACTGCCTTCCCACTGAGACAGTGAGGAGGGCTAACAACTGCCAAGCAGAAACCACCAAAGTTCTTTAATGAGAGCTAGGGTAAGCTGGTCAGCCTTGGTCACTCCTTCGTTCTCTCCACCTGGAATAACAGCATGACGGTTGAGGCTGCCGCAGCCACCCTGGGGCCAGAAGAATCGCAGAGCCTCCCACCCTGACACTGAGCCACAGAAGTGAGAGCAAAAGTCCACCTGCCAACTTCTTGTCATGGGGAGAAGATATACCCCCAAGATTGAGGTTACTGGCGTTGTTTCTATCACTCTCAGCTGATACAGTGGAAGTCAGAGGGAGAAGGAACGCCCAGGATATAACAGAATTATTCTTTAAGAAATACAGCATAGGGCCCTGGCCGGTTGGCTCAGTGGTAGAGCATTGGCCCAGTGTGTGGATGTCTCAGGTTTGATTCCTGGCCAGGGCACACAAAAGTGCCCCTCTGCTTCTCCACCTTTCCCCTCTACTTTCTCTCTCTTCCCCTCCCGCAGCCAAGGCTCCAAATTGGCCCAGGCACTGAGGACAGCTCCATGGCCTCCACCTCAGGCACTGGAAATGGCTCCAGCCTCAATGGAGCAAGGGCCCAAATGGGCAGAGCATCGCCCCCTGGTGGCATGTCAGGTGGATCCCGGTCGGGTGCATGCAGGAGTCTCTCTGCCTCCCTGTTTCTGACTTCAGAAAATAGAAAAAAAAGGAAAAAAAAAGGAAGCAATCAGCACAGAGGAAATAAGTATGGAATGGGAAGTACTGTATGGGAGAGTTGTAAGGAAGGAGAGAGTCTAGGTATACGGTGACCTTCTGCACCACTGTTTCCCTTAACCCCAACCCTAAACTCATTGCTTCTCGTGAGCAGAACAACTGCTATTATCACGTAGAGGCCTCTGGGTGTGGGGGAGCCTCGGGCCTGGCCCAGAACTGGTGCGAGGCTTTCTCTACCAGGAGGGGGGCTGAGTAACAAACTGGAAAATCCAACCCTGCCCATTTCTCGAGCAAAAATGCTTGCAATGTCCTTGGTCCTTTCCTTTCCTTCACCCGTAACCCAGCAGCATAGTCTGTCACCAGCATAGCCACCATCCTGGTCTAAGAGCCACCATCACCTCTCCCGTGGATTACTGCTGTAGAACCCGGACGGTCTCCAGTTGACACACCTGCCCTGGGCCCACCTCTTCTCACCAGCAGATGGGTGACCCTTGATCAACTCAAGTCAGAACACGTCCCTCCACTGCTCCAAGCCCTCCTGTTTCACTCCAAGCACTGTCATCACAGGGGCCTGAAAGGTCGAAGGCAAGTGGCTCTTTGGCTTGTGCCTCTCCCCTTCAGTGACTCTCTGGCCTCCTCCCTTACACCCAGCCCCCTGGTTCATCCATTCTGGCCTCGCTGGCCTCCTCATCTGGACGCAACAGGTAAACTCCCATCACAGGGCCCAGGCCCTACTGCTGCCGCCTAGAATGCTCTGCCCTAGAAACACGTTTGGCTGCGATCCCTGCCCGGATCTCTCTGTGTGGTGGGCACTGGCTCACCTGGTATGAGAGCATCCTGAATGTACACACCCACACATCCTGCCAGGTCCAGTCAACCTCACCCAGCTCCCCGTTTTCCTTTCTCCATAGCTCTGATCACGACCTACCACAGTACAAAACTGATCTTCTATGCTCCTTGTTTATTTTCCCTCTGCCCTCCCTACAATGCAAGCTGCACAAGCACCAGCATTTCTGTCTGGTTCGCCAGCATGCTCCAAACGGCCAGCACAGAGCTGCCAACGCAGCAGTATGGAACAACGGCGTGAGGCAAGGCCCGCGTGAGTGAAAATCATGGCACATCCACGGCACAGAAATACAGTCAGTCATCAAAAACCACACACGGGAGCCAAAGAAGATTACTAAGAGGGATTTCCTCAAGAAAACTGAGACACACCAGGTGATGAAGTGAGTGTAATGCTGGTCTCATTTTTGCAAAATAATGTTTTAAAAGCATTCACCTGGGTGTCTGTGTTCGCCCTATGAGCACAGACACAGCATTTTATCAAAATAGAGAAAGTTTTCAGTGTTTTCTTTTTTCAGTGAAAAGGATATAGGCAACGATCCTTGACACGTGTGGGCAGTGTTGGGAGTCAGCTGGTTTACACGGGTTCAGCAGAACCGATACCTAATTTTTTGTTGAGTTTGGCGAACCGGTTGTTAAAATGGCACTTGTCATCAGGGTTCTCTCTAAGGTGGGGGCCTGGGCAGCCACCCAGTGTGGAAATCACAAATTAACATTCCTTACTCTTTGTTAACCTTCATCTGCGCAACAGCGTATCCTAAGCGCCTGTGGACATGTTCATTCCGTCCACAGGTGAAAAAAATTGCAAGTGAGGACGCCCATCAAGAAGCAATATGGAAATATCTTCAAATAACAATTTTATTGTTTTTTTGTCAGGTATTATTTAATATTTTCTCATTAATATTTTAAAACTCTTATAACATCATCTAGTTTTGTGTACCTCTTCTATTGTTCTTATTTAAGTATTAAATGCATGAAATAATAAACTACGTTTCGGTATATCTTTTTTTATACTTGAAAAGGTCATTAGGGCAGAGAACCAGTCGTTAAATTATGTGAAGCCCTCCACTGGGTGCGGGCCTTGATTGGAAAGACAGGGCGCAGGTAACCTGGAGACGGGCTCTCATCCGTTGTCTCCCCAACCACAATGCAGGGCTTACAGGAGAAAATAGCTACCAGGTGGCCCTCCTCATCCAGTTCCCATAATGGCAAGTAAAGACAAGGACAGGAAGTCCTCGTTGTCACTCCTTAGATTTTACCCCTCCCCTCCCCTATACAAGAGCCAACAGGCCTGCAAAGAGCAATAATCACCAACTAGAAAAAACCTGGTAGGACCAAGGTAGAGACCCGAAATGTCACGATTCTGCAGCCGGGGACCTCACTCTAGGCACACTGAGCAGCAAGTGGTAGGTGTAGAGCGGCAGGGGTGAAGGAAGCGGGGGGGGGGGGGGGAGTCTCCAGCCAGCTCCCTGACCCCAGGACCCATCTGGATTCAATTCTCCGAATCTGAACTCAACAGAGGCTCGGTAGCAATCTTTTTCTCAAACAAGCGGTCTACGCGCCACTCTGTGTTCTTACAAGGGCGACTGAATGTCTGTGAAACAAACGTATGTGTCTAAAGTTGATCTATTCCATAACCCGGTTAGAGAATACGAAAACTTTAAATTAAGGTCCTTAATGAACTGCTGAAATACTCTCTTCTCAGACCCCTCGACTTAGGCCCAGAGTGAGGTCTGGTACAGGTAACCTGGGAGACATGTAGGAATCAAGAAACTATACGCCAGGGGTCAGGAACCTATGGCTCGCGAGCCAGGTGTGGCTCTTTTGATGGCTGCATCTGGCTCGCAGAAAAATCTTTAATAAAAAAAATAATGTTAAAAATATAAAACAATCCATTCATTTCCTACTGCTCTTGTTCATGGCTGCAGGTGGCTGGCGCCAATCACAGCTGTCCTCTGGGACAACACCAAATTTTTATTGGATAATGTGTAATGTACACGGGTCGTGGTATGGCTCTCACGGAATTACATTTTAAAATATGTGGCGTTCATGGCTCTCTCACCCAAAAAGTTTCCCGACCCCTGCTATACGCACTTAGGTTAAAGGCATTTGGATCCTCAGTGTCAGCCTAACCATTCATTTAAAATCTGAATCCAGCCCTGGCCGGTTGGCTCAGCGGTAGAGCGTCGGCCTAGCGTGCGGAGGACCCGGGTTTGATTCCCGGCCAGGGCACACAGGAGAAGCGCCCATTTGCTTCTCCACCCCTCCGCCGCGCCTTCCTCTCTGTCTCTCTCTTCCCCTCCGGCAGCCAAGGCTCCATTGGAGCAAAGATGGCCCGGGCGCTGGGGATGGCTCTGTGGCCTCTGCCTCAGGCGCTAGAGTGGCTCTGGTCGCAACATGGCGACGCCCAGGATGGTCAGAGCATCGCCCCCTGGTGGGCAGAGCATCGCCCCATGGTGGGCGTGCCGGGTGGATCCCGGTCGGGCGCATGCGGGAGTCTGTCTGACTGTCTCTCCCTGTTTCCAGCTTTAGAAAAGTGCAAAAAAAAAAAAAAAAAAAAAAAAGAATTAAAAAAAAATCTGAATCCAGCTTCTGTTCCCCCCTCAGGCTGGGAAGGTAAGGGCGCTGAAACCTGCTTCCAGATCCCTTCTGGCATCGACAAACCTGTCTGAGATCACTGGCCTGTATGATTCTGTATCTTATAATCATAACAAATCTATGTCACCCACAGAGACTGTCACTTGGATTTATCGCAAACATCTGCATATTCACCTAAAATATAGGTATGCATTCTAGATGTGACTGTTCTGTTTATAGAAGTTACACATGGGGGGGGGGCATTTAGTACTGCAAATAGCAAAATGCGGTGGCTGATGATTTTAGAAGCTGTTCATGCTATGCCCCCCAAATACTAAATACTTCCAGGTAATCAACTACATGGAAAAATAAGTCAGAGTTAATAAATACATCAAAAGAAAGTACACTGGCCAGCTATCCCTAAAAACCTACCCATATAAGGCAATAAATAGGAATTACTGTCGTTCTAATATTTGTCCAACTTTTTTAGTACATTACTATTAATAACATTAAGTAGAGTTAAAGAACAGTTTTATTTTTACGTATTTACATTGAAGCCTGAGAGCTTCAAGAAAAAAAATCCATTTGGAACTTTTTTATATCCTAGGAGAAAGGAAAGTAAAATTTCAGCTTCTGGTTTGAAAGCTTGTTGACTTGAACATTCCTCCATCTGGCAGAAGCATCTACTGAGTCCACCTCTCACTCAGATACCTGCCTTCTCTGAGCTGTCCTTTCAAACTCCCACCGAGAAAGGGATCACCTGGCCTCTCTGTTCCAGACTGGCCCTGGCAGCTTGCTTACAGGTCATGTCAGGGAAGCCCTCTGAGGACTGGTCCGCCCTGGTCCACCTGCTCTTAGGTGAGGGGTGGGAGGTCTGTACTCAGAGAATGCAGCCTGGTGTCCCTGGTGCATCCCAGTGACCCTCTGGGCTGGACAGCATGCCTTGCCTGCACAGGCCTGCCCTTGCCCAAACCTCCCTTTCTAAAAATATCTGTTAAGGAGGTGAGGATGGGATGGGGGAGGGGGCGGTGCGGGGAAGATGGTAAGGGACCTTCATTTAAAGAACATGAGCTCTGCGTCCTGAAGCTGTGGGTGCCAAGACTAACTCACTAGCTTGGCAGGAAAGGAGAGCCTGCAGGACTTCTGTTTCTGCATCTCTTACTGAATGGTCAGCACTGTTCTGGAGGAGTGGTTGCTGGTGAGGGTTCTCTCGCAGGTGGAGTACTAGGTACCGCCATGGAGCAAAGCATCCGCTCAGTAAACGGAGGCTCTCATTACCCTGGGCACCTCGCCCCTGCCTTTGTGGCTCCAGATTTTACATACTCGGAGAAAGGGCTATAAACGCACGTCTATCAAATGCAAAAGTTTGGAATTTTCCAGTTACCGCTCCGCCTAAGGCTTTTGCTCTCAGCGTCCGTCCTGCGTTCCCAGGCAGTCCTGTGAGTGCAATGCTATGGGCTCGCCCTGCTCACTTGCCTCTCAATTTCTAAATAGAAGGAAAGACCAAGTCAGAGGAAAAAGCCAGAGGCAGAGGAAAAACATCCTGTGGATGGCACCTCCCAGAAGCCAGAGAAGGGATGCCCTCCTGGGCTCCGAACGAGACTAAGGCCCGGCTCGGGGGGGGGGGGGGGGGGGGGGGGGGGGGGGGGGGGGGGGGCTCTGGTCGCGTGGGTTCTTCAGGAAGGACGGCCCAAGGGGCCGCGTGCAAGCCCGGGGACCCCGCCCCGCGGGCGAAACCATCACGGAGGCGCGGGTGCGCGGGTCCCGGGCCAGAGGAGGCTGCACAAGGACACTTCCTGTAGCGGGAGGACAGACATCCTGCCGCAGGGCCGCGGGCAGTGCCGCCCCCCGCCTGGGCAGCGGGCCGCGGCCGACACTGACGTGGCGCTGCCGCCGGGAGGCCGGCGAGCCAGGCCGCCCCGCAGGACCCCGGCCGCCCGGCGGCACCCCGGGCGAGAAGCCCGCGCCCGGGGCGCATGGGGTGGGCAGGGCGCGCGGGCCGTCGGGTCACCCACCTTTGCGACTCTGCGGGCTGTGTAGAGCCCCATCCCGTCCTGCACGCGGGACGACTTCAGGGAGAACCTGTCTGGCACGTACATGCCCAGCATTCTCACTCCGCGGGAGGCGACACATCGAAATTTGGGGTGCTGGTGCAGGGGCCAGGCGGCGGGAAGGAGGAAATGGAGCTTTCCTCCCAGAATCCCCACCTCCCTGCCGATTCCAGGATCCCCCGCGGCTCGGCCCCTCCTCGCCCCGGCCTTGGCTCGCCCCGATCCGCCGCTGCCTGAGCTGCCCCGGCGGGGGCGCGGGCCAGCCGGCCAGGGGCGCCGGACGCCGCGCCCTGATTGGCCCGGGGTGGCGGCTCGGACCCGCGCCCGGGCGCGCTGCCCGCAGCGGGGCTGACCCGGGCCTCCGCCTGCCGCTGGCCGCTCAGCGCCCCCGCCCTGTCCGGCTCTGGGTCTGCCCCTCCGAAAACACTGGGAGTGCCAGGCGGGGATTTGACTCCTGGGATGCAAAACGGAGTTGGGCCTGACACAGCCACAGCCCGGGCATCCTCCCAAAGGGTTCTACCCACTTCCAGACTCCAGAGCACAGCCCCCGGGGGCCGGGAAATAGGGATCCTTTTCACATAGGAGTGATGCAACTTGGTTTTTTCATGCTTGTTGGAGAACTTTGAAGTTAAAGGGGACCTATAAGTATGTTGTTTAATGTACAGGAGAAGGGGGTGGACACCCCCTGCAAACAATCCATTTAAAGTTAATTCAGAATTTGTCTTGAACTGTTTAATATTTAAATGGAGTAGAAACCAGTGTTTTTGTTTTGGGGTTTTTTTGTTTGTTTGTTTGTTTGTTTAGTTCTTACATTTCCCAAGGCACAGGATTCCTGAATCCTCTCTTGCTTAAAAAACCACCTAATAAATGTTCAAACCTACCTCCGTGGAGGTAGGGGACCTGGGAGGGAACGGTAGAATCCACGGTCAGAGCAATCAAATAAAGCCACGGGTCTTTTTTCAGTGTTTTTGATAAAGTTAGTAGGTGTTCCAATGGACCCAGAAGAAACTTAAAAGGCTGTTGAATCCTTCAAGACAAACCAAGAGCTTTCTACTTTTTTTCTCTTGATATTCTTGATAATTTTCTATGCAGGGTCTTTTCTTGGAAACCATGGATGTCCCCATAAACATTAAATGTCCCTTATAAACCAGTAAAATAATAAATTTGGCAAAATTAAAGACCGCACTCTTAATAAAAACAACAACAAAGTACAACTAAATAAATTTTAAAGACCTTACTGGGTTTACCTAACAATCCATGAATCAGGCAGCATCCAATATAGCAGATAGGACCTCGGAGGAACTTTATGAAATGAAAGACTTTTATAGGCAGGAGGGAAGGGGAGGGGACCAAGGAAGTTTGGGCAACAACGTAGGTTGGTTATTGCAAGATCACTTTCTTTTAGAAGGCAGCAGGTCTCAGACAGGTGACTTCACTAGTGCTGATCAGACAACTCATGATAGACTGGTGTTAAGAGTCAATTTCTAGAGAAGCCCAAGCTATATGTTTAGTCTCAGTTTGGTTGCAGTACTTAGCATAAGTGACTCCATTTTGGGCCTGTCCTCATGTTTCTCATAGCACCTCCATGGAAATGACTCCTGCTTCTTTAGAACTAAGGAAGGCCTTGGGATGCAGACAGTTCCTAATTTCCTAAGAAGAAGAATTTTATTAAAGTTTAGAAAAAGGTGTTATTTTAAGCATTATGAAAAAAAATCAATAATAGCAATATTTGGAGATTACAAAGAATAAAGCAAATGACCCTTTAAAAAAATTTTTTTTCAGGGAGGCTATGCCAGGGGTAAGAGAAACGATACCTGAATCATTCTCTGAATTTTGGCCTTTCTGATACACCATTGAAGATCCTTCCTAACTTTTGTCGGAGGAAATTAATCAATACACAAACACAGACTTTGTTTGGGGGAAATCTGAAATCAGATGGTCTTGAAACATATAATAGGTGTTCAATAAATATTTGTTCGTTGAACGTGAGTTTCGAGGCTAAGCTGAGATTTTCAAACTAGCCGATGACGACCCTAGAATTCAGCATTGTGCTTCAGAGAACCTGAACTAGAGTATCTTTTCCCTGGGTGCCCTTTAACCTGTGCTAAAACCAGCCCAGACCTGGGACACTGGGCCCTCCTAGAATCAGACCAGAGGGTGGCCCATGGCCTCTTCACAGAAAAGTGTCCTTTGTCAGAAGACTATCCTTCAGTCTGGCTGCGTCTCTTTGGGCACTGACGCTTCCACAGCTCTTGATCATGAGAGAGAGAAAGGTCTCAGCCTGACACAGTCCTCGCTCACCAGTGACCCTGGCCTGGGCCCATGTCCCTGTGGGTTGCGTACTGCATTTCTGGGGAACACAGTGGGCCAGCTCCAGGTACTCATCTTTCTGAATGCAGTCCTTTTTCCTAATAAGGACACAGTAAAAATTAAATAACTACATTTGTAGAGATTAATCTGAAAGTAATAAGCCTAGAAGCTTTCCAGATCTTTTATAAATCTCCATCAGGGATTTTGTTACGGAGCAAATCATGTATTTCATTAAAGCATACAATGTTCTTTTTTATCTGTTTGATGGAGAGTTCCGATGAGCTACTACCTAAAACATGGGAATCGGCAATAAAAATCATCTCTATTACAACACAGAAAAAAAAAAGAGAGAAACCGTTGGACACATGTGTGCCAGGTTACAACACACAACGGCAGCTGGAAATTAGATGTTGAAGCCTATAAGACAGCGGTGGTTCGATGAGTCATCTCCTAAAACTTGCAGAGCTAGAAAGTGACCTTTCCATATTATCTTTGAAAAATGGGAAATTAAAATTCTGCTCTACAGCAAAAGTCTAAATCCAACCTTTAAAAGAAAATCAAAATATTGACATTAAAATACTGCCCTGCTCCTGCCTTATTGATTCCAGAAACAATTGCACGACCTTGACACACGAGAAAGGACTCCAAACATGTTTCTCTTTACTTCTAAATTTGCTTTAGCAAAAAAAAAAAAAAAAAAAAAAAAAAAAAAAAAATATATATATATATATATATATATATATATATATATAGTTATTGAATTCAAACTCATGTCCTGGCGTGGGCCTTGTTTTTTTTCATTCGAGGGAAGACGTGAATTATAACTATGTATCGGTTAATTATTTTACCATACTTGCTGTTGATCCCTTTTGATCGTGTCTCGGTTGTGAATGACTCTTTCCCACTATCACAGTAGAATAAAAGCCAGATAGGAACACTGATGTTGATTTGTCTTTAGTTTCCTGAGAGTCGCAAGGATTTTATAGTGGATGAATATAAAACCAACTTTGCTGAGCAGAAAAGAATAAAGATTTATTTGGTGTGACTCACGAAAAGAAAAAAAATCCTTGAAAATAAAATTGAGTGTTGGATGTTAGATTCAGGGAGTACTGATATTCTGGGGCTGCCAAGAGTGTAACTATTGAAGGAACAGGGAGTGCTGATATGGCCTCTGTGAGGCTGAGAACAAAGAAGGTCAGAGACCCTTATCAGAAGTTTATGTTTGAAATTCTCCACTAAGCTAAAACTGGCCCCTGTTGCTATGCCGGCCCCTGTTGCTATGCTGCGTGCGACCTCCCTAGCCAATAGCTAAACTGCCACATCTGCTTCTGTATATGCTTGCTCACTTAGGATATATAAGGACCTGGCTGTAAGCGCCAGGCGCAGCTTCCGTTTGCAGCTCCTCGTGAGCACAGTGTCTCCAGACATCTTGGGAGTTCGCCCCTGCGCAGGTTAAACTGGCCAATAAAGTAACATCTAAACTCCTGAAAGTCTCCGACGTTTGTTCTTATACCCGGTGGATGCAACATTGGACGCGGGCTCTGAAACCATCTCTTCTTCACGTGGATTGCACAAGAGCCAGTGAGCCCCAAAAATAGGGCCCCCCAGCCCCTGAAAATCCATACATTCAAATTTTCATCATCTCTTGGTTTTGTGCAGTGACACCAATGACTCGGATACAGAACCAGAGAAGAATGCAGGCATCCTTTAATTAGAAAAAACCTAGAAGTTTCTGGGACTAAGTGAGGAATGCTATAAAAAGAAAAGCCAATGCTTAAGTCAGAGCTCATCTCACCCCAAAAGTCAGCGCTGTTCATGGAGCAGAGTATAGAGGGGTAACCAGAAGCTGGTGGACCGTGAGGGGAGGAATCCAAGGAGGCTAATAGTTTCCATGTATTGAGCCCCATCTATTCCAGAAACTGGACAGGGTTCTTTGGACCCATGATCTTAAAGCCCGAATGGCTCTTCCATCACAGCCCCACAAGGTAAATTTTCACAGCCCCATTTTGAAGAAACAATCTCAGAGAGGTGGTTGATCTCAGGCAATTTCATACATCCATGAAGTGGTGGCGGTAATTCAAAGTAAGGACTGGCTGATTGCAATGTCCTGGAGTGTAGCTCCAGTGACTTAGACGGGCACCCTTTGTTACACTTCCCTCCAGGGTTAGCAGAGACCCCAGGACAGATGGAACTCTCCAGTTCATGTTCTATCTCTCTCTCTCTCTCTCTTCCTCTCCATTTCTTTCCTCTTCCCTCCCAACTCCCCTCCAACTCCTCCTTTAAAACTGAAAGACAATATGATTGGCCGAGGTCAGGGTCACCTGTGTCCAAGAGAAGACAGAGTCATGTGGTTCCAGGAATAGCTCCTCAGCAGAGAGAGGCTGTAAGATAAGATCCTATCTTTGCAGAAAGTTTCCCTGAATCTGGCAGATATTTTGTGGCCTGGCCTATTTATGACACGGCCTAGCTTATCCACAAATTTTTAATCTACAGAAACAATAATATTTTAAAAGAATCAATAATCAATCAATAAAGCAATACTAATATTCCTATCTTTGTCAAAAACTCACAATTTATTTCACTAGTTTTCTTTTTCCCTTATAAAAATAAAATGGTAACAGCCCTGGGCAGGTAGTTCAGGCCTCAATACACCAAAGTTGTAGGTTTGATCCAGCCAGAGTACATATAAGAATTAACCAATGAAATTCATAAATGAGTGGAACAACAAATCAGTGTTTCTCTCTCTCTTTCTTTCTCTCCCTCCCTTCCCCTCTCTCTATAATCAATACATAAATTTTTTAAAAAGGTGATTAAAGAGCTCAATTTGTATTATTTTAAAAGTCACCTTCTTAACACATCCTTCCAAATAAGTGATAAAGAATCTCTTTCTTTACGTGAGCATTGTCTATATACTCTGAAACTATGTAGAGAGTAAAAATAATTATTATAACAATGTCTTCATAACTCCTTAGCACAGAGATAGGAATCAACATTTTCCATAGAAACTGTTATTTCAAATAAATACAACACTTGAGTGCTGATGGCTTGATGACCTCTCAGAAGATAACATAATTCCTTTGTTATAGGAAACTTGTCAACATATAGCAAACCAAATTGGAAGACTTTTGGCTGTGTAACAGGTGTATTCTCTGGAGAAAAGACACCAAAATTTAAATAATCAAATATGGCAAAAATAACAGATTCCCTTCTTCCATCGGGTCAGATGTCTCCTCCATGAATTACAACCCAGCCAGCCTGCCCTGCTGTTCGCTTTGAGGGGTGGGGTTGTTGCAAGTCTCTTTACGGAAGGCCACTATGCAGCCGGGGAGAAAAAAATTGGCATCATGCTGATTCCTCAAGTCATCTATTCTGAACGTTTCTGCAAGGTTTTGCTATACAGAACCTTAGGCCAGGAGGAAACAAAAGACTTAAAAACAATAAAAATAAAAAACACAGACCATGCCAGAGTGTGTGCTAAATGATACAGGCTACCTACCAAACATAGCTTCCAGAAACCTCTTCCTCCAAATGCACCTGCCAGAACGGTCACCTCCATTGTTCCTGCTCCAGGGAGCCCTACCTGTCAGGTGCATCTCGGTCTCTGTGGGTGCAGTCAGGAGCCATGGGAACAACAGCAAGGATTGAGGAATCTAGAAACACAGTGATCGAGTCACCAAGTGGAGACGGATTCACGTGAGACCCCCGCAGGGAAGGTGTGGTTCGGAACCACGCCCACACCCTGTCTCCTCCTCCTGGTGGCTTTGCAGAGCCCCAGGCATGGACTGGTTTCCACATACAGGGAGGCATGGCTGTGATCGCCAGGGCTGGGGCTGAGTTTCCTAGCCCCTCTTCCATGCTCCTCGGCCAGCCACCTGGGTTTCTGCCATAATCAGACAGAAGGGAGTCTGTTCGCTTGCGACGTTCGCGTGGTAGCCCCCAGTCATCCTCCCAGGCCAAGAATGACTTTTTTTTTTTTTTTTTTTTTTACTATCTGTAAATGCTGACTAGACGACAGGGATGCTTCCATGGAGATGAGCAGGATTCCCGTGATTCCCGCAACAGCCTGCAGAAAACATTGTTCTCCCGGCTCGTAGGCCCCGCACGTCTCTTCGGAATGGAGGAAATGAACCCACCAGCAGTGAACGGTGCTGACCAGGCATGGTCAGCAGGCATGCAGTTTGTGACGATATTCCCCCACTTGATTTAAAAAGCTTTATTAAGAAGGTCTTCGATTTTTTAACTCAAAAGGATGATGCCGTGTCTATTTATAAAAGGAAACCTTTTAGGTCATCACACAATCCTGCGACAAGTATGTCACAGGATCTGTAAGGATGGGCCCAGCACAGGGACTCGGCTTGATGGCGGAGTGCGTTCCTAGGGGAATCAAGTCTTCCTAACAAGGAGGCAGCTTGACAGTGATTCCATCACCGGAGCATTCCCTTTATTAATTGGAAGGGGACACAGACATGGAGCAGTCACCTTACAGGTGAACCCTGTGGTCCTGCACTGACACAGGACATGTCTTGCAGAGCTCACGGGAAGCTCCCAGAGCCTCCTCTACGCATTAGTTATAACAACTCAGCATGAACATTCCGGCTGCGCAAGGTGCATGAGCAAAGGTCCCGGGAGGACCGTGATGAGGGACATGTGACACCTGACAGACACAGGGGTCAGCCCTGATTCTTCCCCCACAAGGTTAGCATGGGCAACATGAGACCAACATGAGGACCCAACGTCTACCCAGGGAACACACAGCAAATCGGACATATGGTGAATTATAAGTTGGCATGAGGAACACACTGAAGATTTTCTCCTTAAGAGGACGGGCACCGTCGCCTTGAACAAATCTTTCATTAGGTACTAAAAAAAAAAAAAATCCTGCAAAATTAATTAAATGTCAACAGCAGAACTGGATGACCTCAGCCTGTGCTTTGCCATCAGAAGTCAGGTGCCCAGCGGGGACAACACAATGATGTGTCCCTTGAAGAATTCTGTCTACTTGGGGCTGAGTTTCACCTGGGTACATATACTCTATGACTCTAATATTTAGAAAAGATAATTAAAGTCAACACCAGAGAGAGAGAGAGAGAACTGTTTGAAATCTTTGTACTAGTTTCTACACAATGAGAATGTAGAAATGAAATAATGTGAGTTAATCTGAAAACTATTCAGTTCATTTATTTTGGATTCCTGGGTCCCATATTTCATACACATTCTCCTCTATTTTCTTTCCTTTTTCCTGCCAGCCTCCTGCAGCTCGGTGTTATTATATACTATAAAAAATATTTTACTCATGCCATTGCAATGCTTTTAACTTTCAAGCTCAGTAGGGAAAAATGTGGAGGTGTTTAATTCTCCAGTTTTACATTTTTTTTCCACGAGAAATGAAAGTTAAAAATCTGAAAAAGTAGCAACTTACAGTGAAAAATTATTTTTCTACTTTTCCCAATATGTCTAAATGGCATCACATTCAAATATTTTATTACAGATAATCCTAGCCAATTTAAATGTCCAATTGCTCAATAAAACATGAGTCAGGAAAAGTCAATATCTTTACAAATGTGATTCCAATTTTGCCCTCAGATAGTTTTAACTATATTTCCACCAGTCACTTCGGTGGGAGTTTAATATAAAGTACATATGAGGGGAGAATTTGGCGCATGAAATTTAAAATGATTGTAGGGTAAAATATTTCTTACATTTATGATTGTATAGCAACTGTAGAACTTTCAAAGGGAAGACATTAAAACCCCATAATATAGCAAAATTCAATTAAAAAGCTAATTTAACAATCATTGAAGAGCTTTAATTCATTTTAAAGGACACATATGATAAAGAGTGCTTATTCATTCAAAAATATTCACACCAACATCACTTTTTTCATGGGATCAATATTTCCTAGCTCAGTAAGACTCTGGATGACAACCCTCCATAATGCAAAATCTGAAAAAGCTATACTGCCTATATGAGGAAGCACTATTTGGATCCATGTTATACTATATATATTTAGTTGCAATCAGATGATTTGAACCACTGGTTCTAAGAAGAACAGACAGACACAAATACTAAAACAATTAAACTAAAAAACGAAATAATCATCCGGCTTTAATGATGTATTTCAGCCCTGGCTTAGTAGTAGAGTGTCAGCCCGATGTGTGGATGTCCGAGGTTGGATTCCCAGTCAGGACACACAGAAGAAGCGCCCATCTGCTTCTCCACCCCTCCCCCTCTTGCTTCTCTTTCTCTTTCTCTCTCTTTTCCTCCCTGCCTGCACGCAGCCATGGTTCAATGGAACGAATTGGCTCCAAGTGCTGAGGCTGAATCCATGGCCTCAATCTCAGACGTTAAGAAGAGCTCGGTTGCTGAGCAACTGAGCAACGGCCCCAGATGAGCAGAGCATCACCCCTTAGTGGGCTTGCCAGGTGGATCCCGGTTGGGGCACATGTGAAAGTTTGTCTCTCTGCCTCCCCTCCACTTCAAAAGTTGTTTAGAATGTCAATCTAGACCTCTACTTCTACACGTTCTTGACATGGCAAATGGTCTCTTGTCTTTATGTTTAAGCAACCCCTTAAATTTCAATAGACGTACATCTCTTTCACTGCCCTAACCTATAGGGATAAGACCAAAATGCTGTACTTCAAGCATATTTTGCAGCAAGTGCACTTTCTTTTTAACCCTTTGAGTAGTACAAACGTTCATGTACGTCCTTGTGCCTCCTGACCATCCAGAGTATGATTGATTTATTTTAAATATATGTAAGGCAACATTAAAAAAAGGCAGATGTATGTTCTTCTTGGGTTTCCATAAATTGGTTATCAAACAAACATAATTTTAAGTTAATAAAACTCTAACTGGAACTAATTTCATCTTTTGAAAAAAACTCTCGGGGGGTCAGCGAGTATGAAAAAAATTCACTATTCAAACGGTTAAATTCCCTCTTTTTTCTCTTATTGGTTAGAAATTGTCAAAGCCGGTTAGCCTTCCTGGTACCTGCAGTCGGACTAAGAAATCACGCCAAGGCCCAGGCCCTGTTTGAACTGGACCCTGGAGAAATTAGTAATCTTGGTCTCAACAGAGATTTGTCCCCACGGTCAGACTTACACTGTTTGGTAACTTGAGGTTTCAAGAGACAGGGGAAAGATGTCAATGAATACTTCACACCATCGTCTAACATTGCTATGTATAAAAAGAAAAATTTTTAGAATGACTAGGAAAAAGAAAATAGAAGATATCTCCATGATTTTGGAGTGGAGTCACCCTTCTTCGAGAATAAACATTTTAATGTAAAATAGCAACACAATAGGGTACATCAAAATGTAAGACTTCTAAATGATTTAAGACATCATTACGTTAGAAGACAAAGTACAGAACTGAGGAAAATATTTGCAATAGAAATAAGGGAGCACCTGTCAGCAAGAAAATGACAACTACTTTAATAGAAAACTGGACAAAAGTAAAAAAAGTAACTAAGAGGAGTGGAAAAACGGCCACTGAGAAGACACGATCACCTCGCGGAGCCACCAGGGAAGCACAGACTGCAGCAACGTGGGCCGCCACCTTCTGATCCCACTGCTCAGGCAAAGACGGACAAGCTGGGCACAGCCCCCAGCATTGGTGACGTGTGGGGGCTCGCACCCACAGTTTCTGCAAGGGTGAACTGGACAGACACTTTGGGGAGACACAGCATAGTAGTGGTTGAACCTAAAAACGCATGTACTCTTTTTTTTTTTTTTTTCTGTATTTTTCCAAAGTTAGAAGCAGGGAGACAGACAGAGACAGATCCTGCACACGCCCGACCAGAATCCACCCGGCATGCCCACCAGGGGGTGATGCTCTGCTCATCTGGGGCATCCCTCTGTTGCAACCAGAGCCATTCTAGTGCCTGAGGTGGAAGCCATGGAGCCATCCTCAGTGCCTGGGCCAACTTTGCTCCAATGGAGCCTCGGCTGCGGGAGAGGAAGAGAGAGACAAAGAGAAAGGAGAGGGGGAGGGGTGGAGAAGAAGATGGGCGTTTCTCCTGTGTGCCCTGGCCGGGAATCGAACCCGGGACTTCCACATGCCGGGCTGACGCTCTACCGCTGAGCCCACCGGCCAGGGCCACATGTATTCTTTAATCCAGCAGTTCTACTTCTGGGTTCCCCTCTCCCAGGAGCACAAGCACGCATGCTCGAGGAGATGTGCTGTGACAACATTCCTTGTCATTGCAGCAGCACACACGAATAGGACAGACTAGGGCAGAGCACTTCACACGACGGAGGGAGACCGGGTGTCTCACACACGTGATGCTGAGGGAGAAAAGCAACTTGGATGATGATGTGGGCTGCCTGTGTCTTATAGGGAAAATAACACAACACTCCAACACCGTGCGTTCTGTTTTTTATGGTATGTATATGTAAGAAACATTCTGAAAAATACACATTAAATGTATAAAATCGTTCATCTCAGAGGAGGAAAAAGAGGAGACCAGGATCAGAGCTGGTTTGAAAAGTCACGTTAGTTTAATCACACTATTCTAGAGTTTTCCAAGAAGAATGGATTTTTTTTCCTTACATAGGTAATTTTAAAAAACAAAAATGAAGAAAAAAGAGATTTCAGAGCCACAGAGATCAGGCTTTAGTGTCCAGTTTCACGCTGAAAAATTATTTGATGTCTGAACATTAGTTTCCTCTTTTACTGAATAGGAATACTATTATATATTATAATATATATAATAGAACTATGTTTAGTATATATAGTATAATAATAGAAAAATAATTTCTACAGCATGATAATATCTATAATACATAATTCAGTATATGTAGTATAATATACTAGCTAATAAAGTATAATTATATATTTATTATATATTATATGTAATAATAATCATATACATTATGTGTGATAGTTCTGTACCAGCAGGGAGATATAATATACAGAGATATAGATAAATAGTATTGAATGCGTTAATGTTTATAACACACAGATGACTGTGTCTGTCTGTGGTAGGTGCTCAAAAAATACCAGTTTCCTTCTCTTCTATTTAATGAGGACAACACGCACACAATCTGGGCTCAGCCTTTTTCTGAGGGTGCGCCTAATCTGTGTGTTCACAAGTCCACGTGCAATGTATCTGAGAAACACTTGACTAGAGGGATGGGAGAGTACTCAAGCCCTAAATTCAAACGTGATTTCTTAGCCTGAATGTAGCTTTGACTTTAAAATGCCTCTGACGGTTTTAAAACACTGGTTTTCTAGTCAAAGGAACCAAGAGGCTGCTACACCACTAATCATCCTGGAAAGTCAGAGCAAAGAAGCAAAGGTCTTTGGGGAAAAAAATCTTTTTTATTTATTTTTTGCTTCTTGGACAAATATTTCTAGGCCCAGTAAAATTAAATATCCCATTGTAAAAAAAGAAAGTGCCCCCAGTTGGGGTATTACTTTCTGAATAATCCTGTGGATGGTCCCAGTTTGAGCCCCAGATCATAACTCACTCTTCGAGGCTTGCTGGAGTCGTAAACCGCCAGTGTCCATTTTTATGAAGGACAGAAGGACCTCAGCCTGAACTTGCCCAATTAAACAGATTAAATTTTATCTGTGAATTCAGGCCAGGGCCGTGCATTATTGTTTTACCGCAGAATAAACATAAATTTACCGATGCAGTGACGCTCACCGTTGCTGAAAGTCCATGGCTTTCCCCCACGAAAACCTTGATTTATTTAAACTCCGATTATAAAGTTAAAGAGGAATCTAGTACATCTAACGCAGAAAGGAGGAAAGAAAACATCTGTGACTTAGAGATAAACACATTGAAGGCTAAATTGATTCCTAAATTATTTGTGATCAGTTTTAATTCTTAGATGCAAACCCCTGGGGCACCTCGCTCCCCCGAGCAATAATAATTCCTTAAAAAGTCTCATGCCCGCATACAAGTCACCGTGGAGACAGCGTGTCCAGAAAGATGATGGTCTAAGAGCTATATGTCTAAATGCAGTTACTGGTGTAAGATTAAAAAAAAATTTTTGGTTGAAGTTAACCCATATAGTCTTTTAAAAAATAAAGATAATAGTCTGAAAAAAAGTGGGAATAAATTACTATTTGTGGAATCTTTGACAATTTGGGATGGGGTGGTAGAAGGTAGGACAGAGTGGTTATTTATAAAGAGTAAGTATTATCGCTTTCCTTTGAGGTCAATTAGTCCATGATTCAAAAATTAGTCATTTTCCTCACACAACTTAAAGACATATAAAGTCATATAACCTACATAGGTATAAACAAAATAAGGCACCGTCATTCCACAGGAACTGCCACATGACCTACATGGCATGCAGGAATGCTTGTAGAAGTAGTGCACTCAATAGAAAACCTGTGCATTGACTTGCAAGAATTCTTAGTGCACATATAATAAAAATGGCTGTTGATGAGTATTTGTGAAGTATAAAACTTTAAAAAATATTCTCCCCTTAGAGCTGTCTATGGAGAAATAGATATCATCCCTTAAGAACTGAGGATTGGCCCTGGACAGTTGGCTCAGTGGTAGAGCGTCGGCCTGGCATGTGGAAGTCCCAGGTTTGATTCCTGGTCAGGGCACATAGAAGAGGCACCCATCTGCTTCTCCACCCTTCCCTCTCTCCTTCCTCTCTGTCTCTCTCTTCCCCTCCCGCAGCCAAGGCTCCAGTGGAGCAACGTTGGACTGGGTGCTGAGGATGGTTCCATGGCATCCACCTCAGGTGCTAGAATGGCTCCAGCTGCAATGGAGCAATGCCCCAGATGAGCAGAGCATCGCCCCCTAGTGATAATGCCGGGTGGATCCCTGTTGGGTGCATGTGGGAGTCTGTCTGCCTGCCTCCTCGCTTCTCAGTTCAGGAAAAAAAAGAACTGAGGTTCACTTTTTGGGATGTTTTCACGGCATTCTCAATGCCCAAAAGGCATGGGAGGAGCTAGAATAGATTGAACGTTCTGAGCAGATGTGTAATGTGTGGGGGCTTCACTTGGGGTCTCTCTTGGGCACACACACCTATGAGCACACATGCAATCATGCAATCACTTATGTAACCAGGTCTGAGACATCAAAAGCAGGCAAAAAATTATAGTAGTTCCCGGATGCCGTTATAATCAAGTCTGAATCACTCATCGGCAGGTCTCTCCCGCTGGGGAGAAGAGGAATGAATCCCAACAGAAGGGTTACCTGGGCCCAGGGTCAACATGAATTCCCTCCCCTAGCCAGGTCTAATGTCACATATCCGTACAGCATGGCCCTCCCTCCCAGTCCTCTGAGTCTTGGTAGCACGGCCTCTGCCAACGTTCCAGCTTTACATATTGGGAAATGTGCATAGGAACCAATCCATCCCTCAAATTGACCCCCCCCCCTTTCCCGACTTTACCCTGTGCCCCTGCCTCCCCCCAGGGAGCTCCTGTTTGCGTATTCTTCTAACCTAAAACTTGGAGCAAAACACAGGCAGAGCCACACCCACACCCTACTTCCTCTCTGAAGCCTCCTTGCTCTTCCCAGGGAAATAATCCTTGCCTTCTCTGACTAGCAGATACACTCACCTACATTGTTTATGGCACTTAGAGCCTTTCTGGCCTTGGGTTCTAGGGACTTCTCTCCAAACACAGCAAGCGATGGAGGGAAGAAGACAAGGAACCGGGGTCCTATAGGATGGGCCAGTCTTACTCTGCTACACCACAGAAGGGCTCCAGGGTTCTCTCGATAACTCGGTTTCATCAACTGCAGAGCAAAGCAATTGGAACCGTTCATCTCTAAGATACTGTTGAATTCTAAAAATTAATAACACTAGCATGTGCCTGGAATCAGTACATTTTTATTTCTTGATTTCAACTTTTTTTTTTATTCATTGTATTATAATAGTTTGCTAGGACTTGCCGTATATAACAAAGTCCCAAAAATGTCCTACTACCCTTCCGTAGGTCACATTAAGTGTCATTGACCGTCAGCTGTCATCACCTGTGTCAAAAAAATGTAGTGAGAACAAGATAATAAGATTTTAAAGCACATGGGGACCATTTGTCAGGCTCTGCCAAAAAAATAGTCACCCAGTGATTTGCATTTCAAAGAGATAATCAACTTTTTCAGGCCCTAATAATATGGCTAGTAATATAGATCTTGATATTAAGCCTAACCCTAACTTAACCAAAAAGGTCCCTTTGAAAATCTGATCCTCCATGAAAAACAAGTTAAATGGCATTTCTTTCTCCCGTCCAATGGCCTCCTTTTAATCTCTTGGAATTTGTAAAATGCAATATCTTTGTGGAGCTGATCTGGTGATGAAGGTTTGAGAAAGGATTTAAACCAATGCACTGTATCAAGTACATGTCTCCTGCAATAAATGTAACATTGATGGATTTTTAATCAAGTTATTGTCAGAATACTCTAGTTTCTATCTGTCGTCTCTTTTCTAAATCACAGAAGCCCATCTCTAAGCTTGTGGATTTGATAAATCCCCATTAACTCCTCAAGCTGGAGAAACCAAGCCAAGAAACTATTCCGATGTTCGCAAGTGTTCCCAGTGCCCCAGACCTCTGTCAAGATGGCAGCAGGTCTTTATGTCATGTTCAGGAAGTGCTGTGACACTCCTGTTGGAGCCTCCTCTGCGTTTCCTTAAGGAAATAAATTCTGCATTCTGAATCAAACAGTCAGATTCTGAAAATAAGTTTTCCCAGGAATTCCAAGGGGCCAGAGGAACAAAATGACACAGGTCCGAAAGTCAGTGGATCCCACCGTAGGCAGTGCATTCCAGTCCCCATGGAGTCCCGTACCTCAGGCTGCTGCTCCCTTGGCTCCTGCCCTGGCCCCACAGCCCACCCCGACTCTTCACTTGCACAGAAAACTGAGAGGCGCTTCCTTGCCAAGCTCCACACAAGCAGGGTTCTGTCCTCTCTCTTAGCCAGCACTTTCCCCAGGCTGTCTTTATTTAGGCATCACCCTGGATTCAAAGACTAGGCATCACCCTGGATTCAAAGACGTTCATAAAAAGTAAGATATACACGCTCACAGGCACAGATACACAGCTCAGTATTCCATTTGCCAACCAAGAAAGGCACGTGCTGATTTTTTTTTTTTAGTGGTCTTAGAGTCACCTATTATTTGAAGGACTAAACATGTAAAATTGCATAGTCACTCCAATAGCTCATTTCCCAATAAATACGCTTTTTATTTCAATATGAAATTATACAAACCATAGCACCTATGAAAGATACTGACTGGACATTAAAAAAAATCTATTGTGCCCATCTATTTTCTAGTTTATGGTTAATGTTAGACTTGCTGAAGAAGGTTCTGAAGCTGGTTTTTTTTTTCTTTGCTAGCTAAAACCTTTCGATATATAAAATGTGCAACGATTTTCAAGTTTCCTTTCATTCTGTGTTGGTAAAGACCTAAGAGTGACTGCCAATTCTATTAATAACATGTAAAGCTACTAAACAGTTTCTCTTCCTTTCCCTTCCATTCCTCTTCAAACCTTTTTTTTTTTTATTGCTAAAAGAGTTAAAACACAAAATTGTCCCTCTTCTGGAAAAACTCAACAGTCAACTATTTCTTAGCTAGTCAACGAGAAAACGCTCATCTTTAGCAGTGGTATACCATAGAGAATATTTTCCATATATATATATATATATATATATATATATATATATATATATATATATATATATATATATATATATATATATTTGTGTGTCATTTTATATATTTGCTTCAATAAAACAGATTCTGCTTGGTCGTGTGAAAAACAGTGAGGAAGTTTTTCCATTATGCTGGAGCCTGCAGAGAGCCAGGATGAGTGGTCTTCTTTCAGAAGCAAATCACTCATTAGATTAAGTCATTTAAACCAGACTTAGGCAAGTTTTTATCACTTTTAAACTAAATTCTCCCTTGCGTTCCCTCCAGGTAATAGGAAGCAATTTCAGTAAATACAGTACTTAACGTAAAGTGTTTGCATCTAAACATCCACCCCCAGGGTTCTCCCTCTGGGTCACCCCACATAGTGCACACATCCGGGTGTTTCCCCTAGAAAGCTCCAGTATTATAGAAGTGTGCACTGCTACATTCACATTTAATGATGTCCACCCAAGTTCCCAGAACCTAGGGGAAAGACCATGTCCACACATTCAAGCGGTAGAATACTGGAAAAGGAATTGTGAAGGCGAACTCATCTTTTCTATCTACCTTCTTGTTCAATAAATGGAAAATGCTTATCGAATCCATCCTTCCTCAATTCCATTAGTATAAATATCATGTTAATAACCTTTAAAGGATTCAGGTGTCATTTTTCTAAACAGTTTCCTTTCCATTTCTTCTCCTGGTTTCCTTCGATGCATCTTCTCACAGTCAGGTAAGTTCATTCTTGTCTTCTTATCTGTTCAGGTGCAGCCCTCAATCCGGAACATTCTCCACGCCTTTTTTTTTTTCCCATTCTGAACCTTGAAGTCTTCCTTGCTTCTTCAGACCACGCCTTTTTCTTGAAGCACTGGTGATTTCAATATTAAAGCAGCTGCTGGGAATGAATCTTGCGCCCCTACTCCAGTTTCACTGTGGAAAATCACCTTCCATGAACAAATAACCTTTTCATTAAAAGAATTATATTTATGTAGGTGGTACACAATCTTTCATAAATTATACACATCTCTGAGAAATGGCTCACTCTAGCCTGAAATTTCCTTCTCCTCCTCCTTTTCCCCTTCTTCTTCTTCTTGCTCTTCCTCCTCCTCTCCCTCCCCCTTTTTTTCTTCTTTTTCTTCCTCTTCTCCTCCTCCTCCTCATCCTCTTCCTTCTTTTCTTCTTCTCCTCCTTTTCCTTTCCTTCTTCTCCTTCTTTTCCTTCTCCTCCTTTTCCTTCTCCTCTCCTTTCTCCTTCTTCTTCTTCTTATTTTATTTTATTTTTAACCTCTTCTCTTTCCTGAGCTATTCTAGCTTCCTTCTCCCCTCATTACTTTGGTTTGTTTGTTTGATCTGAGTCACAACCTCCTTTTCCACAGCTTGCTAATGCAGAAATTCATCAGCCTGTGCTCTTTAAAAAAACAAACAAACAAAAAGTTACCACCCTCCCTGTGGCAGCATCAACTTGTCTATATCTATGGGTATGTTCCTGTTTTGTTTATTCATTTGTACTATTTTAGAGTCTACATGTAAGTGAAATCATGTGGTGCTTGTCTTTCTCACTCTGACTTTTTTTCACCAAGCACAGTACCCTCTAGGTTCATCCATGTTGTCACAGAAGGCAAGATTTCATTATTTTTTAGGGCTGTGTAATATTCCATTGTCTATATGCACCACTATTTCTTTATCCCTTCATCTGTTGATGGACACCTAGTTTGCTTTTATGTCTTGGCTATTGTAAATAATGCTGCAATGAGCATAGGGGTGCATATATTCTTTCAGATTATATGATGGTGATAATACTGTACTCTCTTCAAAAGTGATTCATACTGTGCACTTGGGGAAAAAAATCTCTGAGGACTTGAATTACGAGCAGCCCATCACTTTACTCATGGTGGGTCCACTACAACTTCCTCAGGGAAGGGAACAGGAGCATGGCAGGCAGGAACTCAATGGAGATATGGGCGAGTGTTAATAACCTACGGTAACGCCCATCAGTAAATATGCAACTAAAATGAAATACAAAAAACACTGCAATTTTCCCTTGCCAAGGTCAGCTTTACTTAGGTCACAGCTAGCGTGTGCTAATCCTCTGTGCGTAGAAGACAAATAGGAGAAGCATGTGGCCTGCAAACGTGTGGTCAACACTTTTGTCAGTGCTGCTCAGGAAAGATAAGCATAATACTTAAGGTTTGCTGGAAAGGGTATTTCTTGAAGCTGAACTCAATGGGAACTCTAGAATCTCAACTCTCCTGCCATCAGTAGCCCATGGATACATTTGCAAGAATATGTGATAATGATATGAAAGGAATTAATAGGATGAAGAAAAAAAATCTAAGATTGCATCTTTAAAACAGAGGGTTTCTAATGCTCCCTCTCCCTGGATTTTATTCAGGCAACTAAATCATTATTCTCCTTAACTTCCCAGCAGACTTCTTAGGGAAACTGTTAGCAAATAAGAATTAGTGATAAAAAATAAATGTGTGAAAACTTTCCAGAGTTCAGTTCACTTTTAACTTGCTATTCAAATTTAAGTGTTTATGGCAAACACACAAACAAAAAAAATAGTTTGAGAAAGACAGAAATCTCCGAGGGGCAAGGTCTTTATATAAATGCCAAACTGTATACAATATTAGAGTATTGAAATACACATCATTCTGTACCCTAATATTATCTCAGCACTTAGACTTTTACTATTAATAATAGTCATTATGTATGAAGGACCTTTTCTTTAATGACTGACTGGCCAAAAGTCTGTATACCCCAGAGACAAGGCATTCAGTAGCAAGAACCATAAGAAATAGTGGAAGCAAATTTTTCTCCCATATTTACGTTTTCTTTTGATTTTGGTGATTAAGACATTGTTGACAGAAAACATCAGGCAAGGAGTTCACATGCTTGAAATGAGGCACAGACCCTTGGATATGCACGTTTCTTCCACAACCTAACAGAAGAGGTAGGTCCATGGCCTTTGGAAAACTGTCTTTTATTGATATTCCTAAAAGATCAATGTAAATAACATCTTCAGCAAATATGTGACTAGTGCTTCCTAACACTGAGTTATATTTTCATTCACCATTCATTAGAACGGGAGAGCAAGATTGAGAAAATTGTCAGCCTGGAAGGAACCCCTGGAAGGTTCAAGCTAATGTTCAAAAGAAGGAAATTAGAGCCAGTTCAAAAGAAGGAAACTGCGATCCTTTATAGCAGGGAGCCCGTTTCCTCAGGCGCAGGTGAGAGTACGTGGAAATGCACGGCCAGTTTTGGGCTGAGACTCAGGGTTTGGGTCTGCAAGGTGACACCCTGCTTTACAAAAATTGCCTTTGACAGCTCTGTGTGTCCAAAGCAATCGCTCAGCACGAGACAAGGCCACTTGCGGCATTAGGAGGGGCAAGGATTTAATGTGAGGATGTGATATCACCACAGAGCACGGACAAGGTCATGGAGCATCCCGTGTCCTGCGCATTCTGCTCCTGAAAGATTGAGCTTCGTGACTTCTCTTCTTCCTTCACAGCCTGGTGGTTGATAGCAATAGGACAGTTAGAGACAGAAGACCTGGGACCAATCACATTGACGGGAACTCAACACAAACCACATGCTCACTGCTGATTTCAAACTTGGGTTCCTCCAAAAAAAAAAAAAAAAATCAAAGATAGAATCTACTTTCTTAAACAATTAAACAAGCCTTTGTCAGCATCTGAAAAAGTCCTTCCATCCTCAGGGAGAAGGCTACCCTGCCCCCTCCCCAATTCTATGTTGTCTTTGCCCACATTTTTGATGACACAAAGAACATACCGGTATGTTTTTCTCTCTGATAGATTTTGATTTGCAACAAGCAAATGATTTTTAAAGGTAAAAATTGGTAGACATTTGCTTCTAGAAGTTATTTCAAAACTGTTTGACTTTCATCAGTATTTCAAGCTAGCCCATTAATTTCTTAAGCCTAAGAAATGACTAGAGCACCCTCACCGCCCCACCCCACCCCATACCCCTGCCGCCGCTAAGTAAAATTTAGGCTGAGTCAGCTTTGGAGAATTTTGTTCTTGATCTGTAGAAAGATGCTTACTTAATTGGCAATATGCTGTCAGCTTGCTATTCCAAAAGAAAGAGGCTTTTGCTAAAACCATTTCTTGATTTTCTAGGACATTACCTCCATCCTATTCATATTTTAATTAATTTTGCAAAGTATAGATATCTTTTGTTCAAGATTCCCCAACTCCCGCTCAGCCTCAAAAATTCATAAAAAATAAAATCAAAGAAGAACCAGTTGCGTGGGTCCTGGGGAAAGAGTGTACACTCCAATGTCACCTGACTGACTTTCAAACGCAAGAATATCCATACTTGAGATAATTAATTATCATCCCCCGTATTTCTTTAAGTCATACCAAAATTTACAAAGCAATTTTACGTGGGAGCTCATCTCTGGAACACCCTGGGGACTGAAGCTAGTATGCCGTTGTCATTCCCCAAGAAGGGCTGCTACCCTCTCTTTACCAAGGGTGACCTGAAAGAGGAGCTTACGTCCTCCTGACTTGGTTAATGCAATTTCTGGGGATAAATCACAGGGGTGCCAGGTCCCTGCCTTTAACCTCTAATTTATACCACCGCCTGAGAATGGTCCATTGAAAAGTCTGAGTAAGAGCACTTTTTATTCAAGGTGCTTTCTCCTTTTGAAAGATAACTCAATGACATATATATATATATATATATATATATATATATATATATATATATATATGATCAATTTTATTTTTAAGTATTTTTTCTAAGTATGTTTATTGTAAAACACTTGGAGGATTCGGGAATACATAAAGAATAAATAATAACAACACCCTATTCAGAGACGGCCGTTAGTAAAATTGTGTGTAAATGCATGTCTTCTGTACATACATTGTCAGTTTAAATGGTTGAAAAGTGGTCAGAGCTGTGGTCGTCATGTTAGGTTTTAGAGCTGAGGATAGAGTGAGAATCCACTTGCCACAAGTTACACTAGAAATGTCCATGCAAGCTTTTAAATACCTTTCTACTCCTTCAGCTTGCTACCCTTTATAAATATTTTTATTTGTTTCAACTGCAAGAGGCACACAGAAGTATATAGTATCCTATATACTATATTTTGATTGCTGTGCTATTTGTCAGAAAAATGCAGCCTCGGGTTCTTAGAGGGAAGGAATGTTTATTTTATCATTGTAGATTCTGTGCCCAGAGCAGGACTGGGTACATACTGAGTGCCTGTGAATGGCAAACAAATGAAACGTGTCCATTCAGTTGGGGAATAGTTTAATCATCGAATCTTTGGTTTCTGAGTTTGTTTGACTCCACAGGACAACCTCCAAAGTTGAAATTGTGTTTAATCATTCCATATACCAAGAACCAGGAAATAATATGAAGTTTGGGTATGAAGGAACTGTTAAGTCTTGTCATGAAGCACAGCAAGGATCTCTCCCCAACTTCTCCTCTATGTAGTTTCTGGTAATGACTGAAGCTGAATTACCTTTCAACTTGACAGGATGAGGGCTTTAATGAAGAATCATACTCTCTTCAGCTGTCTTCTACATATGGTAAAACCCGCAACAGCTAAGGCACAGTGGCTTACATGTAAGAGGTGCCCAGTTAGTGCAGAATGAATGGGTAAATAGATGAATGTATGGGTAGATGGATGGGTGGATGGACAGATGGATGGATGAATGAATGGATAGACAATGAATGGATGGAAAGATGGATGGATGAAAAGATGGAAAGACAATGAATGGATGGATGGATGGGTGGATGGACAGATGGATGAATGAATGGAGGAATGGACAATAAATGGATGGACAGATGGAAGGATGGATGGGTAGCATTTTAAAACTAGATTTGAAAGTTAGCACTCTGACAGAGGCTGCAATAGCCCCTGCTCAATAACTTTGAGGGTGATGAGCAAGGATCAGAGATTTTTCAAACTCTTAATAAGTGTCAAATGGAGGTGGGTTATTCTTTCAGTTATATTGAGTATAATTAAAGCACATGAGCTTGGTGTTACCCAAGATCTGGGTCACTGAGGCCAAAAAAACAAACAAACAAAAAACTGAGTAGCAAAGAAAGCAAGAGAACTCCAAATTGCACCGAGCTCTTGATGGCTCGCGTCAGAGCCATCAGCTCTGCCATCCAAGCACAGCAGACATGCAGGTGCAGGGACTGGAGGCACCGGAAGCGCACGTGACCTTGAAAGTCATGTGGGAAGAGTTAACCAGGTGATTGAGTAGCTCTGGCATGTTTCAGGGGCTTCACTTGTTTTCCCCGATGCAGGGAATGTCCTTTTGGAAAACCCTATACATCAGGTTCTGACCTGGGGACTGCTTTGGTCTATCAGCTCTCTCTCTCTCTCTCTCTCACTCTCTCTCTCTCTCTCTCTCTCTCTCTCTCTGCATTTGGCAGTTCAACAACAAATTCACTATGAACCCTTGAGAGAACTCTAACAGTTTTGTTTCTGTAGTGCCATTGAACAGGACATGGACTTTGAAATTCCAGGTTGGGAGTTTCCCAGAGAAGTGGGTCTACTGTGGAACTGAAGCGTTCCTAATAGACACAGGTCCACTGAGAGAGGTTCAATGTGAAGCGTTAAGTATGTGGATTGCCCCACCATTTACTAGATTAGATTTGGAAGTTGATAGATAGCTATTTAGACAGACACAACTCCTAAGAGGCTATGTTCCATAACTGCCAGACAGTATTCTTACTGGCACAAGAATGGATCCATTCTGAGCATTTTCATAACTATAGTACATTGGGGAAAAATTTTTCAAGGATTTATATATTTTGTGTAAGAAAAAATAAAAAATTACTTCAATTTTACAGTCTCTTCCATACCCGATGAAGAATATCTTGCAAAATTGACCCCAAGACGAGTTCTTCACATGACAGATGAAGTGTAGAGTCATTGAATACTGACAGAAGGAAACACTTGGAAAATACTCTATATGCTGCACAACAACCCTGGAGCGGTTGATAGCTCTAAAAAGAACCGACCTTGGAAAGCCGCTTATTAGTTGCATCGTGGGAAGGACGGCTTTCTGTTGCTCTGGGTCCCAGGGTCAGGTCTGAAGAAATGATATCTCTTTCCAGTTGGGATGGTGTGTTTTTGAAATCTTTGACTACACAAGTCTATTCTGCTATTTGCTCTAAACCAGGGGTCTCAAACTCAACTCAGCATGTGGGCCGCAGAGCAAGATCACAGCCGTTCGGCGGGCCGCACTAGGTCTACAAAAGGCAACTGTTACGCAACACTTTTCTCACTGCAGTTGAAAACAAAAAAAAATCAGTACAACAAGCACAATCGTACATGCAGTTTACTCAGTGTCACAAAACGACCAGAAACTGTAGTTCGCATCACAACTGCTGTTAACTAAGCTAATATCTAGCTAGGATGCTAGAGAAATGAAAAATACAAGTAGGCCCCTAGGCTTACTTAATTTTATCCAAAATATTTTGAACTTCGTGGATTAGTCTGCGGGCCGCACAAAATTGTTTGGCGGGCCACATGCGGCCCGCGGGCCGCGAGTTTGAGACCCCTGCTCTAAACCATCCTGTGCACTTCTCATCCAAAACTAGTAAAGTTCAAATTATAGGGGTGATAGAACAAAAGTACAGGGACAGGAGAGATTGCCTGGTGCCCACAGAATGGTTTCTAACAGGTCCTTTGGCAGAGCTGCCTGGTTAGTGTGCTTGGATTGGACTTCAGAGCTGTCAGTCAGCGGGAGGCAGCATGAAAACAAAGTAGGAACTGGGAAACGGGGTTTTTCCTGCTCTAGCTTTGCTTCCAAAATTGATCAAGGGCCGAGGGGGACTTCAGGTCATATCGCCTCTGTTTCCTTGGTGTCATTGTGTCTCCCTCTTTCCTTAGTGCTGGAGAACAGTTTTGACTCACCACATGGGCTGTGACTGTGTCCAGGACAGGGGAGATGTCATCTTGGCAGAATGGCAAGAGTTCTTCTGTTAGGATGTTCCTTCCGCTGTGACCCGAGAGTTGTTGACCTTGACCTTGTAGGAACCCCTCCTAAGTCACCCAAGTCCAGCTTTCCTACTTCCCTTCTTTACTAGTGATTTTAAAGTTATTTTAGAGGCTGTCATATCATGCTAATGATTGTCCACTTTATCCTTGAAAGCAGTGCATTCCCATATGATGATAATACAACATCACATAAAATCTTTCTGCAGTCGCTCATGTTGCACTAGGAGTGAGAAGATGAAATGTGTCCATGCCTCCTCAGATGAGGTGCTGCCCGTGCCTGGGTTTGTCTGATGCCCTGGGGAAAACAGCTCAATGCTGCAAGAGCTTTAATTCCCCTGAAGTCTCCTGAAGCATCTCCATTTTCTCACACTCTTTTACCTGCCCACAGGCCAATGCCTAGCAGCCACCACTGACAATCTTCTCATCAACAATAAATTTGATCGCCTCCTTACTTTGCAAATTAGAAACTTCAAGGTGCTAGACATGTCAAATCCTTTCAAGATGTCTCTTTCATTCAAAGGATTGAAGAAAAAAAATGTTGCCACATGAGAGACTCCCAAGAAATTTGACTATAAGCCAACATGCCTCCTGCCGGGCTCTACAGGATGGACCTATCAATGGAATTCTGTGCGTGTGAAAATACAAACCCTGAACTTGAGAACTGGGCATACTCAACTGTGTCTTACAAACTTGCTCTTTTCCTCTGCTGATCTAAACTGAGATAATAAAAGGGAAGAGGGAAGGGCAGACACGGTCAGAGTCCCACGGTCCATGTCCCAGGTGACTCCGTTATAGGGACCGAGAGGAGGAAGTAGATTGCCACAGTCGATGTCCTCTAGGGCTGTCTGTACTTGAGAAAGATACCAACTTGTGGCCACAAAATCCTTCACTGCTCAGGTAGCCTCTGCTCACTCTCTTTGACTAAGCCATGGGATGGGCTGGTCAAAAGATTCTGAACTCATGGGAACATTTTAGGGGTAGAAGAAAAAGACAGAGGACGACAATCTTGAATCAGGTGAATTAAAGAATTGTTCATTCTCATGATAATGGTTAGTTCATTATTTTATTTAACACATATCTTAAAAAATCACTGATGGTGTTTTAGTTCATCTAGCAAGATGGCTTCAATGAAAGTGAGGTTCAAATATCAGGTGAATAACACAAATGATAGGGAATATAGATTTTATATTAAGTCATTTGAAATGTCATTTTACTAGTAAAATAAAGACATGTCTTATGAAATAGAATGTCAAGTTAGCCTGTATGTTTATGATGAAACAAGAGATTTTGAAGTTTCTTTTGTTGTTAATATGGTGAGCTACATCAGAGTATGCCTAATGGCGCCCCCACAAATGGCTCTTTTTGGTAGCTTGTGTTTCTGTGAATGAGTGTGCTTTCCCGTGGGCCCCTCAGAGAGGGACATGGCCAATAGTCAGTGACCTCTGCTGACCACGTGAGCCTGGGCCTGGGGAGTGTCAGAAGCTTGGTTAAGCTCAGTCATTGCTCCTGTTGCCGTGGCTACTGTTATCCTCATTGTCATCACCAGTGCTGTTGATATCACCAAAGTAGAAAAAAGTTATGTCCAGGGCAGGTCTTACCATATTTGGTTTGGTCATTGCTTCTTTCTCCATTGAGGGGAAATATCCCATTTTCAGAGACCACCCACTCACTTCTTGTAATAGCTGAACCCTGTCTAAGAGAAAGACATGGGGAACAGACAGGATGTTACCATATCACAACAGGTGACATAGCTTCACTCTATCCTCGGGAGGATCCAGGTACGCATTTCCTCAGGGAAGAGAGAGACACACCCCTAGTAACATGCCCAGAAACTTAAAAATCAGGGACACGTGTATGACTGTCGCCTGAAAGTATGTATACCTTGACTCTGAAATATTTAGACATGTCCACAAGAGTCTTTGTAGTTATGGGTATTGCTGAGAAAATTCAAGTTGCTTTTGGAGCTTTTCCCCTTAAATAGGAAATTGAATTCTGAAACTATTTCTACTTAAAAAAAATAATAATCCATGAGATTGAAACATCGTTTTGAAGCATGTTACTTGTGTCTTTCTATATTTGAATGAAGAATTTAAATTTGTTTTAGGTAATGGCAAGTGCTTTTAATTGAAAACTCTACTTTTTACCCTTGAGATCATTATAAAACAACAAGAACGTTTCGTCACCGACAGAGGACCGCTCCCAACTCCCAGCTCCCGCAAGCGCTGGTGAGAAGGCAACATTTCGTTTTTCCAAATGACCCACAGAAAACGAGAGAGGCTGTGCACTACAATACAATGAGTTTATGTGCAAAGATGACCAACACGCACGCCACACATCAAAGAAATCATGGGAGCATTTGGATTATTGCTAGAACAGTCTGAGTTCAGTAAGAAATAGTTAACTTTCTTCTGCCTTTTGCATCAGCTTTGCCAAGAAGGGAAAGAGCATGGGGCCTTTGAGCTTAGTTAGTAGTAAATGACAGACAAACCCCAGCCCGGGGAGTAATTCCATGTTCATTTCCCAAGTCAGATCCTGCAGCGCAATGTGTCCTCCTCCCCACCGGATTGCACGAACGTGCCCATGGGAGTTCCCTTCTCCAAACTCACAACAGAACACCTCATTTGTCACGAGCAACACCTAGGAAAAAGCCAAAGCTTCTTAGAATTTCTCTAGGAAATTATTCATCTCAGAGGTTCTGTTTTTGACATTCGAACACATTTTCAGGGACCCAGATTCCAGGCCAGTAGGAAACCCCACGCTTCCATTCCTCCCGCCCCCTAGGACAATGCATCCGTCACTTCCCTGAAGTATTGAGCGGGACACCACGGGCAAGTGGTTTGCTGCCTGTGGCTCAGACGTCCCCTGGCAAGCCAGATAAAGAATGACGCACAAGCTACTGCCCACAAAGGCATGCTTTCTTTGTGAGCATGAAAGAGTTTAAGGAGCGAGGAAGCATGAGAGCATGTAATGACAAGGTGCTGCATTACCAATCCTGTCCGAGAGCACCCATCCCTCAGCGTGGCCGCGAGACAGACAAGTGTGAGTGAAGCTGACCGGCAGGGACAGCCGCTGCTAGTCACTGCTCTGCAGGGGACGCGGCCCAGCCTTTCCGCCCACCACGGGACATGTTCAGACTTGGATGTTGTCAAGAAGGCAGGACATAGTAGCAGGAAACGACCGAGGAAAATATCCTTCACTTCTGTTGCTGGCTGCCACGGCCGTCCTCCGGTCTGAGCTCGGTTTCAAGGAGTGCTTCTTCCCCCACCGCACGTCCGAGTCTGTGTAGCTGACAGTGGACTCGTGGATGTAGATTTTAGTGAGTGTGCCAGCAACAGAAAGCTCACAGCCTCTGAAAAGAGTCCTCCAACCATCATCCCACATAAAACTCGCTTTCCACCTATACAGCTCTTCCGCCCAGCACGCCTGCATTTCTCCCTCAAGTGTGATCGAGAGATGACAGGAAATCAGAATAGAAACAGAATTACAGTAAATGTATATTCTGCCAAAATGAACAGTCTTGTTTATTCCATGATGGAACACTACAACGCACCTAATGGAAAAATGATAGGAAACTTGAAAATACACAGAAGACATTATTGGGCTTGAAGTTTGATTGTCTTGGGTAGATTACCACTCTGTAGGAACAAGGGTGAGATCACAGATTTTTGTCCATTCGAGGGGAAAACAGTTTCTGTCTGGTGGAACCAATAACCACAAAAGTTAATCACCCTGCAAGATACTAACCAGTTTAGTATCTAATCTAGCAATATTTTTCTAACATTTCTTTTTTTATTATTTAATTTCAGACATTTATTGCTTCAAGGTCCTTTGAACCAATTATAGCATGTTACTGGTCCTTCATTTATGTATGAGTTAAATAATATCTTTGATATGCATTCCCTTTGTATTTGCCTCCACGGTATAATTTTAAATTGTTTGATAATTATGTTTAATGGTCCCTAAGTTGTAAGTATAAAATAATAACCACACACAACAGAGCTAGAATAACACAAAGGTAACATAACAGAATTATGAGATTTTAGAACAAAGAGGACTTTAGGATCCCCTATTCTATTTTTCTCAATTTTAGTTAATACTCTTTATTTATTTTTAATTTAGTGAGAGGAAGGGAGGTAGAGAAGACTCCTGCATGTGCCCCAATAGGATACACTCAGCAAGCCCACCAGGGGGCAATGCTATACCCATCTGGGGCCCTTGCTCCATTGCAACTAGAGCCATTTTTTAGCGCTTGAGGTGAAGACCATGGAGCCATCCTCAGCACCTGAGGCCAACTAGCTCCAATCGAGCCATGGCTACAGGAGGGGAAGAGAAGCGAAAGAGAGAGAGAAGTGAGAGGGGGAGGGGTGGAGAAGTAGATGGGTACTTCTCCTGTGTGCCCTGGCCGAAAATTGAACCTGGGACTTCCACACACCTGGCTGATACTCTACCACTGAGCCAATCGGCCTGGGTCTAGTTGATACTCTTGAACCAAGATAACTGGGGGGAAATTTGGTCTCTCCCTGTCCTTCCATCCTCACATCAAATACATCCCCAAATTCTGAGGGTCTCAGCCCCACTGTGTTTCACTGACCCCACACAAGCCCAAGCTGGCACCACCTCTGCAGGACCACAATGGCCGCCTCACTGGTCTCCTCATCTCCTTCCGTTCATGTCTCCGCCTCTCTGTCCTGCACACAGAAGCCAGAGTGCTGCCTTAGAAATGCTATATTTACCTGGTTATGGCGCTCTCCATTCAAAACACATCCGTGGCTTCCCACGGCTCATTACCTGAAAGTCAAAATAGTTTAACTCAAGCCCTCAGGACCCTGCGTGAATACAGTCAGGTTCTGTTTCACCAGCCACACCTGGCTGCTGCCCCTCAATTGTCTGGGTCAAGAGTCTGCACACGTGTTCTCTGAAGGGCCTGAGAGTCAATATTTTAGGCTTTCAAGCCCTACAATTACGCTGGCCTCATAGTGCACAAGCCAGTCCCTTAGCCCAGTGATTTTCAACCTTTGTTTCTCATGCACTCATAAACTAATTACTAAAGAAAAAGGGGCCCTGACCTCTTCTTCTTTAGTAACTAATTTATTTGTGCCATGAGATGAAAATGGTTGTATTTAGTCAGGGGCACTGACCTTAGTAATTAGTGTGTGTTTGTGCCATGAAAAAAAAAAGGTTGAAAATCACTGCCTTAGCCAATCTCTAGCTCCTCCTGGCCTTTCTCAGCACCTTGACTGTGTTGAACTTTTTCCTACCCCAGGATCTTTGCACACCCTGCTCAGTGTCTCTGCCTAGGACCCTTTCTTCTCTTCCTCCCTACCTTGAAATGCAAACAATTGACCCTTACTCTCTCACTTGGGTATGTACTTGTACACTTATTGCAGGCTTCTGAATGTATTAGTGCTTTGTGATAGGCTCACTTCTGGAAGTTCTAGATCAAGTTCTGCCCTCCGCCCCACCCAGAAAGAATAGTCTCTTCCCAAAGACCTAGGGCAGATAGAGTGAGGGAGCACAGTGTGGTGTCAGGCTGAGTGGGGCAGAGCCTTGCATTGACTGTGATTACTCTCCAGCTTCTCAGAGGGGTGAAGGTGGGGGGTGGGGGGCTTCGGGCCAGGCAATGGAAGCTAATTTGCACAATGTCTGAAAACCCAACAGCCAGGCTGATCAAAGTAGGACAGCCAAAATAATGCGTCCTTTTCTTTTAAAAAATAAACCATCCTTACTCTTAAAAAAAAAATTGCCTGGTCTCTTCTGAGGACATAGGTAGAGGAAATCTTTCTTAAGAGGAAAATAAAGTTAAAACAAACATGAAACAAGCAAACAGATCCCCTTTCCAGCTCAGAATTAAATGCTATCTTAAGTCATCTCCCATTTAGTTTAACTTTTTGGGTATGAATCCTCAGATTTTCTACCGTCCATTCACCTACCCCCCCCCCCCCCAAGCCACCATGACTCAGTAAAAGCCAGTGACGTGCGTGGCACTACAATCCGGTCCCTTGTTGGAAAGGATGTCCCGGGCACCCACACTGAAAGCAGAATGCTGTATTTTCAGAAGGTCGTTGTTGGCATCCAAACTCCGACATGCACCCTAGAAACAAAGCACTTAGTTTTGACCTTTACACGAAGCATCAAACTGTTTAGACATGCTGCAGCACAGACGCTGGCCAGTTTCTCAGAGAGGAAACCATGGTTATGCCCTTAGAAGGTCAAGTTTCTTTTCAGGGTGGTCCACCAGAGGCTGGAGGTTTACTCAGATGTCTCTGTGCTGACAGCGTGATAAATTGGGCAGTGGCCCTTGGTCATGTCATCTTTGCTGGACAAAGGAAGTGATGCTGATAGGGAAACCAGGTGACGCTGGGTGGGTACCAAGACAGTGAGGAGGGCAGTGGGTGTTCACAGAGACCTTGGGGACGGAGGTCCCTGTCATCTGCAGGTAAGGCGCCCCTGTTCCAAAGCTCTCTCCACTTCTGCCACCTTTCTCAGATGGGGTGCTGCACTGCCCACACAGCCCTCAGGAGATCCCTTTTCTTCTATGTTTGACATTCCTGATCATTCTTTTCCATCAAACGTAACCTATCCGTATTTCAGAGTGCAGTAGATAAAGTGTGACTTTTTCTGGTCATCCCCGGAAGCCCGTCTTCCCACTGAGGACTGTCCCTAAGACTTCGAGTCTCCCTTGAGAGTCCATTGGGACACTGACTTGGGATCGTCACTAGCCCGATGTAACCCAGGTTGGCGTTTTTCGCCTGTTGTTGGCATTCTTGTTCCCTTTGCACCACGCTACTGACACCCTGCCGCCTGTCTGTGTGTGGTGAGACTGGCCTGGGTGTCGGGGTACTGCGTCCCCTTTCCATGCCAGGGGCACACCTCTAGGTCAGGTACGGGCACAGCAGGCTCCCAGCCCGGCTGGTCCTCAGGGTGGCATTACCGATTTGCCTCGGTCATCTTCTCTTGAAGTATTTGTTTTCTTTGCACAGAGACAGTATTTAAACAATCCTCTGACACCTGACCACAGGCATCCGTAGAGAGCATACTCTCGTGCGTCAGGGACACAGAGGATTTGAGTTCCAAAGTGCCCCGCTTCCCCTGAACCCTAGAAAGACAGAAGGGAGCAAAATGGAAACAAAACAGCCCCACAAACCGCCTTTTCTACAAAGCTAGAAAATGTAGAAAAACCCAACACTGCAAATTATGTGTGTGCAAAGGTAAAGCACTGAGGCCAACGCCAGAGATACGAAGAAAATACTCCCAGAAGGAGACGGCATCGCCCTGGGGGACCACAGAGAGCCAGGCCAAAGAGTGCTGGGGGGGGGGGGGGCGGGAACAAGGCTCACCGTCCACAAAGCAGGGGGCAGAGAGCAAGGTGAGAACTTTGGCCGAGGGAGCCGATAGCTGGTAACATACAGATAGGAGAGTGTGTGCATTCGTCACCTTGGAAGGCAAAGTGTCTCTTGATGATGGTCAAATAGAATCCTCTGGTGTGTGTGTGCATGTGCGTGTGCATGGCAGGGGAGGTTGCTGTTGGGAAAACCTGGTTTGGTGGCAAAAGCCTTGTTGAATAAATAAATAGGGCCCATCTGTTAGAGAAAGTGCTATCCCATAGGTTGAAAAGAAACAGCCTACACCCTGATGGGTAGCTCAGTTAGAGTGCCGTACAATATGCCAAGGTTGTGGGTTTGATCCCTGGTCAGGACATATACAAGAACCAACCTATGAATGTATAAATAAGTGGAACAGCAAAATGATGTTCCTCTCTCTCTCTCTCTCTCTCTCTCTCAAGTCAATAAATAAAAATTTTAAAAAGAAAAGAAACAGCCTCACTGCAGCACGGTGATTTTCAACCCAGGGTGACTTTGCCCTCCAGAGTACATATGGCCATGTCAGGAGACCTTCTGGTTGTCACATCTGGAGAACATCCAACAATGTACAAGACAGCCCTCTCAATACAGAAGTATCCAGCCCCAAATGTCAACAAGTCCCAGGGTTGGAAAACTGCTCCCGTGGCAGAAGAGAGCTTTGAGCTGTGAGTTTCAGAATGTGACCTTGGGTCATCTTGTCCACCACTGGGGACTCCTGCTAATGGTACAGGAAAATCAAGTGAGCTCAAATACTAAGAAAAAGAAAAAAGAAAAGAGAGAGAGAAAGAAAGAAAAAGAGATAAGCACAGAATCATACAAAGATTCTATAAAAGAAGATTTTATTTGCCAAAAAAGAGACGCTTGATTTTTCTATGGATAATGAAAATTCTCTAAAAATTATTGCCATGAAAGATATGAACATTGACATCAATTATCGTACAGCAATTTAGAAAATTCATGGAAGGCAGGTTGCGAGTCCAGTCAAAGGGAGGGGGGACAGATAAGGGACGAGGGGACCCACAGCATGAGAATTTGTGTGGACCTGGGGACCACGGATGGTTTTGAACCTGCGGGAGCCCAAGACACCACTGGAACAAAACACCAGTTTCCTAAGAGTTAGAACGACATCCATTGAATAGTTCTGCTCCGTGGCGGGTCAGGCGGGCTGGCACCAGCATCCCCTTGGCCTCCCTCTGGCTCTGTGCCTGTGCTCACTGCAGGGGGTCTAGAGGCTGGTCTGAGGTTGCCAGAGCAGGAGTAGCGTGCTGGGAATAGCATTCTGCCTGCCGGGTAGCTCTTCTTCCTGAAGCCCAAACTTGAGTCCACAGTGTCTTCCCTGGAGGCGCTGTGTCCTGTCCCTTACTTTGTTTCTGGCAGGATTCAGGGAGGGTGGTGTCATGAGTCCCTACCCGGACCTCAGCTAAGGCAGTTGTTTTTGTTTTTGTTTTAATCTACCCTCTTCCCCATTTCTAAGTGTGCAGTTCGGTTGTGTTGAGTACATTCACATTATTGTGCAACCAACCGCCAGGACTTACAAACCTGACCCCGTACCCTTGGCCAGAACCCCCCGTCCTCCATGTATGGATGTAGATTTTTGAACAGGAAGATGGGGCACGGAGCGGAACAGATGACATGGCTCACTGACTCAGGCAGTGGACCATCTGATGTGAGTGCCGGGAGGAAGCATGTGTGACCGCCCTTCTCCATCAAAGGACCCCTAGCCTAAAGCAGGATCGATTTTCCAGGTGATTACAGATGTCTGTGACATCTTCAAACACTCAAAATGAGCTGAGGTGGTGTTTCTCCTCATGCCCCCTTTTCACGTGGTGTTTGGTCTTGGAGAATAAAAAAGGGTGTTTTTTTTGTGGGGTTTTTTTTTTTTCTGTCATTAATAAGGTGGTGACTCCAATCTTAATGGCCGCTCCTCACATATGGGCTGCAGCCACTGACGTGGGACATGCTTGCATTGCACCCGGAAGACGGCCCTGTGCAGGGCCAATTGGAGCTGGCGCTTTACGGCTTATCTGATAGAGAGAAACATACATATTTTGCTTGTGCACACATATGTACACACATGTATGTACATATACAGACAGACACACCCCTCAGGAATCTCAATACCAAGGTTAGTGAGTTTGTATAAGGATGTGTATAGCAACTGGACCGCTCAGACGTTGCTGGTGTGCACACAAGATAATACCACTGTTTCGGAAAACTTCTCCAAAGTTTTTTTATAAAATTCAACATATCCTTATCCCATGGTCTTGCAATACTTCTAGGTCCTTACCCCAGAGGGAATAAAGATGTACGTCCACAAAACGTATTATGTAGAAATGTGCAGAACAGCTTTAGTCTTAATAAAGCCATAACTGGAAATCACCCAAATCTCTTCAAGAGATTTGTGGTCTGTTCATACACGCGAGCGCTCCTCAGCAATAAAAAGGAACGGTGTGCAGATCGGTATAGTGATGCGGATGGATCTCAAGATGTGATCCTGAGAGAGAGAGAAGCCGGGCTCCAGAGAGTGCTGCCTCTGTGGCTTTATGTATATGGCCTCTGAGAAGCGAGCAATCTAATCTGGAGGGATAGAACGCACCCATGGTTGCCTGGCCTTGGGAGACAGGGGACAGGGGACCGGGAAGGGAGAGAATGCGCCCATGGTTGCCTGGCCTTGGGAGACAGGGGACAGGGGACAGGGAACATCCTGGGGTGATGGAAATGTCCCCCATCTTCCCTGTGGTGGTGGCTGCGTGGGTGTGCAGTTTTGCTGAAAGTGGTAGAATTGAGCACTTTAAATGGGTGCATTTTATTACATGCGAGTTATTCCTTAATGCAGTTGATGGGGGAAAAAAAGAAAAACATTATATTTGGTTGCTGGTTTTATCCAGCTTTATATTAATAAAATAGATTAATTTATTTGGTTTCATATTATGACCTAATATAAAAGGCAAATTAAAAAAAATTTTATAGTAAGAGAAGACTATTCTGATCATCTCAGGGTAAAAAGGGATTTCTCAAAACCACAAACCATAAAGAAAAACAATCATAAAGAGAAGAAAAGAAAAAAAATCCAAACCGTGACCTGTACGCTCTTCTGAGTCTCACTGGAACTTGGCCGTTCATGGTCTCTGCATTCGTTGAAGTTTTATTATCAGTGTGTCTCCATATCTAAGAAAGGTTTTCATGACAAACATGCTGAAAGCTTCACATTTCCAAATATGCGTTCTCTTTCCTCTTCCCCTCATTAAAGATGACTTTACATTTTTATATTTCTGGTTATCAAGGAGGCTGCGGGTGCGGCGAGCCTCACGTCCCAGAGGTTCAGTGGAAACTCCTGCAACACGGGGTCGCTGCTCACCGGGGAGCTTTGGTCACACGTAACATTGTTAAGCCTCAATTTGTTAATGCCACACATGAAGATGATTCATGATGATACTGTGAGCTCATCAATGTGAAAACACTTTGAACGCAGAAGAAACTATCTGATTTCCTTATTCTCTCACGCCTGTGCTTCATACACACAGAGTTCTTCTCCCTCGTTGTTGGGGAGAACTTCTGCCTCCAAGCAGGTAGCTAACTGGACCCCTCACCTGAGTTATTCCAGTCCCATCCGAGTCCTCTAGGGCATTTCTCCACACACGCTCTCCTATCTTGCTGATATCTTCAGGGATTCCCCTTCACGGGGCTCTGTCTTTGGACAACAACATGGTTCTATTGACCACAGACCACAGAAACGGGCAAACAAGAGAAGGTGTTGTCCTGTTAATCCTTAGACTCCCTCATCCCCTCCCACCTGCCAATCCTTTAAGGACCTCCTTTGGTACCCATGCCCCTCTCTCGTCCTGCTGCAGTCACCTCCCGTTCTGACTCCTAATCTGAAGCTGTATCTTTAAAGGGCCAGCATGGTCCCGGTAGGCATAGAAAAGACACATTTTAGAGTGGTACCCTCGTTATGCTCTATGGTCCACTCCCCTCTTGAGCGTCTCTGACAGCTGTCTTTCCTTGTCCCGCTCTTGGACCAGCATGGACTGGAACTTGAGCCCGTAGAGCTTGCTGGCTCACGCTTCCAGCCCTGTTCCCTCCCAAGTCCTCCCGTGCGGGTTCCTCCACTACAGCCAGTCTCTGCTCTCTGAGTTCAAAGCCTGAGTCTTTCATGAAAACCCCTCTTGATGCTAACTAAGCAGGGAACTCAAGTTGCTACCTTCCCTCCTCTACATGAAAGCGTCCCCTGAGATGACTTCAGTAGGGAGACGGGGGCCCTCTACGAGGCCACAACTAAGGTTTGCAAAAGTACCTGTAATGCAGGGATTTTCCCCGGGGAGAAAGAGGCGACGCTGCGTGAGCCACAAATGCCTGAGAAGCAGGTCTCCTTGATCTTGTGCTCTGCCCTCGGGCCGAAGGGCGGGATGAGGTAGGGAAGAAACTTGTAGAAAAACGCTTAAAAAACAAAATCTTGTACAACTGAATAGACAGGCATGACTTTAAAATGTCACATGGGGTCACATCTGAGTTCAAAGGCTGGGTTGCAGCTCATTATTGAGACATCAACTTAGCATGTCGCAACTGGCATTTTCCAAAATAAATAAAATATCATTTAAAAAATAAAATAGAAAACATCATACTGCATCAGTCAAGGTAAGGTAAATAAATATTATTTTATACAACTCCTTTTCAATTTTGCACACATGCGTGTGCTTACTGGGGCACAGTATAAATGTATTGGTTTCGGTGGCCAGATCTTTAAAAGTGTGAGAATTCTCATATTAAAGGATACATCGTTGATTCCAAAGTACAACTTGAGTTACTCCTCATAAAGGAACTGGAGATAAGGACTCACTAAAAAGGCAGCAGGAGAGTCCTTTGTATGCATTTCTTGCACAGAATAAGGTCCTCGCCCACCTTCCTTGTGATACAGAATGAGCTGTTGAATCATCGGATGCTATAGGTTGTCCTATAAGATGCAGGACAGGGGGCGTCAGCCAAATGAAATGCAGACAGTGACCAGAACCCAAATGATCATCACTCATTGTAAACGACAGAGGAGTCAGGAAACCAGATGATGACTAGAGCCAAGCCGTGGACATAGGACTCATAGTACAGTTGGGTCTGTTCTAGAAAAACAGGTGGAATTTTCTTTAATTCTAGCCACAGGCTTTCTTACCTGATTAGTGCTGTTGACACAGGTGCAACTGGAGTGTTAGTGATGACACATCCTGCCCCTCGCCTCGCCAAGAAAAATCAAGAACTGTGTGTGCTGATCCACAGTAATCCCTGTTAATGAATTTAAGTTAGCGTTGGGGGCACTTCAAGGGAACTTGCAATGTTCCTAATAACTTCTTCCTGGGTTAAAAACACATTTCACTCATTTTTTTTCTCCCAATTAAATTATGCCTACTGTTGGAATAACAGTCCGTGCACTAGATGTGGAGCCGGGGAGCCTGACCCCCACACGCCTCCCTCCACCTGGCCCCGAGGAGTCCCTACGTCACTCACTCTGGAGGCACCTCTGAAAGTCTCTAGCTAACCCGTGTTGGCACAAGAGAGTTTTGTGTATGGTGAGAGATGGCAAGTCTGGTGTCCACAGAGTGATTATCTTTATGGGATTATCACGGTAGGAGTGAGTCAATTAGGGATCCTCATCCCTGGCTGGCAGATACCTTCAGTGGAATTAAATAGTTCCTGCAGAGTTGGCTGGAAAAAAAATCTAAAAAGGCCCCTCAAACCAACCAAAAACAAAAGATACAAAACAAAAAACAAACAAAAAAGCAACAACAACAAAAACAAGTAACAGACAAACTACGACAGCCAAAATGATAGCTCCAACATCTTTCTCAACATGGATTAGGACCGCTGACATGGCTGCATGGGTTTCAGAAGTATGTTCCTGAGAGCTGAAGGTTGGCTTAGTCATGGGAGGTGCATGTGAGGACCTGAGGAGACCAGGGAAAGCAACTGTCTTCTGATGTTTTCACTGAGTACTTATTAAATGTTTGTTAGCAGGATGGGGGAATGACAAGTCTAGGGACCCATTAGATTCTCTCCTCTTTAGTGGTAGAGCAAGGGCTATGCCCGGTCAGCCTTCTAGACGTTATGCACCTATGTAACAACATATTGACAAAAATTTTTTTTTGGGGGGGGGGAATTCTAGGGGTTACCGAAGTACAGTACAAAGCAAGATTAACGATAAAGAAAGGATAAAGAGGGTGTAACCATGATAGCAAAATAATAGTCTGGTTACATCATCTAAGATGGAAGTTAGACCTGCAGGTCTCGGGTTAACAACCTTGCTCTGAACATCTTCTGTCTCTGAGGATTCTTAAGACTCATCAATGTAAGGTCCCTGGATGCAATGGATGTCCGATGGTCCGGGCGGAGGTGGTTTGTGTTTTCTGAATTAGAAAACATGAATTAAAGGATCCAGTACCTAGGTGCTTACTGTGGTTCCATTGTTAATACTACCTGATAAGGGTTTGTTGTTTTTTAATCAAAATTTGAAGGTAATCTTATTCTAAAACACTGATCTCTTAGTTTTTAGATCTTCAGAGTCTCTTAGTAGGTATGCTCTGAGGAGGCTGATTACTGCTAAGGCTGTGTGGAAGCAGGAGTCCACTGCAGCCCCCGACCACACGGGCTTGCCACGGGGGCTGGAGGTGAAATCCTAGATACGAGGAGTGGCCTCTTATGAATTCATAAGGTGAAACTGATGAATCCCCACAGTCGTTGATTTTATTGTCACTAAAGCTAATTAAACACCATAAGCGGAGGGAAGTTGAGTATCTCTGAAAGCATTGCTAGTCATAGTTTTAGAACTCCATTGATTGGCTCTACTTCTACTGGAGATTGGGGCGGAGAGGAGTGGTTTTTTTAGTCAAAGCCAAGGCTTTGCAGAGTTCTTTAGTAAGAGTCCTGGGAAGTGTGTGCCCTGCCAGTGGAGAGGCAGATTTCCCCAGAGCAGAAACAAGTATATTGAGAGTCCCCTCTGAATCTTTTTCCCCACCAAGACCCCTCTGCGCATCCTGAGAAAAAGCACACAATGACCGGAAGACACTTACGGCCCGCTGTGGAGGAGAACTAGGGTCAGAGTTCTTCACAGGAGCCTGAGGTTGGATGCCCGCCCACAACCCATCCTTAGAGTCTTGCAGGATTGTGTTGTTGGCAATAAGACGTGCACTAGAGACATCCTTGGCAATCCCCTTAAAACTACCCAGCCAAGGGTGACTCCATACCACGGCCGGTTCAGGTGCCTAAATATGGGTCGAGTGATGAAGCAGTTTTTCTAAAATCTACCAGATGATTTATTTGTCTGACCAGGCAGCAGCTTTGTCAACGTGATCATTACCTTCCAGCAGGGTGCCTTCTCCCTTCCCAGTGGTTTTCTCTGAATCAGGGGCTTCTCTTTGGTAATGATTGAGATCCCCTCAAGGTTGTTTCCTCTCTGAGTGCTGTGAGGGAGACAGCTGTGTTAGGCTTGCTTGCGGGGTTACTGGCTGCAAGCACTTTGCCTGATTGGTGCGTGGGCGCTAGGGGCAGGCCAGGTGTGTGTGGTCTGGGTAAGGGTAAGGGTGTTTTCCCTGGCGGACAGTCTCCCAGATCACTCTCCCGCCCCCCACCGTGAGCTGCGGGTTTTCCCTGCTCCCTTGCCTTTCACTTTGAACAGCAGTTTCCTTTGTTTATTAGCTCTTTTCCTTTTGTTGTTTATTCTCTTGCCTGTCTCTGCGAGCCTCCCCTAAACGGGAATGATCTGACTCTTTCCGGCTCTGCCGATTGCCTGAACCCAGTGTGCACCTGCCTGGCCTCTGCCACCAGCCTTACAAGTGGTATGGGTGCAATATATTCATTTTAGCTAAACTGAGACAAATGACTTAAAACTCGCTCTGACCAATCAACCCACTCACAAGAAGTCCGGCCACACTGGCTGAGTGCCTGAAATACCACCATGTCAACCGAGAATGTCATGGGTTTTCTCACACGGGTGCCACACAGTAACACAATGCACATCTGACCCACCGTGAGCCCTCCACGAATTCTCCTCCTTGTCACCTGTCCCCTTGCAGACACATCACAATATACGGACTATCTCCCCTGTCTGCATTTCTCCCATTTCCCCACCCCTCTGACAACCAAGGGGATGGCCAACTTCACCTGCTCCCACTTTGTGAGGGCTGGCTTCCCCGGGGACGCCTGGGCACGGTTTCCCGCATGTGGCAGTGCCCAGCAGAAACCGTGCTCCTCCATGAGGCTGCCCTGCCGCCGCCGCCGCTGCTACTGGCCAGTTTGTGGCCGGTCCTTACTTTAAAGCCCATGAAGAGGCAGAGATCCTGTTTGTGCACCAGCTCAGGCCTTTGTTGGTCCTCTCCGCCATCAGCTCTGACAAGCAGTGACTTCGTTTCACCCGGAGGCTGGCAAGCAGCCGGCCCCTGGCGAGTTTCACACAACGAATGACCAGGGACCGCTCCTCCCTGGCCCCTCGGGGAAGAAAGAGTGGTCAGGACTTGTTTACCAAGAGAAGATGCTCTTAGACTAGACGTGGAGCATCTTAGGGTGTGGAGCGACCGAGGTCTGGTTTACAGGCCCGTCTCTCATTTCAACGTTCTTACTGCAGGTGGGTAAATGCTGTGTCTGCAGCATGGCTCCGTGGAAGGGCATTTCCTGATCAGCCTTGCTGTGAACTGGAAACACGGAGAGAGAGAGACGTCTGTGCTCCCGACGGTCACATTTACCATTCGGTCTGAAGTTGACCTTTGGGGTTTTGATCTTTGAGAATACTTCAGAAACGTAATGATGACCTTCAGGTCAAACTTTGTTAACTGAGTTTGAGATTGAATGGAGGAGATAAACAAGGAAAACATATTAAAAAGAAAAAGCCCTGTTCAGGACAGGCTGTGCTACTCACCGCGTCACCCCGGGCCACCTGTGGTGTCACCTGGAGATCGCCTGTTTAACCTTAAAGCAAGAATGTTAGGTAGGACAAGTGGAGGGAGCTCTTGTAGGGTTAGTTATCTACACGGCCTCTCTCTCTGTGGTTTTATGACCTGCTAGGAATTACTCAGTGTGGAGGGGTGGGGTTGTCTCCCTTCTGTTTCTGAATGGCTGCCTAGAAACACTGTCCGTTTCTCATCAGTGGAGCCTGCTCGGTAATGTTGCAGATTTACAGCACTGGGCAGGCCCCCACATAGTCTGTATTGTGGGCGGGGAGGGTCCCAGAAAATTTTTAATAAGTTAGGACCGAAACCACAGGACCATTATTACCTAAGCTTCTCAGAACAGGCATGTGTTAAAGAAATGATTCACAGAAGCTCATGTTGTGACATTAAGCAGACCCCACACAGGGGCATTTACCCTCTGTTGCAAATAGCCAGTTTCCGTTGGCCCCGGTAGAGTGTCATGTTGGGGAAATACATTTCAACAGCGGAGTTTTTGCCAGCGCCTGGGCACAGAGGTTATGATTAACACACACTTTTTCTTCCTTCTTTATCGAAGTGACACGTTCTCCACGGTGGCTCCAGAACAGGCAACCAGAAGCCAGGAGACTTTTACAGCTGCCAAACAAGTGGGCACTTTGCAAGACATTGTCACAGCTGTGTTGTTCAGGACCTCGCCTTGGCTCACATGTAGGTGACGAAGACTCATATGTCAACAAAAGAGGAAAAAAAATTGGAAGGTTAAGGTTTTTCTTATCTGAAATCAGGTTTCGTTTCCAGGCAACTTCTTCTTTTGATCCTGGGTGTTTGCACTGGGTGTCAGCGACCTGGAATTTATTTATGGCTCCTTGGTAGAATCTAGCCCCACGCGTGTGTGCACGCGGAGGCTAGTACCAGGCTTCCCTGACCACTGTGGTGGTAGAGGTCAGCACAGAGCAGCAGCAGGACCAGGGAAGTGGCTATCACTGCTCTGTCCCCAGGGGACCTAGCAACAACCCAGCAGCAATGACACATGTAGCCGCCACTGGACGCGGGCTTCTCCAACCGAGGAGAGTCTAAAGCTGGGGTGTGAGGACATGTATTTTAGAGCTCTCTCCATAGACGCCTCAGTAGGCATTCACATGCAGCCTGGCAATACCAACTGAATCTGGGGAGAGATGTCTGAGGTCAAAAAGAGTAAAAATCAGAACGATGGCAATGGGCCCAAAGCAGCAGTCTTCGGTTATACCATCAGGGCTCAGGCCGTAACCAGGGAAAGAAGTCAACACCACACGGGAGTTCCCATGTTCCTGAGTTTCGGTGCCTGGGTGCTAAATCTAGTGGAACACACAATGAGCTCCCTTAAAATCTTGACTTCACATTAGTAAACGTTCCTTCAGCCCTGGTCTTGACCAGCCATCAAAGATCCAGTGGTGAATAAAGAATCACGGAAGTCACGCCCTTAAAAAAATGGTGATTGTGTTTAGTGCCGTCTTTTATTGGCCAAAAACGATGGTGAGGTGTTTGTTTGGGTTTCTGAACTCCATCCACTTTGCTAAAACAACACGGCAGCCAAGAGACCCCAGTGAAATTTTCCCCGTGACAAACCTGAACGGTGACCCAAGAGGCGAGGAAAACCAAACTAATGAGGAAAACGATGTCAGAGGCCGGCATTCTGCTCTCCCCATGAGGATTTTAATTACAGAGAAATCAGCCGCCATGCCCATGCCCGGGGTAGCACAGGAGTGCTGGCCATGCAGAATAACACCTTGGAGAGGAATGCATTTAAAGTAAATGGGCTGGAAACATGGCTTTCCGAGCAATCAACAACCACCCAGGAGGGGGAGCATGCAGCCTCTGCTCTGAAGTGTGCCAGTCCCAGCCTGGGTAGCCGCTGATTCCAGGGAGTGTGCCAGTCCTTGCAATCCCTGATCAAGTGGGAAACTCTCTTTCCCATACGCCACCTGTCACAGATCTGGGAGAGCAGGGTGACAGTCAGCCCAGGATCTCATAAGCTATCATCTGCTGTCCCTACTTATGAAGGTGAATGTTCTCTTGACTCTATGACTCCCTGCAGAAATGTGCCTTTCTGTACAACTCAATTTTTGTAGAATGTGTGTGTGTGTGTGTGTGTGTGTGTGTGTGTGTGTATATATATATATATATATATATATATATATATATATTAAATTAAGTGAGAGGAGGGAAGGCAAAGAGACAGACTCCCACATGTGCCCTGACCTGGGTCCAACCAGCAAGCCCCCTACCAGGCAATGCTCTGCCCATCGGGGGCCGCTGCTCTGTTGCTCAGCAACCAGCTATCTTAGCACCTGAGGGGAGGCCATGGAGACATCCTCAGCGTGGATTAACAACAGTGCCTCCATTTAGGATACACTTCTTAGCTCAGAGCCTGACCTAGGAGGGGGCTCAGCCACGATCTGCTGTTTTAAAAAAGCTGTCACAAAAGAAGGCCCAACGATGGCAAAACAGAAACCACACCAGGAACAACCACAGACCACGCTTTGTGTGCTAAAAAGCACAAAAACATTAAAGAAAGGTTTATTGGCATCCCATTACAACAGACATAGTGTATCAAGGTAAGCATTATAGCAAATTCTATGTGGTAGGCAAACACCAAGCAAGGTGGTTGTGGTATAGTGTCGGTCCACCTTAAAATGAAAATTCTACACGTGGGAGGAAAGTAGCAACACTTTGTGAATTACTTCCCTTCTGTCTCTGGCCCTCCCTCTGTGTTTATCCAATGATACATTTTTTGTAAAAGTCCAGGGCAAGCTTTGAAAATACTTTCATTCACGTGTTCTATAGAGGTGGAGAAGCCCTCTTCACTCTCACCACCAGGCAAGGGCGAGTGGGAAGATCCACACTTGGTGACCTCGAGCCCATTATGTGATCTCCTTGTGCTGTGGGTCCCGCCGTTTGTTCAACGAGGCCAGCCAAATGTCTCCCTGTCGCAGTCGTTAGGATGACATGGTTGTACTTCTCCCGCCTGGCACTCACTTTAGCAGCTTCGAGTCCTCGGTGTCTCCTGCTTTTCCTGAAAGAATCTCAGCGGGCATCACCCACGCACACCCCAAGTCCTGTTCCGACACTCTCCATGGCTGTCCTCGCTCCGATGAGCTTGTTGAACTTTGACAAAGAAAGGGGGAGTGACATTTTAGGAACGGTCAGGGGGAGCCTGAGAACTGCTTTTTTAGTGCTCAGAGATATTAAAAATAGAAGTGCTCCCCTCCCAGATTTCCATGGCAGAACATAAGCATTTTGTGTGCCTTGGCAGCAGAAACCCCAGACCAGAGCGTTTATCTGCACGTTTCAGCCCCGTGCTCCCAGAACACTTGCCCAGGATTGGGCGCGCAGTGTTTGCAGGGGCCAAGTTTGCTCAGCACACACGGCTTCCTGCCCTTAGTCAACGAAACGTGACAAAAGCACAAGGACTTTAAATGCGAATGCTGCCATCGTACCCCAGTTTCATATCTCTGTCATCTTTGTCCAGATCTGAGGGTCACGCAGGGATCACCCATGAGAACCCATGATCACCTGCGTGATGAGAAACAAACAAAAAAAAGTAGTAAAATTCGGCAACATGTCATTTAGATGTTGGCCTCTTTCGCTGAGGGAAAATGTTAAGATTTATTTAACAGGAAGGGGATATTCAATACTTAATCACATAAAAATAGTCAGCCAACAGAGTCTATGATTTCTTTAAAAACATCTTTTTAAAATGAAATTTCAGTTGTCATAAAACCAGTTGGATTTTTACTTGGCTGCTTAAGAAATAGACGTGTCTTTAATTGTTGGTCTTGCTCATCTGTCCAACTTGCCTGCTTACCTGTCTCAGGTAAGGTTCTTACTATATCCCGAAAAAGCTGGAAACATTACATGTCACTAAGGCTACTGGTGGCTGCCGTGAGACCTGGACAAACACTAGACATGGGTCATACCTGTGAAGGGTAGCCCCTGTGGCTCTCGGAAAATTCCCCACACCGTGAACTCTATCTATAGTTACAACTCTAACATAGTGCAGCCACAGTCTGCTGATTTTAGCCGTACATGTCTGTGTGGAGAGCACAAAGTGGGTCAGACACACGCAGAGGCCGGAGACGTGCCTGTGATTCTTGAGGGTAGCGTGCTGCCAGTGAACTGCTCATGGACTGGGCATGTGCAAGTCTCCCTGCCTGTGCCGTAAGGGTAGCTAACTCGTCCATCTTATGTCACAGGTCTGAGCTACTTCATAGGAATGGATGAGACCTCCCAGCGAAATGTTTGACCCTACTATGCATTCACATACTCAATTCTGGTCATGACAATTATTATCAGAAGCAAAGCCCTGTCAGAATTACCATTCAACACGGACATTCTGGGGTCTTGTCGAGTACATATATCTTAAAACAACAGTTTATATTACCTGGTGCTGCTCTATTTCTGTAAATTGAGAAGATTACACAAAGAACTAACTATAGACAAGAAGCGGCTATTTGCTTATTTCCAAATTATGGCCGTTTGGGTATTAATCTTGGCAGGTATTTACAGGAGGACAGAAAGAGAGAGGGATGAAAAATATCTTTAAATTGCTGCTTATAATTCACCAGTTTCTGACAATAATTCTGGACTCAGCAACAACAAAGTAAGACACTCCCCACCTCTCTCAGTGGTGAGAAGGCTGTTTTTCTGGGCTGTCTATGAGTGCATCTCACACAGCGAGAACTGTCGGCCCTGACTTCTCTAACACTGTGGTCTCAATTCAAGTCACTGTTTCAAAGTCTGAAGTCTGGGGATACACCTGTGTCCAAGGAGGCTCAGAGTGTCCCTTGCTCAAACTCTATAGATGCTGCGTTTCTCCTATGTTTCCAGAAATCCTTACATTTCCCTGAACGCTCCCTATAGCATAATGGTACGATGAGCTGCATTTATTCTTGTTTCTAACAGGTCTGTCCAGCGACCCTCTCAGCACCAGCGCGTGTGGGATAGTGGATGCCACTCCATCTTTATTAGTTCCTGACCAGTGACAGGGAAGCCTGGAACTCAGCTGAGAACCTGGTGCTCTTCAATCTCAGAACCAGTGGTTGGTTTTTCTGGGTGGTGACCAAGAGCCTTCCGTTTCTTCCACCCTTGGAAGAGATATTTAAAATGGTCTCTGAAAGAGGGTATAAGAATGCATCTATACGAAAAACCATGCTAGCTAACATCCTAAACTCTGACTGCCAGTGTGCTTCTCAGAGGTTGGGAAGGAGGGAATGAACAGAAACGAGGGACATTCTACCCAGATACACGATGTGCCTGGGAAATGAGACTTCTCTCTGTCCGTAGGGTGCAGTCGTAATAGATGGGGATGAAGCCCGTTTCCAGGGTAAGGTTGCATGGAAGACAGAATCCCACAGCGTAATATTGATAAAATCAAGCTTCATCAGATCTCTCAGGAGGCCCCTCAGAGAAAGAAATAAGATAAAAATGATACTTTTCTCCCTCTCTTTTCTCTGCCCCCTCCCACCTTTCACTAACAGAAGAGGCCGAAGTCCCCGCACCAGAGTTCATTTCTCTGGGTGGGAGTTGCTGGGGAAATCCGCGGTGACTGTGCCTGGAGCCCCCCAGGCCCTGCGGACAGGCACACAAGGACCACTGAAGCCTGCCGGCCGCCACTGCACTCAGCTCTGGGACAGACCCCTAGGCCAGTTCCCAGTGGGTTTCTGTCCACTGCATCATAACCAAGAGGGGAGGGAGTGGCTGGGGAAGCTCCAGGCAACCTTGGACTTCAAGTTAGAGACTAGTTTTGTGAACAGAGACACAGAGTTACACCCTGGGGCTTTCTGGAGTAAAGATTAAACTGGGATAAGGGGAACCCGGTTCTGGTTGGAACCAGGCCTCGGTTTTCCATGTATAACACGAGACCGTGGACTCCATGGTCTCTGAGAGGGACTGGTTAGAACTGAAGGGGATCCCAATTGGTTGAGGGTCCACCAGATCCCACACGTTGTATGCAAACCTGTGTGTTTTCACTGAAGGTGTCTGGAGTTCCCCAATTAGTAAGAACCATTAAGTTGATTTTTCAAGAGTTCATCTAAGTGATAATTTTATTGAAGTCCCTTCATTGGGCTTTTAAGGATTTCAAAATCATGTTGTTGCTGTTGTTGTTTTGCAAATGTATTGTGAATAGCAAAAACCAGGGCTGCCTATGTCCCATCTAGCACTAATCCTTCAAGGCATGTTCAAAAATGAACCTAGCCGTTATTCTTCAACCAAGAAAATCATCTGCTATAACTTTAATAGGCTCTGAATTGTTTTAGATTTAAAAAACACAAGGCTTTATATGCCTTAGGCAGCTAATGATCTTACGACCTTAAGTTTGTTTGTATTCTAATCCAACCGAGATTAGAATACTCTGTGTCTCTAAAAACATCTGTACAATAATTTTTTTTCTTACAGTTTGGAGTTATCCCTTACAGGTTATACATACGTTCTTAAGGAAATCTGAAATGGTCTTTAGGAATAAGTTGCTTTGAAATCAACAATAAGGCAAAAAGTTTATTTCCTTTTGGAAAATGATTAACAAGGGACTACCCGCCACTCCCCCACCCCCACTTCTCCAGGTAAGAATTGGTGATTTATGTTCTAAGTAAGGATTCTGGAGTCTGGGCAATTCTACCACTTATCTGTTTAGACTATGAGAATTCTATTTTTATTTCCCCAGTCTTCAATTTCTTTTTGCACCTGAAAAATAAAAGTTAGTGAAAAACTAAAGATGCTCAGACCTCTCCCTCCTCATTGATGGTCTGGTTGTCCCAACAGGGGCTACAAATGCCCTGTTCTCCGCCTAGATACCTGGACTTACCGGACACAAGATGGTGCTTGTCCATAGTAGCTACTTTCTAATTCCTTTGTGAATTAAGAACAAATGTTTCTTTCTTGTCCTTAGTTCACCTGAATGCTCCTGAAACCTGAACACATCAGTAAATAAGGGAGCCTTATTTTAGTAGGTTTTTCTCTTTCTTTGAGTGACAGAAGTTTCACAATGTCTTTAATTTTCCTATAATTTCTAAAAGACAAATTTCACCGGGGCCAGGAAAGCATTCTCGGATTTATCCAGATGATGTAGAAACCACTGTTGCAGTGGCTGAAAGTCAAAGCTCAGTTACACCAACTGGGTCTGGTTCCCGGGGTTTCTGACTGTGAAGTCCATCACCTTTGGAAGCCACAGTAACCGAGTCACAGTAGCGAACTGCTGTATACTAATGTATCTGTGAGGAAGGGGAGGAAGTGGATTTTCCTTCCAAAGACAGCACATTCATAACTTAGGATAGAAAATCTCTGGAATGTTGTCAGTTTTAAAGATTTACTTTCAACCAACAAAGTTTTCCTTGGTTAGTTACATACCAAGGAAAATTATTCTTATAAAGAATTCTTGGCCCTGGCTGGTTGGCTCCATGGTAGAGAGTGTCGGCCCAGCATATGGATATCCCGGGTTCGATTCCCGGACAGGGCACACAGAAGAGCCCATCTGCTTCTCCACCCCCTTTCTCCTCCCCTCCCCACCCTCCCCATCCTGCAGCCAGGGCTCCAGCCAGGGCTAGACTGATTTGAGCACATTGGCCCTGGGCACTGAGAATGGCTCCATGGACACTCTGCCTCAGGCACTAAAACAGCTCGATTGCAAGCATGGCCTCAGATGGGAGGAGCATCAGTCCCAGATGAGGGTTGCTGGGTAGATCCTGGTTGGGGTGCATGTGGGAGTCTGTCTCTATCTCCCCTCCTCTCATGTGGAATAAGGAAAAAAAAAGAATTCCTATAAAGAATTTTCCAAGTGTCACTGCTGCTTTGTACAGACAGATATGATTTATTTTGATTTGCTCCCTTAACAACGACATATGTATGGGATGGTACGCTTTTATGGGAGATACTTTGTCCTAAGGTGAGCAGAGCACTTGTCGTAAAGACTGTCATTTACACTGCCTGGGACATGGTGATCTGCACTCCACAGGAACACCACCCATGTGACAAGTGGTGCCAGCACGTTGGGGACAATGGAGAGGTTAAGGGATACACCTGTCCCCCACTAGTTGTTCCAGAAAACACTTTGCAATTGAGAATCACAGAATCCTACCAAAGACAATGTCTTACGATAGAAGGCGTCCTATCACGTCACCTTATCCGAATCTGTCACGACCTCATTTTATACAGGGGCAAGGCGGGTAGCAGGTGGTGACAGGTTCCCCTGAAGTCATATAGCTGAGGTGACTGGAAGCCCCAGGCTCCTCTGAATCCTGGCCCAGTGCTCCCATGACACCTCATGGACACCTCATAGCCTGTGGAGAAAGAGGCTACCTAAGACCACCCTTCCTGCAGAGCTGTTGAGACACGGTCTCTGTTCTTCTTGGCCTCAGTTTTATCTCCCACCTAAATTATTGGGTTGGGGAATAAGTTCGTAGCGTTTTTATATTTTCTTTTATTTTACAATGATTTGTTTGCTGTTTAGCAAAGGGTAAGTATTCATTGGATAAAACTCTTTCTGCTCTACAAAACTATGTTAATTGTATTTTTGAGTTATTTAATTTTTTATTAGTTTTGAGGCTTAGAAATGGAATACCCAGGAGGCAAAAATCAACATTTTCAACACCTGCTCTTCTTTGCTTTTCATCGAGGTCAAAAAGCTGCCGAAGCAGCCCGGGACATTTGCGACGTGTATGGAGAAGGTGTCATAGGCGAGTCTACAGAACGGAAATGGTTTGCAAAGTTCAAAAATGGCGACTTTGACATCGATGACACGTGCCGCAGCGGAAGGCCTTCTGAATTCGATGAAGAACTGGGAAATGCTCCAAAAGAATGCCATGGTCAACAAGGAGCTCTACATTGCCCAGCTACACTGCGTGAATGAGGCTATTCGACTGAAAAGACCTGATCGACATGGTCAAACCATACTCCTTCACAACAACGCCAGGCCCCATGTTCCACAAGTCGTCAAAGCCGCACTCCAAGAGCTCGAATGGGAGGTCCTTCAGCATCCGCCGTGTTCTCCGGACCTTGCACCGACCGATTACCATCTTTTCCGCTCCCTGTCAAACCATATGAAGGGCGTTACCTTCGATAACAAAGAAGTCCTTAGAAACTGGCTCAACAAATTCTTTGACACCAGACCAGGTGATTTTTGGCGGAATGGCATCAACAAATTGGTCGAGAGGTGGGAAGAGGTTGTAAACAGCAACAGCGAATATATAATTGATTAACTTATTGATATAATTATTGTTTTTTGTTTAAATAAAAGTCTTCGGTAAAAACGCTACGAACTTATTCCCTAACCCAATACTTTAAAAAAAATCCATAACAAATCAAAGTTAAAAGTATCAGGCTGTCAATATTACAAAACAGCAGCTTCTATTGTCTCCTCATTGCTAATTACAGTCCAGATGGAATATACTTGAAATGATCCCAATTTTGTAAACAGATGCTTATTTTTTTTTAAAAAGAGGGAATGTAGTTTAGGTTGGTAAGGATGCCTTGTTGAACAGGTACGGAGCACCAGTGTTTGGCTTGTCCCGTTCTGTTAAAAGCAAGATCATGGCTCCTTCTCAATTCTCAGAACAGCGAATGGTTTAATGTCAAAATACAAACTGTAATAACTGTCTCTAATGCCACAGTAACTTCAGAGGGACGCGGCATGTCTTTTAACTATTTAAAACAGGGCCAGTTCCAGTGCCAATGTACATAAAGGCACAGTTGAGGGGACAGCATATTAATGGACTACACCAAGACAGCTGCTTGGGAAAGTGGGCAGTATATAATCTAATATCTTTAATTTTATGTACAGGAATATAATGTGCCAACTTTGTACATGTGATACATACATACAGCATTAAAACATTTTACTCAACACAGATAAGAATTTACAATATAACCATCTAGAGGGCTGTCCACTTCATATACTTAGATTAGATCTGTACTTTTCACAGGAAAAGAACTGAATAGTTTACGATCATAGACACATTCGACATTTAAAACAAGACTTTATAAAATAATTTACATATATATATATATATATATATATATCCTAGCATCTATAGAGAGGGATGATTTGCATTTTGTGGGTATGTGCAACAAATGGCATAGTTTTCATTTTTAGATAATAAAATAATTTAGAAGCAGTTCATGCAGTGGTCAAAGCAAGGGATGACCGCTCCTCCAAGATGTCCCCTGTCGGTGACATCAGTACCCTCAGCACCACGGTAGCACAGAGAACAAGTATCCCCCAACAACGGCTCACACCGACATCCCCAAACAGGCACGGACGCCCTTCCCCCCACAGTACCCGCACGGGCTCTGGGCTTCCCTCTGTGGCGGGCGCACCCAGGCTGTCATCGGAGGGGCTCTCGTCTCCCCAGGAGTTCTGCGTAGTCGGGCTCTCCGCCAGGTCCCTAGCAGAACTTCCTGGTTTTCACAACTTTGCTCTGGTACTTTACTGAGTGTCCCCCATGTCCGATGACATAGACGTCCAGCAGGTAGGCTCTCCCGGGCTGCAGCCCTTGGATTGTTTCCGTGGTCACGGCTTTCTGCAGGTTCTGACTGTGGAAATACTTGCACAGGACCTTCTCCGACTTCTTCCTCATGTCCGGTCCCAGGCACTGGTTCTGTTCTCTCCTCTTCTGCTCTTCACTGTAGTGGTCGTCCACCTCCTTCTTGTAGATGCAAAACTTGTTCCTCTCCTGCGTGCCCAGCCAGGCCACGGTGGCCGAGGAGCAGGTGCGGAGCCTGTCGAAGGCTTTGATGCGCATGTCTTCAGGGAGGGCGGGGAAGGCTTGCTTGCTGGGCCGCGTGCTGGCCAGGACCTTCAGCAAAGACGCGCCCTTCCTGCTGCCTTTCAGCCGGACGAGGTACTTGGCTTTGGGCTTTCCTCTGAGCAGAAACTGCCGGACGCCTTCCACACTCTGGGACAGGAGCAGCTGGCCGTCCCTCCGCACCTGGATCTGCACAGCGTCCAGGCAGGAGTGGACAAAGAAGGTGACCTTCTGGTGTGAGGAGACGGGGGCAAACCGCAGGAACTTCATCCCCTTCCTCTTCACGAAGACGTCCGTCACCTTCCCGTCCTTTAGCTCCATCGTCTTCTGCTTGGCCTCCTCCTTGGTCCGGGTGAAGGTGCCCACGTAGGCCGTGCTCGTGTTGCTGCGGCTGTTGACCACGAAGACATCAAAGTAGTACTGCGTATCAGGCTTCAGGTCCGAGATGGTGAAGATGTTCTTGTTCCCGATGCAGATCTTCTGGATGTCAGCCTTGGGCCGCAAGGACGCCTGGCGGCCCAGTTTGGGGGACGGCTTGACCAGGAGGCTGCGTCCCTGGCCCGAGGTCTCCACGGGGAATCCGAAGTGGGCGAAGTCGAAGGGGCTGAAGTCCAGGCCGGGCTTCGGCGCGGTCATGAAGGTGTCGTCCAGGCTCAGGCCAGCCTCGGCCGCGCAGAGGCTCTTGAAGTTGTGCTGCCGGTTGAGGACCACGCAGTAATGAACAGGCTGCTTCAGCAGCGAGGCCGTGGGGCTCGGCTTCCAGGCCAGGGTGACCGTGGTGCGGCCCAGGGCAGTGATGTCCACCCGGGGGTCATACGGCAACTCCGGGTAGGGCTGGTCCGACTCTGGCGTGGTGGTGGCGTAGACCTGGAAGTGCGTATCCTTCTCTGTGGACAGGAGCTCCAGCTGGTACAGCCCGGAGGGCGAGCTGGAGGACAGGAAGGACTCCACGTCGTTGCCCTTGTAGGAGAACAGCTCCGTGCCTTCCTCCTCTGTGACCTGCTGCTTCTGCCGCTCCAGAGGTTCGGGCTCACCTGCAAGACAGAAACGCAGAGGCAGCGCGTGAAGGCATGGCGGGGGCAGGGTGGGGGGAGAGGTGGGAAGGGGCGTGGCCACCCCAAGCGGCCTGCCTGCCCAGACTGCCGCCTGCTCCTCCTCTGTGGGCACAACGCTGGCTCCCAGCAGGACACTGGGACACCGGGAACAAGCTACAAGAAGAACCACCTGTGTTCATGGTGCAGAGAGACAGCCCTCTAGGAAGATTTTTTGTTTCTCACCATCCAGTCTTTCCTTTTTGGTTGTTTTTTCTTTTTTGACACCATTTTGACAGAGTTGATGTTACTCACTCTCACTTTTCTTTGTCACGTTGCAACGTTCTTTCCCGTGCACAGAGGTGAGCTAGACAAACCTCTGTTGTGAATCCTGTTCCTCTCACTTAGGACTGCAGCATAAAAACAACACTGGTGGCTCAATTCTGACCGTGACCAACGGTGCTGTGTTTTACGGGTGTCAAGGTCTGATCGCAGATGATTTCTCCCAGAGGGAGTCCGAGGAAGTGGAAAGTTTAGGTCAAGAACTGCCGTCCTTTCAGAGATGAACCCCTCCTGCCAGCGTGCTCGCTGACGGCCAGACATTCCCCTAGCTCACTCAGCGGGTAGGACTGGACGATCTCCTTCAAACCCACGATGGAAAGCACCGACAAGGGCACCCCACTTTCTACCGATGGAATACGTGTCCAGGATAATGGAGGGAGCAGACTGGATACACATGCTTTCCATCTTTTGTTACTGGGAATCTCACTGTCACCCAGAGATCAATGCGCAGGTGAGTTTAGGGGGCCCGGGAAAGGGCTGGGTGGCTGAGTGGGACTCCACTTTTCCCAGCTCACCCCTGCAGGTGGGCAGGGGGGGATAAAGGACCTCAACCAGGAGCCTCATCACTCCCCAGACACGCTGTCAATCTTCCCAATCACGAGCCCAGGTCACTCACTGCAAGGACAGCATCCTCTGAGCTCCGAAGCCTTCGCCCTGCACCGGCCGTGTCACCGGCAGCGGCAGCGTCCCAGGGCCTCATGCAGACCCTTGTCCCTTCCTTGCGTCCTGCTGTCTGCTCTCCCTCATCGCCACCGTCTCTAAATGCCTGGCCCCACACACAGCCCCTAGACTTGGGGTTCTAAGCGCCCTTTGGCTTCTTTCCTTGTTTCCACCCTTTATTCCCCAGAGAGCAGAAAGGTTCTTAACCTTGACTGCAGTTCAGAACCTCAGTCCCAAAGTCGAGACCAGCCCAGGGCCATATACATCAGAGGGTAGAACCAGACATCACGGTTCTGGGAAGCCTGCAGTGACGCTTCCCAAGTTCAGGCAGGACAGCCAACTCACAGCCAGGGAGGCAAGTCCAAACCGAAGCCCTTCCTCCGTCCTTCAGTGCCCACGCCTGCCTCTCCCGGCCTTCTGCCCGACCAGGATCCCCGTCCTCCCCTGCCATCCCCGGCTCCCTCATCTCCGCGGCAAACTCGCCAACTCCTCCCGTGCACCGGCCATCAGCCATCCACGCAGAGGTCTGCCCCTTACCCCCGTCCCCCGGGCCCTAGCACACCGCTCACCTGAGCCCTCCCCGCTGGCCTCCTCGGGCAGCTCCTGCAGGCTCAGCTTCCACTCCAGGGGCGTGTCGCAGGGGGTTACGGTCACGGACAGCGGCGTGTTGTCCTCTTCCACCATGAAGAAGAACCTGTGGGGACGTGGACCCACTCAGACCTGGCGACTCCTTCTGACACGCCGGGCAAGACTCACCGGGAAAGTCACGTGCTTTCCTATCTATCCAGTTCATGGAGAACGAGACTGGCTACATGACACAAAGAGTGTGTGATACCTCCTGCGTCAACTGTGAGAAGTCCTCACGGTCCAAAGCTCTGCAACCAGGTCACCAACAGCACAGTGGGAAACAATAAAACAAGCAAACTAAAGAAAACTATGTCCTGTGTGGGTGTGATTCAAGTGAAGAATCAACACTTAGCTATGCCGGGGTGTTACTTAACATAGGCCCTGTCATGGCCAAGTGAGCCGCAACCGAGAGGAATTTCCAGGTACACTGACCTACGGGGATTATGTTTTCCGTAAACTGGGCCACAGATGTGTAAGGGACCCCAAGGGCAGGCACTCTGACAAGAGTCACCAACTATTTCACAAGATCCCTTGCGGAGAACGTACCCCTGAAATGCACGTGGGTCTCCAGCAGGATACCACCATCTTCACGTTCTCACCGTAGTGACTATTTTCTTTACGGCTTTTCTAGTCCTCGTTCTTTTTTGGGGTTTTTTTTGGATAGAGGTCTCTCATCAACACTTGAAAAATATTTTTTTAAAGTAAAGATCACTGTGTTTCAGTCAGTGGCAAAACACATTTCTCTTACCACTAAGACTTTCTGTTGAACTGAATAACCTAGCGACGTTAAAAAATAAATGAAAATAAGAACCAACACACACGGCTCTATGCTTTTTCCTGATTTTTTCTTTTTTAAACGATGCCTCAAGAGACTTTTTAAGAGGATAAAAAGATTGCCTAACTCCAACAATGCTATCTGTTCTTCCTCTGAATGCCTTGGATGGTTTGATTTAATCTTCCAGCAAAGCCTAGAATCTTGCACAGAGGAGCCAATGGCCTCGGTCCCAGCAAGCCCAGAGCTGCTCCCTGGCTCCATGGCAAAGCTCACGTGGGCTTTACCTCCTGCAGATGGCACCTCCCAGTCACCCCTTCCCTCTATGTTCTCTCTGTGTTCACCCCAACACTCTCCTCCCCCCAAAGGGGGGAGTCTCCCACTCCGTCTGTGGCTCCTTCTCACCTGCTACGCTCTGTGTCACCCTGCCTCTCTACCCATGCTCACCCCCGAGTCAGAAATACAGAGGAAAAAAAAAATCAAGAGTCTCTTGCCTTGGCCATTGGGAAGCCAGTCGGAGCACATTCAAAAGCAGGTTCGGTGGGGTAAATGGTCTCATGAAGAGAAGGTGAAGTGAGGTTCATCTGCAGGCTTTGGAAAAATACGACTTACACGAATGGGAAGTATCCCACGGTCGTGGCTACAATAAGACAGGGTTGAGAAATCGTTTTGTTTTTCAGCTGAGAGCTACTTGAATATGTTGAACAGGTTCGCAGACTTCCGGAAATAAAGGAGAGTTTAATTAAGAAAGGAAAAGATGGGAAGGAGCTGGAATGCGGAGCTTCCAGCAGAGAGGAAGGCCACGATCTTCCTTGGAGAGGGGAAGGGAAGAACAGGAAGAGATTTACGGAAGAGAGGAAGGATGTCAGCAGCTCCCCAACCTAAAGGGTCGGCCTGAACTCTGACCTCAACTGCAGAGGCTGTTGGGTAGGCATCTTCAATGGAGACATTACTGAGAATGAACACTTAAGGTATCGAACCCAAACGTCTGATCTTCGCCCCACTGATCAGCCTCCCTGCCGTCTGTCTCTGCTCTGTAAATGACACCCCAAAATTCCTGCTCCGGACAAACACCGTAGAGTCGTTGCTGACTTCTTTCTCTCCCACTTCACATTCGCTGAAGAGGCCAACGTGGTCAGCTCTCCCTTTAAAATATACCCGGAACCCACCATCTACCCCACTTCCCCTGCTGCCCTCTGATCCAAGCCACCCTTACTTCTCGCCTGGGCATTGCCAGAGCCTGCGACTGGCCCCCTTGCTCCCTTTGGACCCTGTTGGTTTATCTGCCCCCTTCGGGGTGGGGGGCAGAGTGGTCCTGGCACACCTAGGTCAGCACATACCACCGCCCTATCTCCTAACTCTCCAACAGCATCTTGTGTTTAATGGGGAGTAATAGCCACAGGGCTGGCGATGATTTGGGTCGCCAACCAGATTTCTCAATTCACCCCCTCCCGCTCTCCCCTCCTTCCCTCAGCTCCCTGATGCCCTGGGAGCGTCCATGGCACACCTGGAACCAGGGCCTCCTCCGCAGGTGCTGGTCACACACCCGAGCGGCTCCCCCCTGCCCCGGCACCGGCCGTGGGGTTCAGTCCCGTCTCCACTCCCTACTCAGGCGCCCTCTTCACGGAGACCTACCCCGACCCCCCATGCAAAGTATCACCTTCCTACTCTGGACACTGTTTTACTCTACTTCCTTTCTAAATTTTCATTTACTTATTTATTTTGAGGGAGGGGGAGAGAGAGAGAGAGAAACACCGATTTGCTGGTCCACTCATGGATGCATTCCCTGGCTGAGTCTTGCGTGTGCCCTGACCAGGGACGGAACCGCCACCTTGGCATGTCGGGACAACGCTCTAACCATCCGAGGAACCCGGCCAGGGGCTGCGTCTTCACTTTTCTTCAAAGCACATGTCACACTGCCTGACGGGCTTTATAGGTCTGTGCTGACTTTTGTATTTTTCCATCTTTCACAATTAGAACAAAAGCAACCAAGGGCCGGACGTTCGGTTCGCTGATGAAGACTGGAGAGATACAAAGAACTCCTAATATCTTTTGAATGAATCAATGAGTAAGTTTAGGAGTTTAGCTTCTGGGGAAAAGCCCTTTCTCACATCTCCTATACGGTGGGGCCCCGACTCCGCCCCCACCCCCCGACGGTCATGCCACTATGCCTTCTGTGCACCAACCACAAAGAGTGCCTCCAGTTTCTGTCTCCGAGACACTGCGACCCTGTTGACTCCTCCTGACACGCAGCCTATGCCCTTGCGGATACATGTCCACATCACTTCTTCAGCGATGCCTGTTCTGACTCCTCATTCCGGGAGTCACGCCCTTGGAGAGCCCTGTCCCTTCTCACTTTGGGCACTAATTACTATTAGTGACCACATATTTATATTATTATTTGATTAACGTCATTTCTCCACAAGGGCCCGGGTGGGGTTCCTGTCCCATGTGACAGTATTCCCAGCATTCAGCACAGATTTCTGCATGCAAGAGGTACTTGAAAAACACTTTATTTTTAATGAATGTACTACTAAAAAAATAAATAAATAACTGGGTGCGCCTGGCCCATTAGTTCAGTCGCTCAGAGCATCATCCTGAAATGCCAAGGTTGCAGGTTCGATCCCAGGTCAGGGCATGTATGGGAAGTGACCAATGAATGTACAGCTAAGTGGAACAACAAATGAATGCTTCCTTCTCTCTCTTTCTCTCTCCTTTCCTCTCTCCGACTCTCTAAAATCAATCAATAAAAAAAACTTTTTTAAGCCATTAAAAAAAAATAATTGAAACCCAAAAATCTTCACACCAACCTTCTAGTTGTAGCCTGAGGTTACTGAGCCCTGGAGTCTGTTTCCATCTGCAGATACAAATATGAATGGAGATACGTGTATCACCCCATACCCTGTATTCAACAATGAATCAGGAGATGGGGGGCTGGGGATAGGGCCACGAGAGGACAACGTGGAGGCCCCATAGCAGCAGAACAGCTTGCTCACACCACAGTCAAGTCAGACGATCATCCAGACAAACTAACCAGAGGACAGAATTGTTTACTGGATGGAAACATTATGCACTGCAGGCATCCCCACGGATGGTGTCAGATGGTTTGGTTTTCTATTCGTCTCCTATGTAGGACAGCAGAATTCTGTCGCTCCGGCCGGGGTGCGTGGAGATATTAACCACATAAACACAGCCGGCCAGGCTTATTTATATTACAAATAAATAGCTATGATAAAATAATTTGTTTGGCATCGTGTAAGCAACAAACTATGCAAATTTTTTTTTCATTTTTTTTTTTTTTTTTTTTTTGTGTGTGTGTGGGTAGCATGCCCCGACTGCTCTGAAGCAGAGACCAATGTGCAAGAGCGGCTATTAACCTTCCGTTCCTATTTCAGACAAGAAAGCGGCTTGTTTCTCAAAGTCAGCAACTGTGTATCTCCGCAACTCAAATGCAAGCAAGCCGTCGGAGACCGATAACAAACGAAAGCAGCGAGGCGTGCGTTCCACAAGGTAATTGTCCCCCATGCAAAACAGCGGGAGTCCCCCCGAGTCAACATTCTCATAGGGAAGCACTTATGATTAGGGATGAAAGATAATTTGAATAGACTGTAACAATTTGACGGGCATTTATGGTCCACCGTGCACAAAGGATCCGTGGCAGAAAGCACGGTCAGACAGGACTGGATGTGATTGACATGCCGCGGGTGTTGACCGGCCAGGGAGGGAGATGGCACAGGATAACCACATTCGTAAACTGTACTGCTGAGCGCAGAGGGATAAACACGCCACGAGCTGCTTAGGCTTTGGAATTTATGCATAAACAGAAGAGTAATTCATGAATTTGTTGTCCTTTGATATTTGTTGCTGCTCAACGTTTTCTGGAATTTCATCTTTATTTTTTTAATCTTTTTTATTTTTAATGATCGATATTCAAGAGAGAGAGGAAGGGGGAGAGAGAGAGGAGCATCAATTTTTTGTTCCACTTATTTATACATTCATTGGTTGACTCTTGTATGTGCCCTGACCGAGGATCGAACCCACAACCTTGGTATATGGGGATAATGCTCTAACCAATGGAGCTACCCGGCCCGGGCATTTCGTCTTTAGTTGTGGTATCAACAATGAACTGCAGACCGCAACTCTTTAGCGAACTAGTGTGAGTTAACATTTCACCCGAATGGAAATATCAAAGCCTTTGGTTATTATTTGTGGGAGGAAAAAAGACAGATCAAACAAAGGAAAGGAATAAAAACCAAGGGAGGAGAGCATGTGCTCAGTTTTAAACACCTTGTAATACACAGACACTGACAAGACAGTGTGGTGATGACCAGAGGGGAGGCGGGTGGGGGAGGTGGGAGAGGGAAGGAACGTGTAAATGGTGATGGAAGGAGACTTGACTTGGGGTGGGGAACACACAATACAACATTCAGACAATGTATTATAGGATTGTACACCAGAAACTTATTTAATTTTATTAACCATTGTCACCCCAGTAAGTTAAATTTAAAAATAACATAAAGGTAAATGTCTTGCAATAGTCAACCTGTTGTTTTAGAGGAAAGATATGTAACCTAATTTTTAAGATAACTCTTAGAACCAAAACTTATTTAATGTTAAGAGACTGGAGGATCATGTCTAAACACGGACTCCTGACATGAGGAAATAATGCGGAAAGCTCTATTTAAAGAACCCTGCAGAGCAGCACACAGGTGCATTTGGGAAATCAAAGTCATTTTTAAAGAAAAATTGTGGCCCTGGCCAACTGGCTCAGTGGCAGAGCATCAGCTTGGAGTATGGATGTCCCGGATTCAATTCCTGGTCAGGGCACACAGGAGAAGCGACCATCTGCTTCTCTTCCCCTCTCTCTTTCCCTTCTCTTTCTCTTCCACTCTCACAGCCAGTGGCTCAGTTGGTTCGTGTCGACCCCAGGCATTAAAAATAGCTTGGTTAATTTGAGCACTGGCCCATGAGAGGGGTTGCCAGGTGAATCCGAGTCGGGGCAGATGCAGGAGTCTGTCTCACCATCTCCCCTCCTCTCACTTAAAAAAAAAGAAAATAAAAATAAAAATTGTGATCCACTCAAAAATTTCAAGAGACAAAATAATAAGAAAAGCAAATGTGTCCAGTAAGAATTTAGCAGATTTAAAAGGGAAATTGTTTTTGAAATCCAGTTGAGAGGGGTTTGGGTACTGCAAAGTAACTTTAAACATAGTTAGTTTAGATGAGAGATACACACATATGTATTCAGTTATATAACCTATATGTAATTTTTAAAGGTCAAAACATTTAGAAGTGCCACGTGAGCCCAGTCTGTTGATGTTGGTGTGAAGGTAAATGAACAGTGTCAGTTTGTATTGCTGTGTGGATGTGATTCTTTCAGAATCTGATCATAGTGGTCAGAGAAATATTATCTCTTATACAACTCAATGCCAATCCTCTGACAAATCATTTGTATTCAATTTCATTTTAATCCTAGACAGCCCTTCTTAGAAATTTCCCTTTCTGTCCTGAAGAAAAGAAAGTAGTCATTCCAAAATATAAGAATTGCAAAAATCGCCCCTTCCACCCAAAAGGTCACAGTAAACAAGGACCACAGAGCCTCTAGGCAAGGATTAGGAGGGGCCCTACCACTGCTGCCCCCCCCCACCAAGAGAAAACAGACAATGCTACCCAGAGGGTCACTACAGAGGATCAAAGCTCAGTGCAGAAGGTGACTTTCTCTTACGAAGGCATCCTTGATGAGCTCATTGATAGAGGATGGGATACAGGATGTAAATTATAGCCACAATGATGTATAACCTCACACCTGCCAGAATGCCTATCGTTAATAAATAGCAAACAGAAAGTGCTGGAGAGAGTGTGGGATAGAGGGAGCCCTCCTGCACCGCTGGCGGGAATGGTGACTGGTGCAGCCACTGTGGGAAGCAGCATGGCATCTCCTCAAAAACAATTAAGAATGAAACTGCCTTTTGGCCCAGCCATCCCACTTCTGGGAATCTACCCTCGGACACTTGACACACTGATTCGAAAGAATGCATGTGCCTCCGAGTTCAATGCAGCGTTATTTACAACAACTAAGATCTGGAAACAGCCCAGGGGCCCATCAGTGGACGAGTGGATTAAAGTGCTGCGGAGCATTTACACCCTGGAACACTACTCGGCCATAAAGAGGAAACATTACCTCTTGCCACAGAGTCGGTGCGCCTGGGGGTTATTATGCTATCTGAAATAAACCATCAGAGGAAGGCAAGTGCCATTTGATTTCACTTATATGTGGAATCTAATGAACGCATGAAACGGAGGAACAAAACCGAAACAGAGGCGTGGACACAGGGGTCAGATGGACAGCTGTCAGAGGGGAGGGCGGTTGGGGGACTGGATGATAGAAGGTGAAGGGATTGAGCAAAAATAAAATATATACATACACACACACACACACACACACACTAGCACGGAGACACAGACAACAATGTGGTGACGGCCAGAGGGGGAGATGGAGGGGGCAGGGAGGCCGGCAAAGTGGGGGTACACATGAGGACAGAAGAGCCTTTGCTTGGGGTGATGGGCACACGATGCAGTGAGCAGGTGTTCTATTAAGTTTCACACCTACGCCCGTACCCTAGTCGATTCAATTTAAATAAATAAATAAATAAATAAATAAAACAGCAAAGAGAGCAAGAGCTGTAGGGAGAATACCTTTTTGGTGTGTCTCTGAAGAGGAAGCTGCTGATCTCGGCTCCATCCGGAATCACCGAGGAGTCATGGAAGAATGTCTTGTCCCGGATCTGCATCTGGAAGAGCTCCTCGTCACGGGTGGGGAATTTCTGGGCCCGCGAGCCAAGCAGGAGCAGCAGGCACAGCAGACACCAGCGCAGAGGCGCCATCCTGGGGGACAGGAAGGGAAGCATGCCGCATCAGTCAGCTGCCTGTCTTCCGGGTCAGCCTTGCGTCTTCCGGAAGGGTCATGCCGTTTTAGTTCTGACGGTGGGTGAGCGCTCTCCTAGGTCCTCTGGACCGTGCACACCATCCTGAGAACAGCCTGACTGGGTCATTATTACTATTTTTTCAACGTTGACCATGGCACTGATCATGAATTCACTTCCTTACTTCAAGCAGGCAGAAGACTTGGAAGCGAAAGGACTCCTGGTGCACTGACCGCTTGGGTGTTCAGAGAGGGACCCCCCCCTCACCACCACTTCGTAATGGCAGAAGCCGATGCGGTCACTGTAAGTACCTGTGCGCCAGCATCTCAGAGTCTGAGCCGTGATGTGAGTCACAGAGACCGGCCGGGGGCCAGGGAGGAACCACCGCACAACCATTCTCTTTCTTCCTCAAACACCGACTATGCATCATACGTGTATGACAGTAGTCTCACTTCTGAACTCAGATTTTCACACATCAGAGATTTCTGGAGATGTAGAAGGTTGAACTTTTCTAGTAGCTCAAAACAAGCTGGTCCAAAATCACAATGTGAGTGACTGGTACTTGATGGTGGCTAATTGTTACAGATGACCAGACTCTGCGACACCACGCTTAGAGAGAGGGGGGCTCAGAGGCTCCCTCTCAGACTGACTGAGACCAACGGACAATAGTTGCATAGCTGGGCTATCTATTGTCCATGACTTACATCTTGGCCTTTGTCACGGACTGTCATCACAGATCCTAGAAGTCATTACAGATCACTGTCTACTGCACATGGCCGTCGGGATGTTGTCAAGAACACCAACATCAACTGTCTCAGTGTCCCCAATAGGAAGCCTCATATAGGCAGGTTCTCTCCATGCCCAGTGCTAGTGAAAGGCTCTGCTTCCTCTGAGGAATGGGTGCCTTTTCCTCACAGGAAGAACTACGTCTAGAAACGAGTTACCTTATTTCTCTGACACATCAGGGAGCTCGAGCCCTAGGAAGACCCTGTGTTTTCACATTGAAGCACTTGAAATAGAACGTCAAACGCACACATCGGTGATAATTTGCGATGAAGGGGAAGCCAGTTTTATTTCTAAACAGCCCTCGCTACAGCTCTGAGGCCACCTCACTTCACCCATCCTTCGTCTGTGCTTTTATCTTCCTTTGAGGGCTCCTGAAAATAAATCCACACAACTGAAATAACTTTTGAAGCGAACAAACTTTTCTTTTTTATGATGTGTGAGAAGTAGCTTTTGCACAGTAAGAGCTTGCTCAAAACGTTCATTGAATTTCTTTTCCCTATTTTTTTTCCCACCACATGTTCCAAAGTTTTCCATACAGAAATCTCTGCGGTGATTGAGAGTTATTCCCATGGCCAAGACAGGGCAGCTAAGCTCACTACCAGCGCTATTGCATTTTGTCCTCCCGACGACCCTGTGAAAAAGTGGGCTCTATTCTCATACAGAAACAAGGACGCAGAGGAAACACATCCACCCAGGTGGGTCTGACGGCAGAGCCCAAATGGCCCTCTGCTACAATCCTCTCTCAAAGAGAGCCCTGATACCTTACGGAGGGTTCTCATAGCCCCACCTTCTTCCCCAGCTGTCTTGTAATTGAATGCAAACATGAGGGACAGCTAGAAAGATTGGCTTGTTGATTTCAGCTCCTACCTGCATCCGTCCTCTTAGGTAGGCAATCAGTAAACCACTCTGGACCTCAACTCCCCCAAAGATTTGGATAGATGATCCCTAAACTCTGAAAACACATGGCGATCCAACTAATACTGATCTTCCTGCTCAACGAGTTGGTAGATCAGGAATAAGACCAGGCCTCCTTAAATATCTTCAAATCATCTGTCCCTCAGCTATCCAGACGATGGTCAAGGTGAAACCCAAGGGAAGGAAGCCATGATGGGCAGTGGAGCTCACGTGAGGGATGACCAGCAGACAAGGGTGACATCTATAAAAAAGGTCTGGATGGGGTAAAATAAAAACTCAGTGAACCTACCTGAAACAGAGAGGAAGTAAACTGTATGGATCTCCACTCCCAGCCCCAAATTCTTCCCCTCAGATGCCCCCCCAATCAGAACAGAATGCGGCACCCCACCTCCGTGAAGAAATACGCATCCTTTCAGCGTGACAGAACATATCCGGTATACTCGGGAATAGCATCCCTGAAACCTGGCCTCCTGAGAGCAGAGGAGGCTGGACAATGACCTCCATTTCTTTAGAAATGGTTAGAATCTGGCTTTCAACACTGATGAGGAACTGGAGCCAACACAGCACCGCCTGAGTGGGAAACACCCGAGAACCACTCATGAGCAGCCCGGCCTCGTTAGGCCCATGCTGACCCCTAGAGCTGCCAGGTGCACAGCATCACTGTATAAGCGAGCAGGACAAGCTGCCTCGTGCCCCAGGATATCTGGGTTACGCAGGTCAGCCCCAGAATTAGAGAGCTAGCTAGTTCTAATGGGTGGGAAATTTCCCAGCAGCCTCTGCTGCTCTTTATTCAATCAGCTCATTATGAGATGAACTTTGAGTGAATAACAACATCAACAAACTGTGTTGTGTACCTGCTGCATGCCAGGTGGTCGTCTGACTATATCGTCTCGTGTGACTCTTAGCAACGACCCTGCGAGGCAGGCACTACCCTCTCTCTCCTTTCCAGAATGGTCCAATTAAGGCAGATGGGCAGGTAAGGCCTCAGTCAACAGATTATGACGTGAGAACTATCAAGTCTTTATCATAAGTGACTTTAAAAATACGGTAAATAGGATGACTATATCTATATAAACCTTCATCAGCTAGCCTTTTAAAATAACTGAGTACGGTGACGACAGCAGATGAAAACAGATTACACAGAGGAGGCACTGAGAAAGCTCCCCGGGGACTGGGTGCTGGATTCTGCATCTCCCAGGAGCAGAAGAACGGACTGCCTTTGTGCAGGATGATGTTTGCAAGGATGTCTGTGTAGCAAACAGCTTCAGAAGATAAAGCGTCTGGAGCAAACAGCAGGCGGGATCACTGCCCATTATAAAAGGTCCAGGTTCCCTGGGCTCAGGGTGCCTCTCCTTAAAGCCCACCAATGGGCCAGTGCCACCTGGCCCTTTGTGCATCATTCCGTGGGCACCCGTGGGTCAGGGAGCCAGCAGGAGACGATGATGAGACTGGATTCTGCTGTTGTTCCAAATGACAGTCTGTTTTCTCTGACCCAGGAGTCTTGTGCCCTGTTGCCAGGAAAGGATGGTGGGCGAACTTGTTGGCTTGCAAGCAGGGAAAAATCTCAAATCGTCACCATTCCTGATGCCAGTATTTATTAATTTTTTTTTGACTAGCTCATTGACTTGACTGGCTCGGATCGACATTTTTATTTAGATGACCACCCATAGGGAACCGACCTGACTTTGTGTTTGCTTTCTTTATGCCAAACATCAGATGTCCCCAGCTAAAAATGCTATCGATTCACACTTACTGTTTCTGAAACAATTTAAACCATTTTAGCTGTCACATCGATTGTGGGCACAGCGGACGCTCCCCAGACAATCTTTAAAATGAGTATTCCTTTTTTTCCTTTCTTCTCTATTTTCTTTTTAGGGTACCTCTCTGAGAAGATGGGTGTTAGCTGAACCTACCGTGGTAACCAATTCCCAATCTATGTCAGTTACACCCTAATGCTGCATGTCTTAAACTTACACCATGATATGAAACAATCACTTTTCAATAAATCTCAAAAAAACTAGTGTAATCCTAATACACAGGATTTTACATCCTGTAGGATTATACAGTGTGTCCGTAAAGTCATGGTGCACTTTTGACCGGTCACAGGAAAGCAACAAAAAATGATAGAAATGTGAAATCTGCACCAAATAAAAGAAAAACCCTCCCAGTTTCATACCTATTCAGTGCAGTTCGATGTGGGCTCATGCACAGATTTTTTAGGGCTCCTTAGGTAGCTATCCCGTATAGCTTCTATAGACTCATCACTGACTGATGGCCTACCAGAACGGGGTTTCTCCACCAAACTGCCGGTTTCCTTCAACTGCTTATCCCACCGAGTAATGTTATTCCTATGTGGTGGCGCTTCATTATAAATGCACCGATATTCACGTTGCACTTTGGTCACAGATTCGAATTTAGTGAGCCACAGAACACACTGAACTTTCTTCTGTACCATCCACATCTTCACTGGCATGGCCGTGGGCTGCTCTACTGTATACACGGTGTTACATCATCATCTGCGCATGCGCACATGCTGCCACATCATCCTACAGAAACGGGGAGGGTTTTCCTTTTATTTGGTGCAGATTTCACATTTCTATCGTCTTTTGTTGCTTTCCTATGACCAGTCAAAAGTGCACCATGACTTTACAGACATTCTGTATATAGCTTGCAAAATGTTACTGAATCGCATTCATTTATTGTTGGGGGGGAAATGCTGTCCGTTGTTAGACAAAGTTAATCATTTTTTCAATTTGATCAGTTTACAAGCAAATTTTTTAAACAAAATGTATTTTAAAAAAAGCATTGAACATAGCTCACCAACAAAAACTATGATGCACTCTTGTCCATGTCTCTGAGTCTCATTTTTATGTCCCATCTATGCATGGGTTCATATAATTCTTAGTTTTTCCTGATTTACTTATTTCACTCTGTATAATGTTATCAAGGTCCATCCTTGTTATTGTAAATGATTCGATGTCATCATTTCTTATGGCTGAGACATGGACAAGAGTGTGATGGTAACAGGGGGTGGGAGGGGGTAGGAGGAGGATAGGGTTTTCTATATAAAATATCATATCATCTGCAAATAATGATAGTTTTACCTATTCTTTTACAACTTGAATGCCCTTTATTTCTTCTTCTTGTCTAATTGCTGTGGCTAGGACTTCCAGGACTATGTTAAATAAGAGTGGTGAAAGGCGGCACCCCTGCTTTGTTCCTGATCTTAAGGGGATTGCTTTTAATTTTTGCCCATTGAGTATGATGTTGGCTGTGGGTTTCTCATAGATGGCTTTTATCATATTGAGGTATGTTCCCTATATTCCCACTTTGCTGAGAGTTTTGATCATGAATGGGTGCTGGATTTTATCAAATGCTTTCTCTGCATCTATTGAAATTATCATATGGTTTTTCTCCTTCTTTTTGTTTATGTGATGAATCACATTGATTGATTTACGAATATTGTACCAGCCTTGCCTCCCCAGAATAAATCCCACTTGATCATGGTGTATGATTTTTTCCATATATTGTTGGATCCGGTTTGCTAATATTTTGTTGAGGATTTTAGCATCTATATTCATCAGAGATATTGGCCTATAATTTTCTTTCTTTGTGTTGTCTTTGCCTGGTTTTGGAATCAGAATTATGCTCTCCTCATAAAAGGAGTTTGGAAGTCTTCCTTCCTCTTGAATTTTTTGAAATAGTTTGAGAAGGATAGGAGTTAGTTCTTCTTTGAATATTTGGTAGAATTCCGTTGTGAAGCCATCGGGCCCCGGACTTTTCTTTGTTGGGAGTTTTTTGATAATTGTTTCTATCTCATTTGTTGTAATCGGTCTGTTTAGGTTTTCTGATTCTTCCAAATTGATTTTTGGAAGATTGTATGTTTCAAGGAATTTGTCCATTTCATCTAGGTTGTCTAGTTTTTTGGCATACAGTTCTTCATAGTATTTTCTTACAATATTTTGTATTTCTGTTGTGTCAGTTGTTATTTCTCCTCTCTCATTTCTAATTTTATTTATTTGAGTCCTCTCTCTCTCTTTTTCTTGGTGAGTCTAGTTAAAGGTTCATCAATCTTGTTTATCTTTTCAAAGAACCAGCTCCTAGTTTTATTGATTCTCTGTATTGTTTCTTTAGCCTCTATGTCATTTATTTCTGCTCTGATCTTTATTATTTCCTTCCTTCTACTACATTTGGGCTTTACTTGCTGTTCTTTTTCTAGTTCTTTTAGATGCAGGGTTAAGTTGTTTATCTGAGCTTTTTCTAGCTTCTTAAAGTGTGCCTGTAGTGCTATGAACTTCCCTCTCAGTACTGCTTTTGCTGTGTCCCATAAATTTTGAGTTGTTGTATGCTCATTGTCATTCATTTCTAGGAATTTTTTTATTTCTTCTTTGATCTCATTCTTAATCCATTCATTATTTAACAACCTGCTATTTAGTTTCCATGTGTTTGAGAATTTTTGAGCTTTTCTATTGTGATTCATTTCTAGTTTCATGCCGTTGTGATCAGAGAAAGTGCTTGATATGATTTCAATCTTTTTAAATTTGTTGAGACCACTTTTGTGCCCTAACATGTGGTCTATCCTAGAGAATGTACCATGAGCACTTGAAAAGAATGTATATTCTGCTACTTTAGGGTGAAAGGTTCTGAAGATATCTATTTAATCGAGGTGATCTAGTTTTTCCAATAAGTCTGCTGTTTCTTTGTTAATTTTCTTTCTTGAGGATCTATCTAGTGATGTTAGTGGGGTATTGAAATCCTCTACTATTATAGTATTGCTGTTGATCTCGTCCTTTAAATCCATCGAAGTCTGCTTTATATATTCAGGTGCTCCTATATTAGGTGCATAGATATTTATAATAGTTATATCTTCCTGTTGGATTACTCCCTTTATCATTATGTAGTGGCCTTCTTTATCGCTTACTATATCCTTTGTTTTAAAGTCCAATTTGTCTGATATAAGTATTGCTACTCCAGCTTTTTTTTCATTTCCATTTGCATGAAATGTTTTTTTCCATCCATTTACCTTCAATCTATGTGTATCTTTTGTTCTAAGGTGTGTCTCTTGTAAACAGCATATGTATGGGTCCTGTTTTCTTATCCAGGAAGCTACCCTAAGTCTTTTGATTGGATCATTTAATCCATTTACATTTATTATTGATATGTAGTTGTTTATTGCCATTTTATTCCTTAAAGCTGTATTCCTTTTTTGCTATATTCTTTTCCCACTTTGATCTGTTTACAACAGGCCCCTTAACATTTCCTGCAGCATTGGTTTGGTTGTAATGAATTCCTTGAGTTGTTTTTTGTCTGGGAAGCTTTTTATTTCTCCTTCAATTTTAAATGATAGCCTTGCTGGATAAAGTAGTCTTGGTTGTAGATTCTTGTTCTGCATTACTTTGAATATTTCTTGCCATTCCCTTCTGGCCTCAGTGTCTCTGTTGAGAAGTCGGATGTCATCCTTATGGGGGCTCCTTTGCAGGTGATAGTCTTTTTTTCTCTAGCAGCTTTTAATATTTTCTCTTTATCGCTTAGCTTTGGTATTTTAATTATGATGTGTCGTGGTGTAGGTTTCTTTGGGTTTCTCTTTAATGGAATCCTCTGTGCTTCTTGAACTTGTGAGAGTTTCTCCTGCATTAATTTAGGGAAGTTTTCAGCTATGATATGATTGAACAAAGTCTCTATCCCTTGTTCTTTTTCTTCTTCTTCAGGAACCCCTATGATGCAGATGTTATTTCTCTTCATGTTGTCACAGAGCTAAGAGTTTCCTCAGACTTTCTGAGTCTCTTTTCTTTTTTCTTCTCTGCTTTCATGCCTTCATTCCAGTTGCCCTCCAACTCGCTGATTTGATCCTCAACTCTATCTATCCTGTTTTTAATTCCTTCCATTGTGGTCTTTATTTCTGATATTGTATTTGTCATCTCTGACTGATTCTTTTTTATACTTGCTATTTCTTTATTTAGGTGTTCATAATGACCATCCATTGTTGTTCTAAGATCCCTAAGCATCCTTACAATCATTATTTTGAACTCTGCATCTGGAAGTTTGATTATTTCCATATCACTCAGTTCATCTGAAGGTTTCTCTCGTGGTTTCATTTGGATTGCACTTGTTTGTCTTCTCATTGTCTGTGTTGGGTGTTTTGTTTATAGAATTGGTTGAGTCTAGCCTTTGTGTTGTCTGCCTCCAGTTTTCAGTTGTGTTATTTCTAGGACTTCGTGGGTTGGTATCTGCTATTATTTGTAGTCCACTTTTGGATTTGGGCAGCTTTGAAGTCTTGATTTGTTTGTTTTCTTAACAGGTTATAGTCTTGTTTACTGATCTCAGCAGGGAGCTTCCTTGAAACTGTATCCAGGAATGGGATGGGTGTAACCTGAGACTCTGAAGGCCTCTTCCACCAACTAATCTCTCTGGGGGGAGGTTGTTTTCTCAGCTTCAGTAGGGGGAGGTGTATCTCAGATCTCCATGGAGACCTGAGTTACTGCCCCTCCTCCCCACTTCTTGTTTTCAGCTGTGTCTTGTTTCGCTGATTGGAGCTGGAGAGATGTCTTGAGATCTCTGATCCGGAAGCAATTCAGTACTGTTTTGTGGAAGGATCAGTCCCTCCCCCAGCTATGGCCACCTCCAGCACAGATGAGTCAGTTTTTTTAGTTCATCTCCTGCATTCCTTAGCCCCTCACAGTCTGTCCCTCTCCCTGTCCTTTCCACTTGGGAGATAAGCTGGTCTTTTCAACACACCTCGCTCCCTGGTCGCCAGGCAAGTGACTGTGAGCAGTATTTTCTGCTCTTTGCCCTGGAGTGAGATCCCCTCTGGGCTCTCAGCCTCACACACACCCCCTCCGTTCCTGTAAGCAGGGGAGATTCAGGCGCTCCCTACCAGGTTTGTTGTGGCTTCTTCTTTGCTCCTTGGTTTTTGAGAGCTGTTCTTGTAGTCCAGAGTTGGTTTTTCATGCCGATTTTTCCTAAATTGATTTGTATTCCAGTTTGGTGGTGAGAGCTAGGCGTCTGTGCGTCCGCCTACTCCGCTGCCATCTTCAGGTCTCTCTACACTTTACTTATTCTTAAAAGATGGTTTTAAGGTTTTATAGATTTTTTTTTCTTGACCAAGAAACTCTTTCCTCTCAAACATCCAGCTTGAGAATTAGTCACTTTAAATAAATAACTGAAAATACATTCTTAAGACGAGGCCTTGGGTAAGCCAGGGCCATAATAATAGACTTTTATTCTAAGATTACAAAGGTGCCCTCTAACGGCCTAACTGTTCCTCTTGTTTTTTAATGTGACATCCAGGTCTCCAGAGGCTCATCTCGACTGAAGGTTGAAATTCAATAGTGTTCCTCAGAAATTCTCTTTTCAGTATTATTTCTTGTGTTCTGGGCATCTGGTGGGCGACCCAGGAAATGGGTCTGCACAGCCAGAAATCTTGCTATCTTTCCATAACCCAGGGTCCAGTTCCCACAGAAGTAGAAGTTGCTAAGATGACGCCAGACCTTTTAATGTGCAGCTAGGCAGCCCAACCAACTTGATGCACCATTATTCCCGGCCCAGAATGGGGGAAAGCCAGGCGGTATTACCCTCTTGTGGAGATGACTAGATTCGAACAGTTTCAACTGGGGCGTTCCGTTGAGTCAAGTTTCTAGGTGCTCAATGCAAACTCGGACGGGGCTCCGGCCGTCAGAGGCCGTCAACTTGGTGCGCACCTTCCCGTCCTACCAAGACCCAAAGAAGAAGAGGAGAAAAGGATCTGATGCTATGATACCCCTCAATCTTTAATCCAGACAGTTGCTAACCTGGATTCCTATTGGGGATGTGCGTTAGTTTGTCCTTTGGAATGCCATTGTGTCCTAAATTAAAAGACGTTGTTTTTCAAAGATTATGGCATCAGAAGTTGACCACCACGGGTCCTGTCTTTACCGAGGAAGAGAGAGGTTTGGCACTGAGTAGAGAGTAATTTTAAACGGAATTATTTACATGCCCCCCCCCTCGCGTGCACACACACTCACTCAAGGTCAAACTATTTAGAGACATTGTGTGCTCCCGATTATGTGATGTTAGAGAAAGGGTAAATGAGCAGTGGTTCCAAAAGAAGGCCCTTGTACGTGCAAGATGCATATTTTTATAGTTGTGGACCCCTCTCTGGAGAGCGGGTGGGCACTCCAGCTCTGGGGAGGAGTCTGGAGTGCCCACCCAGTGGGGAGGGTTTTGTCGGCAGTGGTTCTGGGCGGTGAGGACTGGGCTGCTTCTCCCTCTCGATTCCTCACCTTCTCTGCTGGGCTCTCTGCCCCTGCCCGACAGTGACAGTGGATGTGTCTGGACGGCAGGGGACGAACCAAAGGCCGGCTGTGAAGAAGTGGCCTTGAGGGGCAGGGAGCATTTTTACTGTCCCATCACGAAGCTGACGGAGAACTGAGAGCATGAAAACAATTTTCCTTTCCCCCCATCCCCGAGGAGATGCTTGAGCACCATAAAATGGCACGGAAAAAAAATTAAACGATGCTGGAACAATTTAGAACAATTGACCAGTGTGGCAACAACCCCCCAGGGTGACCGCTAGCACCTCATAAAACACAGGGTGCTGGAAAGCAAAGACACACTTGCCCCTGAGTGTCTGCAGCAGCCAAACCACCGTCCTGGTGCAAAACGTATCTCTAACTACACCAGCGGTGCTGGAGAACTTACCACCTTGGCTAATCTACTGGCTGATGGAGTGAAAATTTTAAAATATATTATTTGAAGTTCTGTAACAATGGTAACAGGTTAATTTACTTCCTTAAATATATATTAAATGAATTTAACCACAAATCTTAATGGAGACTCTTGAGAGAAGGGAACTATTTCAACCACTCAATAGCTTACCATAAATATAGATAGATGACAGATAGATAGATAGATAGATATATAGATAATAGATAAATAGATAGATGGATGATAGATAGATAGATAGATAGATAGGTGTTTGGTTGTATTATCTCACTAATGCAAGGAATTTGCAAACCTGGTAGATAAAAAGTTATTTCAGATTTTCACATAGCTACCCAAGGCTCTCTGGATAGAAGGTGTCTCCTCCATTAAGGACCCTGTCACGTCTCCCAGAGCTGCATCGCGCCCAGAGCAGCAGCCCACAGTTCTGCCTACTCGAGCTCATGTGATCAAAGCTAACCCTCCCCCGTCTACGCCCACCCCCACGCTCCTCACAGGCCTCGCAGAGATATGTGAACATATCTACAAAATAGCTCACTGAGCTCTTAGACACTGCACGGTGCCTAACTCGTAAGATCAGCATCACTAGTATAAATATGCCACACAAAGTATACAATAAAAAAAAAGACACATTAGTGTCATTAAGAGTCACTTAAACACCATTCAGTGTCCCCAAACCCATGTAGGCTCCAAACATACAATAGACATCCAATGACTGAAAAGCAGGGTTCTGAGTTTCCTGGAGGCAGAGTCACCTGGGGCGCATGAAATCTAGTGTTTAATTACAGAGCACCGAAAGCACATGATTACAATTTAGTGAGGATCCTTTCAAGGGCCCAGCCTGCCCCAGAAATTTGTTATTTTCTTTTCCTTTTTAAGTGCAAATATTTAGTCTTTTAACTCTATTTTTAAACTCGGGGGTGGAGGAGGGCATTTGTTCCTGTTTGACTCGGTCATACCACATCTGACGCTAACTCTGAAGCATGAGACCTAGCTGTGTAGGAAAAGTGTAGCTTTGGTGGGGGACACCCCCCCACCCCACCCCATGTCTGCAGTGCCTCAGTCCACACATCGGACCCTGACGCTGTCTGTGCACTTTAACACTAAAATGCCGGACAGCCCCTCAAAGCAGAAACTAGGCCTCCAGAAGAGCTCAGTTCCCAGAAGCATTTTGTTTCGTTGTCTTTTGCAAACAATGAGAATGTTAACTGAACTCAGTTGGTCATTGCTGTAAACAGAGAAGTCGGCTCTGCTGTGGTTGATTTGGGAGAAACAGAGCACCCCGTGGTTTGAGCCTTTGTTCCCACATTTGAAAAGGGTGACCATAGCAGATGGCAGGAAAGGGCTTCTGATCCATGGCCCCAAAGAAGGGGTCTCCACCGCCATGCCCGGTGAGCTCCTGCCCTTCACTAACTGCAGAGTGGCCGCCTCACAAAGCAGACCTGGGCCTCAGGCTGGGAGCCCAGGGCCTGAAGCTCTTTGAGTGCCAGCTGACCTTCCATAGCGGAGGGAAGATGAACAGGTTTAGAGCTTGTTATGTCAATCATCTATGGGTTAAGGACCTCCACACACACTTCAACTGCAACGGTTCCCACCTATGTCTCTAAATGTCTCTAAGTAGTTGCCAACTTCTATCCTGGAAGGAAATCAAGTTAGTGTGAGAAAGTAACATAAAGTTAAAGCTTGCCCCAGCGCTGCATGTCTCTAAATAGTTGCCAACTTCCATCCTGGAAGGAAATCAAGTTAGTGTGAGAAAGTAACATAAAGTTAAAGCCTGCCCGATTGCTGCATCGAGTTTCCATTCTGTCACCCCGCCTTGGGGTCCTCACGGCCTGCAGTTCACCGCGGGGCTGAGGCGGGGGCCCTCTGGTGCTAAAAAGAGGGCCAGACCCGCAGAGTAAGAATGGCCCAAAAGAGGAGCCGCTTCCCAGCACGTCGCCATGCGTTCCCGCTATCCTTAATGCCAATAGAAAGAATAATGGACGGCAGACACAGCCAAACTAAACGTACTAAGTGGAGGCAGTGTCTTTGAGCCAGATGGACACGACTAAAGGAAGGGATGGATGTCCTAAACGGTGAGTGGAAGACAGAATAAATTCCAAAAGCAATTTACAAGAAAACGTCACCTAACAGGGGAAGGAAACACCATCTCCCTCCTGTCCAAATGTCCTCTGTACCTACAACTGAGAGAGCTGGGATGACTTCCCCTGGCTCAGGAGAAGCCAGCGAGTCCTGGATAATACAGGCCTCCGGGGAGGAATAACATGCTTGGTTGCCTTTCTTACTTTAGTTTGGCCAGTAAGCTTTATTTTCTGTTGACCTGCAACCAAATGAAAATGACTTCCTGTTCAATGTCCCCCAAAGCAGTCAGCGAACTGCACACCCCACCCTCTGCTGACACTGGGCTCAGGAGGAGAGGCCACAGCGTGCCAACAAGTATCTAGCGACAGCGCGCCTCAGCCTAGAAGACGAGACATGAATTGCTGCGGTCAACAACCGAGTCCCTGCCGTGCGGAACACGCCACACATACTCAACAGATACAGAGCTGTTTACTATGGACCCATGCGGTATGCAGTCGAGCTGAGTGGATATTAAGCATGCATAAAAGTACCCTGCCGTGTAAGAAAGTACCTATCAAGAGGAAGAGGAGGGGCTGTGGCCGGTTGGCTCAGTGGTACCGTTGGTCCAGTGTGTGGAAGTTCTGGGTTTGATTCCCGGCCAGGGCACACAGGAGAAGTGCCCATCTGCTTCTCCCCCCTCCCCCCCTCTCCTTCCTCTCTGTCTCTCTCTTCCCCTCCCGCAGCCAAGGCTCCATTGGAGCAAAGATGGCCCGGGTATTGAGGATGGCTCCATGGCCTATGCCTCAGGCACTAAAATGGCTCCAATTGCAACAGAGCAACTCTCCAGATGGGCAGAGCATCGCCCCCTGGTGGACATGCCGGGTGGATCCTGGTTGGGTGCATGTGGGAGTCTGTCTGACTGCCTCCCTGCTTCTAAATTCAGAAAAAAATTAAAAAGAGAAAGAGGGGGTTCGAGTAGTTAAGTGCCTGCTGGAATTGGAATGGAGCATCGTCCAGAGCTGGTGAAGACAGAGCAGGATGCAGGGAAAAAGAGGGGAGAACAAAGAAGGTTTGGGGGAGAGAGATGGAGGTGGAGATGTCAGAGAGCTAACGTCCGAGACAGAAGAGTGTCAGTCAGAATGACACTGATGCTCTAACTAAGCACCTTCTGTGTGCCAGACACTGACCAATGCGCCCGGAATACCAGGCGTCCTCTGTTCGTGACCTATTTATAGTTATAGATCCCTAAGAGAACGCCACTGGCTGGTTCATTGTTGTGCTGGGAAGGAACACAGGCCTGTGTGGGAGAGTGTGCTAACGACCCTGGTTGATGAAGTACGTCCAGAAAGCTCCTTGGAGGAAATGGCATGGACTCTGAGCTGTGCCCACTTTGAGCCAGTGGAACCAGCATCAGGAGAGGGGCATTCCTGGAGAGAAGCGGCTCGTGCAGAGGCCCTCGGGTGGCGTAGGTGTAGGCTTGGGCACTGCGGGATAGGAAGGATGCCCATGTGGAACAGGGTGGGTGAAGGGCAGAGCGGAGGGCGAAGGGCAGATTACACGGAGCATCGCCAACCATATTCCAGGAGTCTGGATCCTGTTCTGAGTGGGAGGGAAAGCCCCTTCAGCAGGCGGACCCTGATCTCATCCAGGTGTCCTAGGAACGACTGTTTACTGTGTAGCACACGGCTTTTAGGACAGGGATACGGTCACAAGGGAAAAGAACGATGTCTTGTTTGTAATAGAGCCAAGAGTAGACAAGGGCGTCAGTGGTTGTCCAGGGTCGACAGGTGACGCTTCAGCCCCATGGGGAGAAGGTGAGGGAGGGAGAGCTGGGATGGTGCTTTCCGGGAGGCATCACCAGAAGGGGCAGGCGAGGGAGAGGCAGGGAGCGAGGGGAAGAGAGGTGTCTGAGGTCACCCCTGGATGACAGGGACACAGCCACGGTCAGAGGACAAACGGTAACTAACGGAGAGCCGGAGGACTGCCGAGAGACATGGACTTGGTCACGCAGACTTCCCCAGCAGCATCACAGGATGTACAGGTCTCTGGCCGTCTCAGGGGCTGCTTTTGGAAGAGAAGTCGCATTTGGATAAGGTATTTGAGGACAGGAGGGAAGGAGAAGGTACTGCCCACGTGCTATGAAAACACCAAAGAGCAAGTTGCGACCGTGGGAAGGAGAAAGGCATGCGGGTGGAAAAACAAAAGGATTCATTTCAACGGTCAGGGTGGGAACATCCCTAAATAGTGCTGACGTGAGGGAGATGGACCAGATGTGCTGGGGGGAGGCGGTAAGTATGCACATACACTCACACGCACGCACGCACGCACGCACACCAGGAGTTAGTTACTGCTTCGAACTTATACATATTTCAACTGAAGGGATGCATCTCCGGCCAACCAGGAAGTCCAGCTGTGAACTTTCTATGTGCGTACTTCCGTTGTGGACCAGGTAGGCTGTCCACATTCTTCAGATCTCCTCGGGGAAGAAAGAAAAGCCCCTTTCCCTGCAGCAGTGACCGTGAGGGCCACACAACCCAACACCGGGCAGGTGCTCATGACACAAACACCTGAACTTCAGCTTAGACCTGCATTCTCTCTTTTCTATCCTCCCCTGTCTTGTAAGCATGATGCACGCAGACGTTCAGGCGTTCGTTCAAGTTTCGGGACAGTTCAAAGGCTGCCCAGGGGACACAACACGGTCATTGGGCTCAGAGGAAGGACAGTTGAGTTAAAGGAGTTCTCGGGAGACCACGCTGGCTTTTTTTTTTTTTTTTTCTCGCGTGGAGGAAGCCTCTTAGTCTCTTTTGAGCCCAGGAGTTTTCCTCATCGATGAGATGGAGACAGTTATCCCCAGGATAGCTGGGAGATTCGACACTGTGGGTGTGGGGCTCCTTAAAGACCAGAGCAGAAGGTTCTATTCGTTTACAAACAGTATGACTCAGCTCCTCAACCTACATAAGTTGCAAAACGTTGTTCGTCAGCAAACAGCACCCACAGATAGACTTGCTATTGCCGCAGAGGTACGAGGAGGAGTTTGGGCACCAGTTTATTCCATGTTGATTTACTACCCAATCCACCAGGCAAAGTTAGGTCCCTATTCAGTTAGAGATGGACTAGAAATGCAGAGGAAAGGCCACGATGTTGGGTGTTTTTGTTTGTTTTTAAGAAGAATCACCTAAACAGTAGAAAACTCTTTAATATCCTTTCAGTCAGCCTGAATACGCCAGATCTGAGGACATCACTATGGCTTGATAAACAAAAGCGGATTAAGACCGGTTCAAAGGTGAGTGTGCTCAGGCCTTCTGGCACCGGATCGGGCAGAGGATTTAAGAGGCACGTGTTGAGATTAGCGAGCAGAGGATTAGGCGCCGTTCTCTGGGATGTTCTGCATGATTATTTCTGGATTAAAAAAAAATGATTGAAGTACAGGACACTCCCATGCAGCCGATCCACAGAGACAGACCCCACGGTCACTCTTAATGAAGAGCCCACAGAAAAACGAGGATGAAGTAACACACGCCTATAAACCTACGACAAACAGGTGATAAACCACAAAATACTTCTGACCCGCGTGGGAATCAGACTCACATGATTTCCCCTCTCTCTCCCAGAAAGAAGATGCACAGTTAGCTGTAGCTTTTGAAACGAACAAAAAATTATAATTCAGGGAAGCAGCAAAGACAAGCTGCAGCTGGTGCGTGCTGGCGGTCAGCGGGGCTTGGTGGTCATTACAGGGGACACTTACTTCTTCCTCATTAGGTTTTAGAGAGCTTTAAACTTTCAGGATATTTGGAATATCACATCATATTGTGTCTATTATCTCTCATTATTCCATTGTACAATTTCACCCAATCTGGGGGTAAATAAAAATATCATTTAATTTAAAAAAATCTTAGAACTGATCTAATTTCAAATGTCTCAAAAAATGCTACATTAGTCTTGGAATAATGAAATAACAAGAAAATGTTTCATTACGTCCTTTTCCAGACACTTTGTCTCCAAAGTATGTTTATGGCTTTATTTATCACACACACACAAATACACAATCAGACTCAGCCAATGGTGTGTCTGAGGCCATTTTAACACCCAGATTTGAATGGTTGGCCAGTTGGATTAATTAAGAGAAGGGTTAAAGAAAGGGACAGATTTGCCTTTAAGAGTTGATTCCATGCTATCTGGAGACTTAAGAGAGAAAAGCGAGGAACTGGTTGACCTTTTGTGACTGGGGAAGAATTTGTGTGAACGGTGGTTGGGGAAGTGGGGGAGGTTTACATCACAACTCACAGCTATTCAGACAGTGATACCCCTTTTTACTTTCAACAGCATCTCCTTCTTAAACAGGCTTTCACTTTCTAGCAGGACAGGTGTGGTCATTATTTACCTATTTACCACTGCTAGCCCTTTGTGTTATTTTGAACCGGAATGTTTCCTCTCAAAGACAAGTTGTCTAGGCATGACCTTAAATACTAAATTCCCTAATAAGTTAACTATTACCAAACTAAACAAACACTTAGCACATAGCAGCCTACAATTAAGGTCTTAGTGAACTAGAATAAATTAATATTTTTGAATCATTAAATTATTTTTTTAAACCTAAGCAAATGATGTCTTTGCAAATTAATTTGGCAATTAATCTCAACTTAAAAATTTTAGACATTTCCATCAATTTTACTTCTGAAATCAAGAGTTATCACTTTAGCCTGACCAGGTGGTGGCGCAGTGGATAGAGCGTCAGACTGGGATGTAAAGGACCCAGGTTCGAGACCCTGAGGTAGCCAGCTTGAGCGTGGGCTCATCTGGTTTGAATAAAAGCTTACCAGCTTGGACCCAAGGTAACTGGTTCCAGCAAAGGGTTACTCGGTCTGCTGTAGCCTCCCCCCCATCAAGGCACATATGAGAAAGCAATCAATGAACAACTAAGGTGTCGCAACGAAAAACTAAATGATTGATGCTTCTCATCTCTCTCCATTCCTGTCTGTCTGTCCCTATCTATCCCTCTCTCTGACTCTATCTCTGTAAAAAAAAAAAAAAAAAAAAAAGAGTTATCACTTTATTTCTTTTTTTTATATTTTATTTTAGTGAGAGGAGGGGAGGCAGAGACAGACTCCCACATGTGCCCCAACCGGCATCCACCCAGCAAGCCCACCAGGGGGCGATGCTCTGCCCATCTGGGGCTGTAGCTCTGTTGCAACTGGAGCCTTTTTAATTTTTTTTTTTTTTAGCACCTGAGGCGAGGCCATGGAGCCGTCCTTAGCACCTAGGACAAACACGTCCAAGCCAGTTGAGCCATGGCTGCAGGAGATGAAGAGAGAGAGATAAAGAGAGAAGGAGGAGGGGTGGAGAAGTAGATGGTCACCTCTCCTGTGCTCCCTGATCGGGAATTAAACCCAGGATATCCACACGCCATGCTGATGCTCTACCACTGAGACAACCGGGCAGGGTCACTTTATTTCAAAAGTTTGTGAATTTAAGTAAATCTCTGAAGCCGTGTCTGGAATATCTCAGGAATGGGAGGGCATGATATCTTCCTCACTGGGTTCCTGGGAAGATTAAGGAAAATAAATGATGAATGTGGAAGTACCTTGGTAAACAATGGTGGGTTACACAGTTATATTATTAATAAGTAAAATCACTTTCATTCACATTGTGAAATCAAAGCACAGAAATATCTCCAACGTAAGTTACTAACAGAACTTTAACTGAAAATCAATAAAACCTCAAAATGTTATACAACATATATGATATTTTATAAGGGCATTAGTAAGGTTAAGTAACAGTTTTTTAACTTATAATACTGAAATTTTCATTACATAATGGAATATAATATCTATGTATTGGTAACTGAGGAATTATAAAATGTTTATACCAATAACTAAGAATCCTCTTGAAGACAATGGTGACTAATTTATCTGGGGACCCTTTCAGCTTCCTGTCCACTTCCTTTCAAAACTTCTGTAACACGTTGTTTATAAATACCTTAGAATTGTGATCTTTTTAAAAAATATGTATGTATCATATATATAAAATAACTTCAGGCATTCTATACTGAGATGACTTATCTTTATTACAGAGGATGAAATTATATACTTAAAATCTTTTTCTGATTAATTTGTGGGCAGGGATAACCTCTTGTCAGAGCTGATTAGAATGTCATTATTTTCACCTTGTATTATTTTTACTTTACAAGAGCTGTCACTGCTACCATTTTTGTTGTTGTTCAATAACCATCTGATATGCTGGGTAAGAATGTCTTTGTCAATCAACATATTAATATGAACCAGGTTTTTTTCCTTCTTGATACATAAAAGTAAACGTAAGTAGATGTCCTGATACTTTCTCCCTTCATCATAATGAGATGTCTGTGCACCATCATGAGGCAAGAAGACAGTCCCTTTTAGAGAACTCTGTTTTATAAGATGACACTCTCAGCAGTTGGCATCTACCTGTTCTGCATGTTTTTGAGACAATGGGAAACCTCCCACTCCACTGCTTTAAAAAAAACTATACTGTATCTTTCCCTGTACCAAAAAGACAAATTTTTAAAGACAACCGGTCATTGGACCAAATCTTGCCAAGATATTCTCACATGTCCTTTCCAATTCCCTGACATCCAACTATGTCCCTAGTTCACACCAAGGTAGAGTGAAGGTTAGGTCCATAATTTTGGGGATTTGGTGCAAGACCTCTTGTTCAAAAATTAAGAATTTCAAGATGGCGACAGCAGAGTATTCAACTAGGTTCAGGGCCTTTCAAGTGCCGCCCTGGGTTTAATTTATACTTGAACATAGGAACTGAGAATCAGTGATCAGAGGAAGAGAACAAAACCCAGATGTAGACCAGAGGCAGGCTGTCCAAAGGAGGAGAGGCAGAAGGTCCAGAGACATCTATTACCTGCCTCTCTCTAACTCGGTCCTAAGCCAGCTTCATTCCACTGATGTCACCGTACCTTTCTTTCTAAGGGGCACAGTCAGACAAAAATGAACTTGAACAAGGCCAAACAGCATCTTCCCGCAGGTGGTGTTTTAGCACCAGAGGAGTCCTTGGTCAGCCTCCAGGTGGGGAGTAGGGGGCTTCCCCAGCCCCTCTCTGGCCTCCTCTCACAAGCCCTGCCTGTTAGGTGCCATCCCAATACGGCCTCTCTTGCCACTGCCATCCTCAGTGCTAAATGTGTACCTCCCACTTAAGAAGCAGTTTCATTCTTCCATAAAAAAAGGAATACAGGCCCTGGACAGTTGGCTCAGTGGTAGAGCGTCGGCCCAGCGTGTGGAAGTCCCAGGTTCGATTCCCGGCCAGGGCACACAGGAGAAGTGCCCATCTGCTTCTCCACCCCTCCCCCTCTCCTTCCTCTCTGTCGCTCTCTTCCCCTCCTGCAGCCAGGGCTCCACTGGAGCAAAGTTGGCCCGGGCGCTGAGGATGGCTCCATGGGCTCTGCCTCAGGCGCTAGCATAGTTCCAGCCACAACAGAACAACATCCCAGATGGGCAGAGCATCGCCCCCTGGTGGGCATGCTGGGTGGATCCCGGTCGGGCGCATGTGGGAGTCTGTCTGATTGCTCCCCCAACTTCTAACTTCGGAAAAATACAAAAAAAAAAAAAAAGGAATACATGCCTGACCTGTGGTGGTGCAGTGGATCAAGCATTGACCTGGAACACTGAAGTTACTGGTTCAAAACCCTGGGCTTGCCTGGTCAAGGCACATATGGGAATTGATGCTTCCTGCTCCTCCCCTCTTCTCTACCTCATCCCCCCCCCCAAAAAAAGAATAAATAAAATCTTACAAAAAAAGGAATACATTTTTATAGTATACTGAAGCAAACTTTGATGGGTCCCCCCAGAACTGAGCGGTCTGAGACTCGGGAGGCCAGCAGGGAAACGGTCACTGTTATTCCTGGCTCGTCAGGTGTGTCGAGGGCACTGCTGTGTCTGGTCTCTGTCACCACTGTTGACAATCAACATCTCTCCAATGACAGGATCCAGTTCCTTCTGAATCCATCCCCGTGTGAAGCTTTTGATAATATCAGTGAACTTCAGTGACTGCTGTCATTTAACACGAAATGACAACATTTATTGAGCGTTATCAACATATGAATACTATTTAGATTTAAATCTAATGTATCCTTATGGGTAAAAATGTATTCATTTTTGTTTTTTGCCTTTAAATGTATTTTAAACACTAACTAAAATGGATTAAGTACATTTATGTGTGTGTGTGTGTGTGTGTGTGAGAGAGAGAGAGAGAGAGAGAGAGAGAGAGAGATTTGGGTTTTTTTTTTTTGGTATGACTGATATTTTCATCAGAAATATTTTATTACAGGAATAAAATGCATAATGTTACACTTGGCAATGCCTTTTGGCTTAGAGGTCACATGACCTGAACCAAGGAGGGTAAGCTACAGGAAACTGCCCAACAGCATCTTTTATAGGTTGCTTTGGTTACCTTTTCACTGCAATATGCTATAAATTCTATTCATCCGTACTCGGGGAGGTACTGAACACGTGTGGCCCCTAAGCAGGAGAAACGGATCCTGAAGAAAGCGTGCCCTTTCACCTGAACCTTCTCCCTTGGAGCCACGATAGTTTCAAGGAAGTATCAGAATGTTGCCCCTCCTTTGTTTTGTCAGCTAATCAGCCCTGCTGTTCATCTATCTATCTCTGCCTAGAGCCGTGATGGCGAACCTATGACACGCGTGTCATCACTGACACACGTAGCCATTTTCGATGACATGCAGCCACAATGCAGCCGCATACCAGAGAAGTATGGGGCCACATGCCGAGAAGGACGTTTCATCCTCTGTTTCTGCACGGCCAGGTGCAGTAGCCAAGGATAAAACATTTGCTGTAGTGTAGACACTCTGTGCCGGAGGTCTGTAGGCCAAAACAACAGAACTCTGGCACAGAGCGTCTAGTTCTGGGACTTCCGGTTAGGCCGGTAGGGGATCTTTGACCTCACTTCAGGCCGGCGGAGCAGGGAGCAGCGGAATGCTGTGGGGTACGCATCTCTGGGGGTTCTGTGATTGTCATTACCAGCAACCACATAATCACAGCAACCACATAATCACAGCAACCATCATCCAATCTACTGCTCTGGGCTGTCGTGGACTTCTAATTGACCATCATTACTGAGATAAGTGAGGGGGAGGCTGGGAGAGGCGAGGGCCTGTGCTATGGGTGCCGTTTTCCGCCATTAGAAATAGCGGCAGCCATCTTAATTTACATAAGATGCAACTTGCAGAATTTCAAGACAGCATCTGGGCTCAGGTGTTTGTCGACTTGAGGTCAAAGCTTGAGAATCTGGAAAGGTGCCGCTTGGAGAATCAAGAGGAGTGCCACTATGAACAGGAAATTTGGAGTGCCTGGAACTGATTACCAGACACTTCTAGCACCCTGAAAAATATAGCAATGGCTTTACTCACAATTTTTTCCTTTACATACTTTTGTGAGACATTATTCTCAGCGTTAAATAATATCAAAACCAACAAAAGAAACAGATTGACAGATGAAGTTAGTAGCGCTTGCTTGGGCTTGAAGTGTACAAAATACCAACAACCTTCAATTGAAGATTTAACCAATGAAATGCAGCAACAAAAAAGTTTCTACTAATAGGTTAGTTAAAGAATTCCCCTCCCTCTCACTTATCTTAGTTCACGGCACCCCACACAAGTTAAATAATATCAAGACCAACAAAAGAACCCACTGACAGATGAACAAAGAAGTCACTAAGCAGGTAAGTTAAATAATTAGTTTTTGGTTTATTAAATAGTTATATAGTACAATTATACATTTTTGTTAAACTATAAATATCACGAAATTATGTTTTTTTTCTCGAAGTGACACACCACCTGAGTTACGCTTGGTGTTTTGGCGAATTTTGACACACCAAGCTCAAAAGATTGCCCATCCTTGGCCTAGAGACACTTGCTCTGTAGTTTCTGTATCATAACTTAGAAAATAGCCATGGTGACTTCCAGAACATGATACTACCCTCTATCAATCTTTCTGAGGTTAGTTTTTTTTCCTGCTTATTTGATACAGTTCCATCTCAGATTGTACCTCAAACTCTGTCTATTGGAACCCTGCCTCAGAAAACAAGATGTGAGGATGACGATGTTTAGTTTTTGGCCGAACACCTTTTTGAATCTAGCACCTATGTTTTTGGCTCTGCTGTTCAGTGGGGGAGTAGATGCTCTCTGAGCACGGAGCTGGCAGGGAGATGGCGTGGACCCTGATTTCGTGTTAGGGAGGAAAACCACTAACAGACGGAAACTCGTACATACTGCCGCCCCCTCTTTCAGTCCCTGCCACGTGTGATACCGACTGAAGTCTCTCCAGCTAGAAGACAGACATGTTGCTAACTCACTGTTCTCTGGCAGTTGTATTTAACATAACGTCGCAGAGGCAGCGGCAAAGGGTCCCCGCTCAAAGAACTTAGATTTCCCATCATGCGTAATCGTGTTTTTATTAAGTGCCTTTCAAACTTTATATAACTCCATTATTTCTAAAAAAAAAAAAAAAAAAAAAAAAAAAATTTTCCTTTTCTCATAACTATATAAAGGGCAGCTCATTTCTTTCAAAAGAATAATTTAAGGAGACATTTGATAAGCTAACAGTATAAATTATGCCATTTTTCCTTTTTTTTTTAAATAAAAGACTCAAGAGTTTTCACAAGTGAAACTAAAAATACTTCAGAGAAGTATGGGAAGCACTGAAGATGTGTCATGTTCAAATTTGCTGCAGGAAAAAATTAACAAATGAAAACCAAAAACTATTCACCAATTTGCTAAAATAAATCCATTTCCAAAGGATCTGGAAATTATTGAAGGAATGATGATGTGTCAGCTGGGAAGTTTCTAAAGGGATCAACTTGAGGTCTGGGGACTTTAAAGTGGAGCTTCTACCAAGTCTAGCTCAGCAAGTTCTTAAAAAAAAAAGACATTGTAACAAGGCCGGGTATCCAGCTGTTCTGTGGTCGTATCTGTCTCTTTATTGCAAAGAGGAAAATCTGGAGAAACATATTCCATACAGATCTAATTCCTTACTCTGAATTTTTAAAACGCAACACAAGCAATATACTTCTTTTATTTGGGGTGGGGAGGAGTTAAATGATAGATTTCTTATTTTCTAAATATTTCAAGAGACTAGAATGCATGGATTTATTTGTTGTTCTCCAGTTGTTAGTAAAATACCAGCAAGAAGGGGGAAGGGGTGGTAGCTATTAAGACTCTGGGGTTAGGATGTCTGTTTAGGACGTAAGCGGCCAAGAATCACCTGCTTTTGGGCACTCACTTGGGCACCAGTCAGCCAAAGGACAGCAAATGTCCAGTGTCAGCTCAGAAGCGGCAACAGACACATGAAACTCCTCCTGCATCCACACCAACACCGACACACACTGTGAAGGCGTAGTGGTTCCCAGAAGTCGAACTGACTTGATCGTCAACACACGACTATGTGATGCAGTAAAATACCGGCAGTTCTGTTTCTCCGTTGACGTTCTATAGTTCTCTCTCTCTCTCTCTCTCTCTCTTCTTTAAAACAATAACAACAGCAAAAAAATTACCCTGTGGAAGCATGTCTGCATACATGCTAGGTTGTCACTGTGTATGTGTAAGATAATAGAAAAACAAAGCAGAGTTTTTTCGCCTAACTTCAGGCTATCAACTGCCAACTATGTTTAAATGGGAGTAAATATTGGAGGACTCATGAAGTCAGCTTTCAGAGCAAAGGTCTGGATTTACTACTCAATTATTACTTGCTTAGCCGTTGCTTCTAAATGATTGGGGGCCAACCAGAAAGAATAAATTTCATTCTTCAGAATAATCATTCCAAAATAAATACTTAAGAGGTCCTAGATACTGTTTCAAGGTCAAATGAATAATCAGAATGGTTTTTGTAAGGTTGCACGTGCCTTTGACCCTATACTAATGACAGACAGGCTTCCTGGTGACTGACTAACGGTGACAGACCCCTGGCCAGGTTAACTCACGACCAGGCTGCTACAATAGCTGCTTGGTTCCTCAACGCAAGACACGACGACAAGGAGACAGGGAGCAGGAAAGAGTGTGAGAGCACTTCTGAACCACTAGAACCAGCCACCTTATCGCAGGAAAATTAAGGAAGAAAGATCACAATAATTTTTATGAGCGCAAATAATGTGGAAGTCACACCGTTCTTCCGCTCCCTGTTTATTCAGGCGCGATCATTCCATTTCCAATTCCTACTCATCCACCAAGCAAAACAAACAAAAAAGTAAGTCCTGTCTTAAAAACCACGACAGCAAAACACAATCAGCTTTAAAATAAAAATCCTGACCTATGTAGGGGTCGACGGGATAAACTACTACAGAAATGCACAACAAGAAGATAACAGATACATTTTATTTCTACCTTTCCCCCTTTCATTTCATATCATTTTTAGTTTTACAACGGATTCCTACCCGCCCCCTCTCTTCCACTCCTCAATATGCCAGAGTCTGGTCAGTAAATCCAAGTGAGAACAGTGAAATCTGAATCACCAGCTTCAGGAAAAAACCATCTGAAAAAGTCACTCCCATTAAGCTTTCTGACGGCTGAACCACTGTGGCTACTTCCAAGGCCGCCTTTCCCCTCCCGGGGGATGGCCAAGGTTATAACCTAACTCTCCTTACTGTTGTTTCACATTCATACTTTTACTGTACGCGTGTACAGCAGACCCGGGACAAATAAACTGGCGGTGGGGGCTGCCCTCATTCTCAGAGGGATATTTTTCAATTATATATTCTGTTACATCTTAAGAGATAAAAGCTGTATCTGCAAGTGATTAAAAGATGTTTCATATTCATGGTTTCATTTCTGCTGAAATAAAGGCGTAATTTAAACCACACTTAATTCATAGCAATTTGGTCCCATTACAGAGTTCTAGCTTCTTTTTTTTTATTTTGTTATGATAGTTACTAATTAAAACAGAGTGTTCCTGCCACGCTGAGCCTGCGAGGTCCACAGACAGGTTTAATGAATAAAACGTCCTGACATGAAATGAAAATAGCGCAAAGCTGTAGGCTTTTATGCTTCCAGTGTGTGGTGCAGATTAAGGCGCTCACTGAAGTTAAGAACTGAGCAGAGAAGCACTTGTCATTTCTTTCTTTAAAAGAACAAGTAAAGGATCTCTTTTTTATTTTTTTTTTCCTTTTCTTTTTGAGAGGAAACTGAAAGAGGACTAATTTCTCTAACTTCTGGGCCTCTCATTCCCAGCTGACCCATCCCCAAGAATTTAAACTCATCAGAGTCACTTTTAAAGGATAAATGATGTGATATTTTAATATAATCCTGAATATAGGGTTTAGATTGAAAATGGGAATTGGGACCATAATTAATTTTTTTGCCAAGTATTTTGAACTTTAAGAAGCCGGATGGAGGCAAATGAGGACATTTCACAGGACCGCAACTTTCTAAGAGGTTCAAGGGTTAAAACTTTGATAAAATGACAGTGTCTTTTTGACATTTGATTCATCCCATAGGCAGTGTGAGGAATCAATACCCATTTCGTGTCTCCACTTTCTGAAACCACTGTAACAAGAGACCGACATGAAATCAAATCCAAATATAAGCACAGTCGCCAGCCAGGGTTAGGGCCTTATTATCACTCTTAATAAACAGTAATAAATCATAACAGATCCCCATCTCCTTCAAATGCACTGGGCTCCGTGCGGCATCTGCTCTGGAATTTGTCCCTCCCATCTTTTGGGATAATAACACATTCAATGCCATCACACCCCCACAACCCTCCCCCGGAGGAGGGCCTCGCTCTCTAGTCTGCAGCCCGGGAGCCTCCCGTTTGAGCGCAGGGGGCGGAGAAGGCAGCGGGTCCTATTGATTTCCATTGACAACGCCCCGGTTCTCACCGGCGTTTGGGGACAGTGGGAGGAGAGGGGGTGGGAGAGTCCCCCTTCCTAAGAGAAAGGGTTGGGTAGCGAGGCTGGGGGAGGGGGTAGATTTAGATAGTTTGGTGGGTGGGTAGTGTTTGGAGAACTCAGCAGCTGCAGGAAGAAATAAATTCTTCTTGCATTAGCCGGATCGAAAGATAAGTAAACAAATTGTACCAAACCAACTAAGTTGTTCCAAAGAACTCATTAAAAAAATAAAATTATGAGACATTTTCTCAGGTTCATTTCCTGCACAAGGTTTTAGTTTCAGGGAGCTCCTTGTACCCAGGGCAGGAGATGGACAGCGCCCCGAAGGGAACCAGGAGGGGACCGCGACGCCGCCACAGGGCAACTCGGCCTGGCGCGAGGACCTCGGCGCCCACGGCCTGAGTGGGAGCGGGGCTACGAAGAGCAGGGCGCTGGCAGCGGGGAGAAGGGCGCGCCCAGGGCGCACGAGAAAGGCAGATCTCACCCGAGCGCAGCAGCCTGGAGGGCACAGCTGAGACCAGAACCGCTAGTCCGGGTTCCCGAGCGCCTGGGCCGCTCTCAGTTCGGTTCTGCAAGCTCGCAGATTAGAGCGAACCCCGACTCACGGGCGGACCCGGCTGGGGCGCGACGGCCGTCGCTCCGTCCCGCGGCTGCACTGCTCTCCCGGCAAAGTGGGACCGGTCCCAGGCCAGCCTACTCAGCTCGGGAACTTTCACGACGCTCGCCCGCCGCACAGAGGACGAGCAAAGAGCCGGAGCGGCGGGGGTTGGCAAGTCAGGCCGCCCCAGATGCCACCGCCCCGGCTGCGCGGTCCAGAACTCGCTCCCGCCCCGCCGTCCGCAGCCTTTGGCGCTGCGCACGCCCCGGGCCGGCCCGCAGACGGCGCGCGGAAGGCAGGAGCGAGGGAGCCGCAGCCCTCCCGTGGGCCAGCCAAGTTGAGCGTCTGGGCCGAGTCAGGGCTTCCCCGGATCCCGGGCCCTTGCTTGTCCACCCCTCTCCGGCTGCCCCTTCATGAGGCAGCTGGGACATAGCGGAGACCTGTCCGCGCCCCTTAGGCCCGCAGCTCTCAGGAGCGGGCGCTCTCGCCTGCGGGGACTGAGTGAAGGGACGCGCGTGTCCCTCCCAGCGGACGGCAGCCCCCAGCGTGCAGACGAAGGCGCCTGGCGTCGGGGGTGTCTATCCGCCGCCCACTCACCTGGAGAAAATCTGCCTGTTCTTTCTGGGGGAGAGGAAACTCCGTTCGCGCGGTGTAGGCGCCAAACGTCCACGTCCCGCAGCGGCCAGAGGCTGCGCCTCGCGCTCGGGACCCACGGGGACCGGGTGGAGGCGGCAGAAAGCAGGAGAGTGCAGTTGCCCAGACGTCCCAACTTTGCGGGCGGCGCTGCGAACTTCAAAGGTGACGAGGCTGCGGCGCGCAGCCGCCTAAGTTGCTGCGAAGTGGAGAGCTAGCGGCGCGGGGCCCGGAGCGGGGCGGGAGAGCGGGAGGCGTCGGGAGGTCTTCGGCCCGGCCGGCGCGGGGATGCGGCGGGCGAGCCGGCGGGCGCGCGCGGGGAGAAGGGCGCACTGGCGGCGGCGCGCGGCTCGGTTCGCTCCGCTCTCTGGCGGCTCCGAGCGGGGAGTGTGCTGGCTCCCGAGTGTCACCGCTGAAGCCCGGGGCCCTCCCCACTCTCCGCTGCCCGCCCACCCCTCCCTCTGCTACCCGCTGCCTCCTCCCTCCTGCCCTCCCTCCCGCTGCGCGCTACTGTGCGCGCGCGCGCGCGCGAACACACACACACACACACACACACACACACACTCTCTCACACACACTCTCACACTCTCTCTCTCTCTCTCTCTCTCTCTCTCTCTCTCTCACTCACACGCCCCACCACTCCGCACTGTCCAAACCCGGACCCTTGCGGACGGCATCGCGGAGGAAGAGTGCAGTCCTATCCCCCGCGGGCCAGGGGAAGGAGAGGGAGGCCCATAGGGGTCCCCTCCAAACAAAACCCGGGCGATGCGGACGCGGGAGCATCGCCCCGTCGGGGAGACCCGGGTGCACAATAAAGGGGACTCGGTGTTGATTTGGGGGGTGAGGGTCGTGGAAGGACGTTGCAGGCGGAAGGCAGAAGGTGCACACTGTTTGCTCTTCCCGCAGGCCCCCGCCTGCCTGCCTACGGTCCGGCGGCCCACCCAGCCTCCTCAGGTTGGAACTCGGCAGCTGTTTTAACAATTGAAAAGAGCCCTGCTGAGCCCGCGAGAGACTAAGCTGAGTGTGTGCAGCCATTAAGGCTGACTAGGTAATTATGATAAGGAGTTACCTAATTAGCAACCTGGCCTGGGCCTAGGAAAACCAAGGAAAAAAAGTACTATACTGGAGTGATTTAGTGATCTCATTTTCACAACTGCAGACTTGGTTGTTAGACTCTCGAATTTTAAGTACTCAGAATATATAGTTTAAGATACAGTGTCATATTGATTTTTTTTTTAAATATTGCCTTTATTGGGGTGACATTGGTTAATAAAATTATACAGGTTTCAGGTGTGCACTTCTGTAACACATCATCTATATGCTGCATTGTGTGTTCACTGCGCCAAGTCCAGTCTCCCCCAAATCACCCTCTCTGACCACTCTACCCTCCTCCCATAGTCCCCTTCTCCACCCCCCCTTTCCCTCCCACAGTCCCCACACTGTTGAAAGCATGAGAAATACTTTGCCTTCCTCTCATTACAGCAAAATGAAAATGAATAAGTTGAAAATCAACATTACCAAAGTCATGTTAAAAACTGTGGCCTTGGCCCTGGCCGGTTGGCTCAGTGGTAGAGCGTCGGCCTGGCGTGTAGAAGTTCCAGGTTCGATTCCCAGCCAGGGCACACAGGAGAAGCGCCCATCTGCTTCTCCACCCCTCCCCCTCTCCTTCCTCTCTGTCTCTCTTCCCCTCCTGCAGTGAGGCTCCATTGGAGCAAAGATGGCCCGGGTGCTGGGGATGGCTCCTTGGCCGCTGCCCCAGGCGCTAGAGTGGCTCTGGTCACAACATAGCGACACCCCGGAGGGGCAGAGCATCGCCCCCTGGTGGGCGTGCCGGGTGGATCCCGGTCGGGCGCATGCGGGAGTCTGTCTGTTTCTCCCCATTTCTAGCTTCAGAAAAATACAAAAAAAATCCAACAAAACAAACAAAAAAAAATACTGTGGCCTTTTCCTGACCAGGCAGTGGCGCAGTGGATAAAGCGTCGGACTGGGATGCGGAGGACCCAGGTTCGAGACCCTGAGGTCACCAGCTTGAGTGTGGGCTCATCTGGTTTGAGCAAAGCTCACCAGCTTGGACCCAAGGTCACTGGCTTGAGCAAGGGGTTACTCAGTCTGCTGAAGGCCCACAGTCAAGGCACATATGAGAAAGCAATCAATGAACAACGAAGTGCCACAACGAAAAACTAATGATTGATGCTTCTCATCTCTCTCCGTTCCTGTCTGTCTGTCCCTATCTATTCCTCTCTTTGACTCTCTCTCTGTCTCTATAAAAAAAAAAAAAAAAAAAAAAAAAAAACATGCCTGGCCCTCCAATGAGTTGCCTGAAGCTATGCACTCCTTCGTGAGAATACTGCAGAAGGTGGGGTTATGCAACTGATTGTACCCTACAAAATTGTTTGGCAAAAGCTGTAGCATTCTTAAACCGTAAAAGGAATGCTGAGGTCACTGTGCAAACTAATTTTTTTGCAAATAGGGAAAAGTGATCTTGGGATCTCTGCCCAGAAGCTCTGGAGAGGCGGCTCCTGCACGTAGGATGTGACCCGGGCAGGTCATTCAAGCACTCGTTAACATGCATTAAGTGCCGGCTGTATACCCTGTCGTGGTGCTGAGTCTCAAGGTAGAACATAGTGCTTGTCTTTGAGGAGCTCCCAGCCTGGTGGGAAGACAGAGGCCTAAATGCAGAGTTGATGCAAGCTGCGATAAATGTTATTCCCTGTTCTGACAGGAACGCAGGAGGGAAAGCAGCCCACCCGTTCAGAAGGTCGAGCTTTGTGTGCAGTGTTCTGAAGGGTGAGACAGAGAAGGCCAGGCTCATAAGGACGGGGAGGGAAGGACATTCCACAGAGAGAAGCAAGGGAGAGGTTAGAGAAGTGTCAAAGTGCACAGCGTGTCCTAGGAACTGGGAGAAGTTAACTGTGGCTGGCTCGCAGCTGAGGTGAGCCAGGCCAGGCCACACAGGGCTCTCTGGGCCCAAAGGACCGGGATGTTCCTGAACATGGGACATGGTTGGGAAACTGTGAAGGGTTTTAAACATGGACAGATTGTAGGGTTTTCCAGTGTCACCAGATAGGAGTTCTAGAATGTCACGTCTGGTGTCACTGCAGAAGACAAATAAGGAAGAGAGAGCAGTGAGGAAGGTCGTTTCCAGAGGAAGAAATTAGCTCTGCCCCGAGGCAGCCAACGGGCCAGGTGGGTGGCTGGGACAGCGTAGAGATATTGAGGAAGTACAACAGACAGCACCTAGTGATTGATTGGACATGGTTGACGATGGAGGAGCGCAGTAGTTTAGACCGACTCCTAGGTTTCTGGTCAGGGAAAGAAGGCAGGGGACGGGATGGTGCCATTCGCCAAGAGAAACAATCCAGGAGTATTTTAGGAGGAATGCGATGAGGACTGTTTTAAACCTGTTGAGTTGGGGGTGCGCACGTGGGGCTCCTGAGGGCAGCACTGAGTGGGCAGCAGGAAGAGAAGACCCGAGCTGGAGGCATCGGTCAGTGATCATCGTGGTTCAAGTGTTCCTTGAAGACGGGGCGAGGGGGAGGGCCAAGTAGAGGAGACTGAAGGACGGGACATGGCAGAGACCAGTGCGCTGGGGTGGGTGGAGGAGGAGGACCCTGTGAGAGAACGAGATGGAGACCGGCGAGTGTGGAGGGGCCTGTGGAGAGAGCAGGGTTGATGAGGCCAAGACAGGAAGGCACTGGTAGCCAGGACCGCATGTGGCAGAGTGACCAGACCACCAAGAGGAGAAGCCACTGTTACTCTGCAGAATGCCTTGGCCATCTTGACATAGGCAACTGTGGTTTGTGGTCTGTGTGTGCGAAGGACCCAGATACTAGCAGGTAGAGAAGGTGGCATCTTGGTGACCTAGAACAGACACTCATTCCCCTTGCAGGCTGGTCCTGAGGGGAACAAGAGGCTCCTAAGAATATTTTTGTAGTCGTCGGACTTCTGCTTTTCTTATGGGAGATGCCGGGTCCTGACTACATGATCCTGAGGGGAAGTCAGGTGGGGAGGGACAGTCTGAGACATCTGGCAGGGTCTCAGAGGGTCAGTTCTCCCCTTAGTCCAGTAGGGGCAACTTCTCCAGGGTTCGTGGGGAGTTCCCATAAACCAGGGTGGAGATAATACTTTAACATTGCCATTAGGCAGAAACTGAGCCCAAAATACAGCAAAGTGACTTGTTAGTCCAGCCAATTTTTGACAGTCCAAATCCATAGGGAAAATTCTGTAAGGACTCTGTTATTTTTATGAAAGTTCCTAAAAATAGCCCTAAACATCAGGATTTGCATATATCAATATACCTTTCTTAAAAAATATATACCAGTAGTAAAACCAATAGTAGTGGGTGTATTTATATTTATATATGGAAATATCTTCAATGTGTTTTGAGAGACTTGGGCAACGTACCACCATGGATAGAACATGTACTATTTAGTCCAATAGACATGCATTTAATTCTAGACTGATAATTATTTGCTGTGAGACAAATAGGTTAACCTTGCGAAGCTTCAGAGTTGTTGTTTTTTTTTTTTCTTTTCAAGTGCAAACTGAAACAAATTATAGCTGACTTACAGATGTTTTGTGAGGATTAGGTAGTATATCACATTCAAATGTTTGGCAGAGATTTGACTCTATCTGAATTTACTTTAAAACTATGGAATGCATAAATAGTCAACTGGGGGAAAAAAGAAAAGTAAAAACCTACTATAAAATTAAGAGTGTAATTGAAGTCTGTTGAAGAGAAGTCCTAGTTCAAGGCTAGGTACTAAGGTAGCAGTCTTCAAAGTGTGGTCTTAGCTCTCTGGGGGGGAAGGGACGCTGTTCATGAGACCCAGCTTCAAGGCTAGCAAAACTAGTGTCCCGTTCATTCTGAGATGGCCCTCTGCCTTTTTTACAGTGTTGACGTTTGCATGGTGAAGGTTTGAGTGGGTGAAGAAGGGAGTGAGGGCATGACACCACAGAAGTGCCTGTAGAAAGGCAGACGGCACAGAAACACCAGGCGCATTCAGGGGCAGAGACTGAAATGGTTCAGCTGGGATGGGTTTTGCTAACGGAATGACTGTAGAAAAAGAACGCAGGTGTGTTGTTTAGGCCGATTGGAGTGACCATATTTGGAGAAGTTTGGGGCTTCCTTCTTCTGGGCCATGAATAAAAAGCTAAATGAATAAAACATGAAAGCCAGCCAGCACTGTTTGCCACACACACACACGTAGGGAGGACGTTCCAGGTTTGTCAAAGAGGCATTCTCTTGACTATAAAAAATGGCCCCTCTTCCATAAAGTCTCCTATTTGTTTCATCTCAAAGTATACATCTGTCCATTCATTGTACTTCCTGTGAATATTTTTACTAATTGTTGTGTTCCATGTTGTCAGTTAAGTGATGGAAAAACTAACATTTTTATTTGTTTGTTTGTTTTTTTAACACACCCCGGAAACACTTGCCAAGAACCTCCTGGGTTCTGTGGAAGGTGTTTCAGCCAGCGGTATCTCCCTCTGCCCCTTGGTCCAGGCGGGTGGGCCACATGGCCGTGGATTTCCGTGTTCAGTGCCCTGCCGCATCCGTGCTCCGGAGCTACGGTCCGCAGTGATGTTAGGAGAGTGCTGAGGCTGGGTGCAGAGTGGGAACAACTCGACCTGTTTACAGAAAAAAAAAAAAAGAAAGAAGGAAGGAAGGAAGGAAGGAAGGAAGGAAGGAAGGAAGGAAGGAAGGAAGGAAGGAAGGAAGGAAGGAAGGAAGGAAGGAAGGAAGGAAGGAAGGAAGGAAGGAAGGAAGGAAGGAAGGAAGAAAAAGGCTAAAAGGAACAGGGGTAGAATGTAGTCTTACATGTCAATGGGGCGTCTACGACTATGTGATTAATATGTTCCTATAATTTGGGACCGTGCAAAAATTGCTCTCTTTCCTGCCTCCCGTGGCTTGTTTGGGCACAGCGAGGAAGGAAACTCCTCCGTGCTGGGCTGGCATGCCTGGTGGTACATGCCGGGTGATATCATTCTGCTCAAAGCCCACACGGGCACAAGGCCGGTTCATTCTCCAATGCTGTGGAGCCCAGCGGCATCAGATGGAGTGGAAAGAACACAGGCTTCTGAGTCAGAGGCCTTGGGCAGTTTCCCACATCTCCACCGAACAACTCTGGGGCTCTGTGAACTCAGAAAGTCCTTCCTTTCCTTGAAGGGAGGCTTTGTTTTCCCATCTGTCCAATGGGGTTACACCGTTTCCCCAAGAGGGTTCTTGTCAGAATTAGACTGTTTTAAATATGTCCAGTGCCTGGCCACATGGACAATGTGTGTCCCCACCCATCAGGAAACCGTTTTGTTAAGTGAAAAGAGAAAATGAAGTAAAATGAATAGACTCGTTCAGAACCTGTTCAAGAGGATGACCCAATTGAGTCGTCTCATGTGGGACAACGTGTCCTGTTATCTAATGCTCTTCCCTTGACAAGCTGGATGTAGTTTATTCCTGAAGCATCCAGGGGGAAAGACAACATTGTTCACGGTTCACAGAGGAGGAAACTGAGGTTTAGCTCCATGAGGCGAGGCTGGCGTCAGGGCCACATTCGGACCCATCTCGCGGCTCCTGGGACGCCTTGGTATTTTATTCAGACCCTCTCCGTCAGGCAGCGTCCTGGACTCACTTTTCTCTTTGTGGTGCTCTTGTACTAATGGGCACGTCTAAAAGGAGGAGTGGACCACAGAATTCAGTCTGGTGGCTCCTCGTTGGCATTTTACAAGAGCAAAGGCCATCGCTTGTGCTATTTTCACAAAAGTCTGCTGATTCGTCCCCGATTGCCACAGGCCTCTAAGGTCCCACGTCTGGAAGCCTGGGCCAGAACAGAAGGAGGCTGTGTCATCCAAACTGATTCAGCTGCCTGAGTCCTTTACCCGAAAATCCTGTAACTCCATCCTGATGTAGTGTGGGTCCTTTCCTAAAGAGAGTTAACAAGTTCGCTTATCTATAGTTAGATAGAAGATAGATAGATATAGATAGATAGATAGATAGATAGATAGATAGATAGATAGATAGATAGATAGATGATAGATAGACAAATAGTTTGGCTGGGAGGGCTAACATTATTTTAAAAATCTTAACATATGCTGCTCAGGAAAAATAGATGTAAGATTATGTGTATCTCTGATTCCATGTTTCCATTACAAGAAATTTGTTAATCCTAGAGCTCAATTACTTTAAAAAAATAAAAAGGCATGCTTGCTTATTAACCTTCTGACTGTTTAATCCCTATCATTAGTGGTTTTATGCACCCGCTGCTGTTACTGCTCAGGAGTCCCCACCAGAGTTGTCTGCGGTAGGTACTGTTATGAATCCCATTTTACAGATGAGGCTACTGAGGCTTCTCTTGCCAAGAAGAAATGCAAACCCCGGGTGGCGATTTTGGCTGTGACGCTGTCTCCTCCCCTTTTGGAGTGGATTGATGGCCGTCCCTCACAGCTGTGGGGAGGGAATGAAGGAATTCAAGAATGAGCCAAGTCCAGTCATATCAACATCCACTTTTAACTATTTCCTACTAGTTGGGCATGTGAGAAAGCTTTCCTTGGAGAAAATAAACTTTTCTTGAACAGAGCAACATTATTTTACAATCCTGTTCGGCTTCTCTTTGTGTGTTATCAGACTCAACTAGATTAAACATCCTGATGGGATTAGACCAGTTAACACTACATTTTGTCACATTTCTACGTTTAAATACCACGTCTAGAAAAGAAATGCACTCACACTGACTTCGCGCTGCCAAATCAGACTCTATTATACAACCAGACCCAGTGTGAATCAGTGCCCTATAAAATTCAAAATCCGTGCGTGTAAGGTAATAAGAAACAGAGGTGCTGCTCCTTGCTGGGTGTAGCTTCTCAACTCTCATCATGCTCTGATGAAACAAACAAAAAATTGCATTATTTCGGGTCATTTAAAAGGAATAAAGCCACCACCCCTAGTCCCCTGGATAATAGATTGTAATTGAAGCATTGAAATTCTATATTTTGGGACACAGCTCCCATTCCAATGGAGTCTGATGTGATTCTTAGAGTTATGAAGGAAAAATTGGGTTTTCGCTCACATGAGCTTCAGTTATTTAGTTGAAATTCTCTCCGTTCCTTCGGATTAATCCTGATACGTTTTTCTCTCCATAACTATACCCAATTTGGGGCCTGAATTTTTCTCTTTCGTCTTCCCAGCATTGTGTTGGTAGCTGTCTATATCGCGGTCTATTCATTTCTGTTATTGTTATAATCACAGTGGTATTCTATTACTTCCACACCTTAAATTTAGTTGCAATCCAAGGCTATTCCTATTGTGAACAAACTGCAAATTAAGGGAGCTGAACACTTTTCTGCCATTAAAAGAGAATAACATCACGACAACTCAAATAGCTTGGACACTCGGAGGTCACTGACAACACTAAACTCCAAAGAACTCATCTGTGTCTCTGTCGAAACATTGGGAAAACTGTTTTGATTTTGGAAGAACTTTTCAAAGACCTTACCAACTTGTGCGGGAAACTGCACACACTTGACCTCCGAGGAATATGTCATTTGTCTTAAACAGAGAGTCTCATTCAAGGTCTAGACATAATTGTATAGCCAATTCGTTCTAGAGCAGATTTTTTGCAACTTATTTTGAGTGAGAACGTTCTTAAGGGAAGACGTGATACAAACCAAGCAGGGTCCTGGGCAGAAAGAACTTCAAAAGTGCAGAAATAGGTTTGACTCTCCCCATCTTGACACAAGCAAGCACACAAGCCTCCATCCAGGTGCCCTTTCTTGGGGTCCTCAGGGTCCCGAGGCCAGTCCAGCAGGACGCGGGTGAGGGAAGAACACCGGAGAAGAGAGAGGGAAGGCCCTGGGAGAGAGAGGTCATGAGGAGAAGAGAGAGCGATTAGGGACTTATAGTCGAGCGTGATGAAGAGGAGAGACAGGCGGTGAAAGGGCTGTGGTTGAAGACAGTCAGCCCGGGGCAGGGAGGCTGAGGATTTGTGCACTGAAGCTAGCCGTAGAGTCTCAGTGGGTGGAGAGGTCCCTGAGCCCAGGGCTGACTCAGCACCAGCTCTAGAGGTCACACCCTAAAGCCAATACTTAGGAAACAAGAAAACACAATGGAGTAGGGACGATGACACCTAGTAGGGGTAGAGCAGCCTATGCTGAAAATTTCCGGGTCACTCGCTACCAGTTAGGAAAGCTTTCAAGGGTTGCTTGATTGTCATGGGAGAGAAGGTAGAAAGCTGAACCAGGAAGGATCTCGGGGTCAGAGGGGTCCCCCTGGGTAAAAGGAGAGAAAGGCCTGGGATTGTGCACCAGCACCAAACAGGATCTGCACCAACACGCCTTCAGGCAGAATTTCCCCCATGTGTTCCAAACACAGCCTTTGTGATCCCGTACTTGATTTGATTAACACTGTAGAATTTCTGTTTTAAAATAGTTTATTTAAAAAGGAAATTAACAACCTAAACAGTAATATCTGTTCGTGTGATATGTTTTTCTTTTTTTCTCCTACACATGAACATAAGTAAAATATTTGGTACGGAATCGCCTACAATAGTATCTCAGGCCACTGCTGCTCCACTTGCACAGAAAGGCAGGAAGGGAGGAGGGGCTTGTCTGCTCCTAGGTGGTGGGGAACTCCTGCAAGGTCTTCAGCTGGCAAGGCACGCAGGAGAGCCAAGGGCAGGGGGCCCAGGCCTGGGAGGAAGGGAGCAGAGAGGAGGCAGGGTCCTTGTCTCGCAGGAAAGGTGTCCACTTTCCCTTTGGCCTGGTGCTGCGGATCAAAGCAACTCCCGCCCACAGCCCTGGTTCAGGAGGGGCGGAGCCGGCTCCACTTCCGGGTCGGGTGCACGGTCAAGAATTTGTGGTTGTTTCTTTTCCACCTGCACATCTACAATCACAGGCTGGAAAATTCAACAGAGAGTCATCAGCATGATTCCAAAGAGGTGGTATTAATTTGGGACGTGATTTTCATGTTCTTTTGACTATCTAATGTGTTTGGGGTTGAGTTTCACAGAATGAGGTCAGGTAGAAGAGCAATATAGGCAGAGTTTTTGCATTTTTGTTTTTTGTTTTTCTCCCCACATTGATTGAGAGAGAGAGAGAGAGAGAAGCATCAACTTGTTCTTCCACTTAGTTGTTCCATATAGCTGTGCACTCACTGATTGCTTCTCTTGCATGCCCCAAGCAGGGATCAAATAGGCAATGTTTCATTTGAACTCTCACTGTTATTTTGTCAATTGCTAGGAATTTAACATCCATAAACACACAGACACCCCTCCGGGTCTGTCATAGGTTTCTTGCAGTATCTTGGATCAAGTGAACTAGAAAAGTCATTTTTATAATATGAATGGGAAAAAAAAACAAAGGCCAACTTTATTTCTTTTAACCTGAACACAAGATGTCTTGTTTTTCTATGGCATCTCTCAGCGGGCGAAACATGTCATGCAAACCTATAGAATCAGCCTCATCATGCCCTCTGAGGGACACCAGCATCCTGTCCTCAGAGGTCTGGGCTGGCCAGTGGTCAGCGGGGCCCCTGTCTCTGCTCAGACACAGCAGTGCGAGCCTGTGTCTCCTCCCAGACAGAGAGGTTTGGCTGCACCGCACACGTCTGCTTCCAGTCCAGGCTCCTTGATGCCCAAGGGAGCCCCCAGCTGCCCAGGGCTGCCTGTGAGACCTCAATGTACTGTCCTTGTTCTTAGTGTGCCCTTTGAAGTCCCTAGATGCCTGATTATATGGCATTCTTGTCTAAAGAATGCATATGGTTTCTGCCTTCTGGTTGGACTCTGACTCACACATGATTGAGAGGCAGAAGGGTGACATAGCCAGCACATTCATTGTAGAAAATTGTAAGGTTACAATTTGTTTTTCCAGAAGCCCATTCTTTTTTTTTTTTTTTTTTTTAAGACACCAGGCTATTTGCTATAGTGGGTGCGTAGGGAAATAACAGAGCGAGTGTCTCACAAGGAGAAGCGTGCGTTGTGAGGAGGGGAGAAGAGTGGGTGGTGGGCAGAGAGAAGACCAGGACTATGAAAACTGTTAGACTGTTGAACCTAAGTATTATATATATATATATATATATATATATATATATATATATATACACACACACACACACACACACATACATATATATATATTTATATATATACACACACACACACACACACATACATATATACATACAATATATATAATACATATATCTGTCTGAGCCAAGTGCCATGAAGGTTTAAAGAAGGAAGCACTCTCAACCTCCTGTAGATGAGCTAGCTAGACATGGTGTCACGAGAGAACTGAGGTGGGGATGAGGCATTGAAGAATTTCTGGGGACCTGACACGTGCCATCGATTTGGATTCGTGAACAAGGGAAGGAAAGTGTCGCAGACGGAATGTGTGAATGTTTTCATTACTGGCCAGTGTCTGAATCATAAACTACATTAATTTAAAAAAAAATTGTCTGTGGGCTCCCCTGGGTCAAGTCTCTTCAGTTGCTAGAGCACCAGCTGAGATGCTGGTTGCCAAACCCTTCAGGGGAAGATAAGATTTACTTACCTACTTACTTAATTAATCTAAAAAATTGTTGGAATGCATGCAAGGTGACAAGGAAGGAGGGAAAAAAAGCAAGAGAGCCACTCACCACCAGTTTTTTATAGTTTTGTCTTGGCTGAGCTCTGCATGATGGTATTATCATGTTGTAGGAACTGTTTCATACTTGTTGTGGTTAAAAGAGACACTCAATGCCATTAGAACACCAAAGTTTTGCACGTCAGCTGTCCAAGGGGACTGGTAGGGTCCAGAGCTCCTGCTGCCAAATGTCCACTCTGTCCATCTAGAGCACCTTTCCAGCTCTGCTCACCGGGTCTTTTGGACCCTCAAATGGGCGTCGGGTTCCACACACAGTGAAGATGTAAATTGCCCCCAAAACACATCCATTGATTTTATCTTTTTTTTTAATAGTGTTGTTCCAGGTAAGATTTCACTTTAAAAAATTGTTTTACAGTCTTCGTTAGACAACCTCCATCACCGACATATGTTCTCAGTGTTTCAAGACTTAGAAATTCTGAGCCAGGCTGAGGTGCTCACACAATGGTGAACAGAGGACATGAGGGTGGCCAGCGACAGCATGATGGGGTGGAAGGTGTGGCCGATGGGCTCTCCTGCGATCCTCCCCACATGGTGGGAGACTTGCCTCTGTCCAGTGGGGTGACCTGAGCAAGGAAGACCAGACTCTCAGGATGCCTGGTTCCTCCTCTGTATAATGAAGGACTTGGAACAAGATGACCTTCCTGGGTCCAGCTGTCGCTAGCTAGATACAGACCACCTTCTAGGATTTAGGCGCTCTGTTGTTTGTCCAGTTTCTGTAGTTAGCCATTGAGACAGGTGAAAATGTTACCTGTGATGTGACGCTATCAACGTAGCTGAGGGATTCCCTTCCATTTGTGAGTGACTAGAACTGTTCAGCGCAAAGAAGAACGATTTCCCCGGTAGTTCAGTATATTTGACTCATCAGGGACTTCTCCGAGACGAACATTAGTGTGTGATTCACATGCAGGCGGAGTTTAAACTCTGGGAATGCACATGCAAGCCTTGCCCTGTCCAGCTCACTGATTCTGACCCTCTTCGAGGTCAGTGTTGACGACCACAGGATGACCTGAACGCTCTGATGTGACTCTCTGCATAGACGCGCCCACCTGGGTCTAGGGGAAAGCACGGTTTGATGGACTTCCCCTACCATTCCACAATATAGCTTCCGTGTGGGACCATGGAATGGACTTGCTTAGATGAAATCATTATCTGGTATAGTCACATGGTGAAACAAAACCAAACAAAACCATTTAACCAATCACAGAAAGCTTGGTTTCTTCCCCAATATGGTAGGTTTAATTACTTTTCAAAATTCATCACATTATATATGTTTTGAACATCTGTGATCTCTTTAACACACATTGGTCACTGCTCTGTGCTGGACATTGAATCTAGGTAGGCACTGTGGGTGGGGTGGTCCACAATTAGACACAATCATGAGCAGACAGGTGCGTAAACAAGAGGACCAATTCAGTATGATCTATACCGTGTGGAAGATGCAACTGGAGGTACACAGGACAAATACCTGACCCAGGAGCACAGGCTAGGGACAATCCTCTGTGGGGGAGAGCGATGTCAGCCAAGAGCCTTGGTCGATGAGGTGGTAACCTCGCAAAAAGATTGAGAGTTGAGAAGAAGGCTGATCTGGACGTGAGGAACAGCACGTGGGAGGGACGCCCCGGTCAGAGAGCACGGGGGTTGAGGGGAGAGGGGGGCTGGGATGGCGAGTTGGAAGGGTTGAGACTGCAAAAGAGGCCTGAGGAGGGCACAGCACTCAGATCACGCACCCTGTTGTGAGCAGCCCTGAGCATGTTGGACTTCGTCCTGCAAGTCATTAGCGAGATTGACGTGTTGAACCAGGGGGGCGATCGGATTTGTCTTGGAAGCGTTCATTGAGCCCTCAGCGTAGAAAATGGGTTGCCAGAAACCAAGCCTGGACATGGAGTGACAAAGTCAGAGGGCCGTGGCGGGAACCCAGCTGAGAAATGAGGGTGTTCTCAGAGAGACAGGGACGGCGGAGAGACAGGAGAAGCGGGGCCGCGGTCAAAGGCTTCATTGTTGGAGGGATTAGCGGGACCCCGCATGTGATTGGGTGCATGGAATAAGAGGTTAGGGAAACCCAGGGAAGAAGCTCCGATTTCCAACTTGGGAAGCTCTAGGAATTGCCGGTACTGCCTTTCAATGGGATGAGGAACAGGAAAGAAGGAGACAGAGCTGAAGGAAGGGAGAACACGTGAGATGTTCGTCCTGCCACGTGCTGTCCTTTGGGCACACAGACGGCACCCCCACAGAGAAGCGTCGCAGGCGGTCACACAGAGGTGGGGAGCTGGAAGAGAGCTCTCGGCTACAGATAAAACAAAGATAGAAGGGTCGCCAGGCTAACGGCCTCGGCGCTGTGGATCAGACGACCACTCAGGGGAAGTGTGCGGACTTGCCGTGGAAGAGGGCCCAGGACTGAACACGAACTGAAGGCCGCATTTTAGGGAACAGGAGGAACTCCAGGAACATGAAGTCAAGGGAAGAGGCACTTGGAAGAAGAAAGAGGAGAGGTCAGCAGTGTTGGGTGATGTCGGGAGGCCCAGTAAGGAAAGGTTGCAGAAGTCTCCGTTGGAGTCAGCCACCAGAGGGCCACTGCAGTCCCCCCGTGGGAATGGTTTCACGTGAGTGATGGGGATGGAAACCAGATCACAGAGGGTTGGAGCCGTTCGGCTATGAAGGGGAGAAGGCAGAGTGATAGCTGAAAGAGTGCATCAGGCTGAAAAGAAGGCTTTTGAGGAGGCTTCATGTTTTTATGCCGATGGGAAAAAACCAATAAGAAAGGAGAGGGAGGGGCAGGGGACCCCCAGGAGGTAGGAAGGAGGGTGTGGGGTCCAGAGAGGGCTTGGGTCCTTACCACAGTGAGGCAGTCCCTCCAAGTCACAGGACAAAGAGAAGGTGGTCCTGTCGGGGACGAGATGGGTACTAGGAGACAGAGTGATAAAAGCTTTCAAGATGCAAAGATGAATTGGCCAGGGCCCCAAGTCATCTGGCAGCAGAAGAGGGGGCCAAACACACGCAAATGATTCTGTTATTGAGTAGAAAGCGATCCATGACATCAGACACTTAGGAATAAAAAGCCATGAATGGTCGCCGGGAGAAAGATTCTTTCTGATCTGGGCTGGAGACCGTCGCAGATAGGAGGGAAGGTCTGAGGTACGTTTGGAGCTGTGCGAGGAACTCAGAGGTGTGGACCATTGAATAGCAAGAGAATCGTGTAAGCAAAGGGAAAAGATCAGCAAGGTGAAGGAGGTGTTCCAGGAATGGTGAGCAGATAAGATCTGAATGGAATCGAAGATAATGGAGTCACAGCAACACATCTCTAAACGTCAGTCGTCAGTCGGCGGAAAGTCATACATATTCGATCACGGAGTCCGCAGTTGGATCTGGTTTTTTGTAGGCAGCGGGCAGTTACAGATTCCTTTTTTTTTTTAATGTTTAAAAAGGAGAACATTTGGGAATCCAATTAGAAAGGCATGACAGCGTGGCAAAAGACATGGAAAACACTGACTGCTAGGAAAGGTATATTAGAAATCTGGTGGCTATCGATGGATCTAGCCAGGGGTAACTGGACAGACGGACAAGCAAAGGAACGCGCACACTCATTCCAACGCTGGGACCATTGACGACTGAAGTCACGTGAAGGGTCGGCCCTCACTTCCACTGCGCAGGCTGAACATCCATCGACAGTGTATGGTCATTCCTCTCACCGACGGCCCCCAGCCCCGTAGTGGACCAAGTTCGTTGTCTAACCGTAGGGCTGGAAAATGAGCCCCGGGATGCTTCAGGCAACAAAGACTTTTACAGATAAAATTCACAGTCTGTGGGGACTGCCGTTTGTAATCGGGCCTACAATAGAATATAACTTCGAAACCCAATGTGTGAGGCTTCGCTTTGGCAAGGGATTTAAAGGAAGAATATGACATCACTATTTTCGTTCTTGAGAAACTAACTTATTTGCCAAATTTTAATGTTCAGTCAATTACGTAAAGAAGATTTACTCTCAAAGCTTTAAAAATATTTTTCAATCGTGAAGGCTTTGAAAAAAAAATGTATGCAAGTAATATAACTATTCCAAGTAATTTTAAAAAAAAATTCCCCTCCACTTTCATAGAGGAAAAAAGAAGGCCACTGTATTTTAATGACATCACGGTGACTCACACTTGCTTATGAAATACATACTCTTTGATATTTCCAGTAGATGGGACCTCAAAGAGTTTGCCAAGGGGCTGCGTCATTTCTCTGTATCAATTATTGAAAGCATACACTGGCGTGATATCAGGTGGAGGAAGCTTGTCATCAAGTTGGAGGTTTGAAGCCTGCAAGTTACACTGTGTCATAACTTGGCTTCTTCAGAACTGTACTTGCTTAACAAAGCCTGTTTAATTATAACATGTAATACGCTGTCAGACATTCAGTTAATACTTTAAAAGTATTACTCATAAACAGGATAGTCACAACAACAAAACAAAATCACTTCAGATGCTGCCTTCAGTATCCCAAAGGCAAACCATGACAAATTTCAGCTAATAGAGAACATTTTTATATTCATGTCAGCAACCTCAACAGGCCTGGGGTGGAATGTGCAACTTGACTGCCCTATTTGCACTTGAAATACAGTTGCGTGTGTTGGGCCAGAATATGTGAATGCACAAAGATGCTGTTTCTTGGAGGACTGGACCCACAAGACTCACAGAAGTCACATGTCATCTCTGCGTCTTCCCACAATGTGAGGTTTTATCTTTCTGTTAAGCACTCTTGCTTTAAGGTGTTCATTAAACTGCTATGCATTGTGGGTTCCGAGGCATATTGTATTATAACCAAGATGTTTCCACTTGTCATCATTATGCCTATCACCTCTATAGGGAGAGAAAACTGTTTTAAAAAGAGATCTCAACAATGAACAGCTGAGCTAGAGTCTTAGCCACACAGAGGTTTTCCCAAGATAAGCTGTCAAACGGCATGCACTCTATGTGCGAACGTCATTTATATATATATATGATTTTCTGTTTACAAAGGGACGGAAAAGCATGATCTATCAGTTTTCAATGATGGAACTGGCGGCAGGAAATATTTGAGAAATGGGGCCTTCCTGAGAGCCTCCCCTCTTGCTTCTGAAACAATAGTTCCATCTAGTGGACAACTTACTAAGAAACGAGTCTCTGAATCCAAGAAAGTTTCTTTTTTTTTCTTCTTTTCTTTCTTCTTTTAATGAAATCAGCACTAAAAGAAAAATAACAAGAATAATCGCATGTTTCCATGGAGACCCAGAAACGGGAACAGAGGCTGCCCTTGACCAACCACAGGTGGCCTAAGTTTTAATGGACAGATGTGATGATTAACCTAGGAGCCAGCAAAGCCACCCCTCAAGTGGCCCGAGCCTCTTATTTCAGGCACAACAAGGAAAGATCGTTTCAAGCTTGGGCTTGGAAACCAATTGACTTTTTTTTTTTTTTAAACTACAAAGAAGACTTCTCAGCTAGGCGCGTTGTGGAGGGAGCCTCAGCTCCCAGCCAGGTGACGGCTTCCTTCTGCCTGTGTGCTGGTTTGCACCTTCAGCCTTTGCTTCTTCCATGAGAATCGAGTCCCTGCTGTGGACCAAGCCCTGTGCTGAGGACTCAAGAGTGGAGTCGGGTCAACACAGGTCCCACCCTCAAGGAGCGCCAGTTAAGTCGTGGGAAGAGCCAACCAAGTAGGTCAGCGTGTCCCGCAGAGCACTGACACCTGTCCCCCAGTGACACCGCCTTGTGAGGACACGGCTTGGCCAGCTCCCGTGGAGGCCAGGGATAGAAGGGCCGGTCTCCAGAAAAGAACATTTGCACCTAACTTGGAGCGAGACATCCAGTTATTCGTTCAACCAACCAACATTCACCAAGGGCCTCTTCTGTGTCCGGTGCCCTCGGGCTTGCAGACTTCAGCGCCTGCTGAGACCCAGCTTGCCTGCAGCGCAGCTTTGCGGGAGGTCTCTGCTGGAGTCTCCTAGGGTCCGAGTTTCTCACCTGTGTCTAGGTGATGATGGCGCTGCCGCCGGTCCCAGGTACTCGGTCTGCTGTGGATGAAGCGCTGAGAAACAGGGAAAGCCAGATGGCGCCGCAGGTTGGGCTGCACAGTGAAGGCACACCAGCCGGGGTTGGGGTGCTGGTGCTGGTGGGTGGTGGTGCTGGGGTGCAAAGCCTTCAAGCCCCACCCCTCCTGCACCGGGTGAGCCCTGCAGGCCACATCAGCCCAGGAAGGGCCCTCAGTCTGTATCCTGTCCTCCCAGAGAGACCCTTTGTAAGACTGACACCCTGTGGGTGTGTCTTTTTAACATTGGTCTGTCCATAGGTGTCCCTTTTTTTTTAAAGTTGCATGTCCATAGGCTTTATGCCCATCTGGAGGAGGCATGCAAAGCAGGGTCATGTGACAGGGGTCCAGAGATGCTCAGAAGCCGGGAGACAGTCGTGACGGTGAAGATACAGCCCCACACGGTTCCAGCTCTGCCTGTGGTCTCTAGTTCTCCACACCCTCGACCCTCCTGCACGGGTGGATTCCATGTGACACTGTTCCACCCCCGGGCCACTGTCCACGGCATCTCATCCTGTCTTGGCTCGCTCCGTCCTGTCACTGTGGACAGCTCCTCAGATTACTCACCAGGTGATGCTGCCTGATTATCTTAAATAGATACCCGGAAAAGGCAAAGATAAGGGACTCCAGGACCGAAGGAAGACAACTCATAAAATAACAGATTGAGTGGGAGATGGTGAGGGATTGGAGAAGACCCACAGGACCAAAAGGCCTAGAGAAGGTGCCCCAGGGAACAGTGCTCATGAAGAGGCCTCGGGGATTGATGTGGAAAGAAAGGTGAGAGGACATGGCCGGCTTGTCCAATGCATGAACAACAGAAAGGGTGTTGAGCGGGGCTGTGTTTCCAGTTTCTTTCGCCTTGGGCAAAAGGAGAACATTTGGAGGAAGAGATTTAGCTCTAGTAATGGAGAAAGGGAAAATCCTGCAGATAAAGATTCATATATATATATATATATATATATATATATATATATATATATATATACACACACACACACACACACACACACACACACACATATATGTATATATATATATAATATTTAAACGAAGTGGACACCCCGTGGGGCTATCTCACAGGGACCACGCGGGCTCCACAAGTCCTTGGTGTTTCCTGCTGCTTGGAATTGCCCGCCCCTTCTTCTCAACAGGCTTTCACGTTTCAGAGAATATGATCAATGTGTTAAGACGCGTTGGGCCAGATAGGAAGAGATGGACACGTCCACGTTTCAGCAGGAAAGGCACAGGGGCTCAGAAACCAAGGGGAGTGAAGGTCTTCCATCCGGGGCTTTTGTTACGACGTTAACAAGGAGGGTCTGCGTCTCCAGCACAGTCCCTGCTGGTGCTGCCGTGGCGGGTCCAGGACCACCCTTTGGGAACCACCGTTTGTACCTCCACAGCAGTGTTGTTTCTTACAGTGAGGAAGTCAGCGTCAGCGGTGGAAGTCACAGCTTTTAGGCAGTTCACAGACGGTTGGGTAAAGTCAACGAGCGAAGACAACACCCAAGTAAATGGGTACCCTTCTCCCTCTGCTGCCAAGCTATGATGCCAGCGGTGCCCAGAGATTTCATACACAGCCCGCGGGGGCAGCACGCAACCCTTTCCCTGATTTTACCTCCGTGGTCGAGGGGCGATTAGAATGTGAGACAAGGCAGATCAGGTCGTGCTGAGTCCATGGAAAATGTGAAAAATAAAGACTAGTTGTGTTTCTGAATTCCCTCCTAAAGGAGAAGATCCCCTAAAGGGAACGTTTGAGGGCACAGATTCGCTCCAGTCCGGAAACAGAGCAACATTGGCGCTCCATGTATCTGTGAACGTGCCGCCCTGTGTGTGAGGAGCGCTGTCAGCCAGTCAGTCGGGCACCAGCACAATGGGGAGCACAGAAGGGGCTTCCCCGTGCTGTCCACAGGCGGGTCTGGGGACCTGTACGGATCTTAAGTCCCAGAAGCCACCGCTGTGCTGCAGCAAGCTGCAGCTCGCCCGTGCGCTCGTTAAGCTACTCCTAGATTAGGTGGCTCATTTGGCCACAAATACGTCACTGGAGTAATTGGAAACAGAAATAGCTTCTGCACACCGTCCCTCTTTCTTCAGCGGCTGGACACGTCTGTCTCTCCTGTGACCAGTGTCACCCAGTGGTTCAGAATGGTTGTGGGGCGTGCTCAGATCGGGGAAGGTTTCTCCAGTGTTCACCCATGAGCGTCATGCTTTGGGTTGACAGGGGCTTCTGATACCAGATCTGTGCACGTGGAACCTCCCAGCGACAAGCTAATTGGGAAGAACAGTCGGTGGTGGGGTCCTCTTCCGGACGCGGTCAGTTGAGAGCATAATGCCGTTGTCCTGGAAAACAGCACTGCTGGTTCTGAGAACGAGAACGTGTGGACAGTGAACACCATGGCCCCGCTGCTGCCGGGTCTGATTAGGAAACGCTGCTGGGAGTGGCTGTGCTGAGGGTGGGGCCGGTGTCTCTCTGGGGCGGGGTGGGACTATTTAGTTGTGCTCAGCTCCCCTCATTAAAAAGGACTTAATGAAAGGGTCTGACTGTGAGGGAAGACCAGCCAGGCCAGCCGAAGGAGGAGGCGTCCACTAATGAGCCTGGCATGGGCTCGCACAATTCCCTCTCTTTGTTGATTCTGCATGGGCCGCAGTCTGGGAGAGGCGGCCTGAGGGGTTCGTTAGGGATCCCCCTTTTGAGAGAGCCCTAGAACAGGAGCCAGCTGGTGAGATAAAGACCAGCTGAGGTCCACGAGACACAGCCCCTCAGTGCCCTGTGGCAACGGCTGTGTCACACCAGACAGAAAGGTGCCTGTTCCCTTTGAGTCGCACACCACGCTGGCCTGGTGTGAGCGCCTTGAACATGCCCACATAAATGCACATCGGATGGAGGAAAACAGCCCCAGCAGGAGGCCTGCCCCGAAGCCCTGCTCCCTGCAGCCTTCGGCAGGTGCTGGACTCTGTTTGGCCATTATGAGAAAACACCCCAGGTCGGGTGGCTTGGCAACAACAGAGTTTTCATTCTCACCATTCTGGAGGCTGGAAATCCAAGATCAGAGTTCCAGAACGGTTGGGTTCTGGTGACGGCCCGCTTCTGTGTGAGTGACAGAGGTCCTCTGCCTCCCTCTCCCTGTGTCCTCACCCGGTGGAAAGACAGGCCAGCCCTCTGGGCCTCTTGCATCCGGGTACTTATCCCGTTTATAAGCTCTCCACCCTCATGACCAAGTCACCTCCAGAACCTCTATCAACTGGGGCATTCAGTTTCCAATATATTAATTTTGGGGACACACATTCAGGCCGTGGTATCAGGGTATCTCTAAGCCAGAAAGGAACACCATGATAGGTTGAATTGTGTCTCCCCCAGAGTTTATTTGCTGAAGTCCTAACACCCAGTAAGTAAGGACCTCACAGCATGACCTCATTTGGAAGATATAATTAGTTAAGTTAGGACAAGTTCGTACTGGAAGTGGATGAACACTTCATCCCATATGACCAGTGTCCTCATAAAAAGGGGAAATTTGAACACAGACATTCCCCTGGGATGTGATGTTTCCTCTATGTGGGGGACAGCAGCAATGCCCCCTAACCTCAAAGCTGGGGGAGAAGGTGGAACAGGCTACCCCTGTCCAGCCTCACCAGGGGTAACCCTGTCCACCCCCTGGTCTCGCACTTCCCAGCCCCCAGGATGGGGAGGCAGTTCACTGCTGTGGCTCGCGCCCGCCACCCCATGGTCCCCTGTCCCCGCCACCCCAGCCCATCCCACCGATACCAAGGCCAGTCCCTCACCATGCTCCTGCATTCCTGCCGATGCCACGCTCAGGAAGGACAGTCACTTGTCTGGACTGGCTCTGCTGATGTGGCTGTGACTTGTTGCGTGTTGGGAACGGTGCCTTTGTGGCAGGGTCAGGTTCTTCCTCCACACCTTGCTCAGGCCCGAGCCTGCAGAGGGCCTCCCAAGGCAGGGTTAGCAGGAGGATGTCCCCTCCACAGGACTGGGCTTCCCAATGCCTCTAGGCATGGGAGAGATGGGGGGGAGGCACTCGGGCCAGGGTGGGGCTGGGGATCATTCTTCTCCTTCACTCCTTCACCCCCTGAATGTTGACCCGTGGTGGTGCTGCTGGCCTGGCGTGGAGGTCCTGGGGATAAGGGAACACCTGCCCAGAGCTGAGGGGGCCCCTGGCTTGAGGACCGTGGCTTCAGGTGCTTTGAATTCGTCATTTTTCTGCCCTCAAGTTTTGCCCCCCAGATTAGCTCATCTAAGTACGTGTTTGTTTTCCAATTAGAGGATAGAAAAGTTAGGGGGAATTTTGACTCAATATAGAAATATATTACCTCTTAAATATCAGATTCATCATGCCTTAGAATAAACTAAAATTCCCTTTAGTATGACAGCTATGGACTATAACTTTCCCGATGCCATATTCACGCCAATGGTGTTGACACAGCTTCTGAGGTTTTGCTGAAACTTGACGACTGTTAATGACTGTTTTTTCGAATTCCTACTATGTGCCAAGCAATTTGCATACAACATTAACCTCCCAAAACATCTGTCAGAAGTGTCCCGTGTTGAAATTTGGGTCCATGGGCTCTGTGTCTCAAAATCAGCAAACTAACAAACAAGAAAAGGTCAGCAGATTGCTTAAGGTTGCCTGTGTTGTAAGGGGAAGAGTGAGCTCACACTTGGGTCTGTGACTCCAGAACCCATGCACTTTCCACTATAACATATTGCTGTTACTGTTTCTCTCTCTCTTTTTTTTCTTTAAGAAGAGAGAATTATTTTAAAATATTTGGGAACAATGGTATCTTTTTATTTTAAACATCTTGCAAGGCTAAATAGGGCATCATGTGTCATAATAGCAAATATGGTATCCCAGACTCCAGGAAAAAAAAAAAAAAGGATGTCCCTCCAAAGAATGTATCCATTACCCACTGACTGCACCGGATATTCAGTAGACTTTTTTTTATAGCATTCATCTATACAATTTAACTTTTTTTCAAAATCCCTAGTGGAAAATATCCCTAACTTGAATAAATTTACCTTTTAATGCATTTTTCGCATTCATGACACTAACGTTAAAAAGGTACTAATTAGTTTACGGGTGTTGCACGAAGGAATTTTCACATCCTAGTAAATTATGTGACGTGGTGGCACCTACCGGTGATATGTGGTATTGCAGCCTAGCATCAGAAACAAATTCTTACGAGGATAGACTAGGAAGAAGCTGCGTTGTCAAGTTGTCAAACTACAGAACAGCAGCCATATCCTTGGAAAGATACAGGACGTCTGGAGTGTACATGGTCACAGACACGCGTGGCACATCTTTCCAACATCCCAATTTTCCTTAAAATGTATATATATGTATATAAAACAAACCCATATTTGCAAAATGGGTCAGGATTTTTTTTTTAATCTATGCTGGAAATCTTCCAAAAGTATCTATGCTCCAAACACATTCATTTTTTTTTTTTTGTCTTGCCTTAAAGGTTCTTCAGTAGGAAGTGTTCAGGAACACGGGGTTGAGCTCACCTCCCTCGTATGAAAGCTGAGAGCAGGATGTGAGGGAGCTGCTGCCCACTGCACCACGGAAGGGGCGCGCCCTCAGCCCTGACTCCCAGTGACGTGGCCAGTGTGCAGACTGGGCAGCTGCCCGTCGCCAGTGTCTCGGCCATAGGGAGGCTCCGGGGTTGCTATTCCATACCCAGTGTCCTCGTTCCTTTTTTAGCTTCACCGTCTCGCAGCGGCCCCTTCCTGTTTGCAGAACGACTCAATGCTCACTCACGTCCCCGCGTGCAGAGAGTCCAGGCATACACCAAGGCTAGACCCCAGCAGGACTGGGCACTCGCTGATGTCATGGGAGAAACATCAACATCAATGAGACCTAATTTAACCTGAACTCTCCACTTCATCTTTTAAGGGAAAAGCCATGTTGACGCCGTAAAAAGGTTTTTTTGTTTTTTTTTTGTAACAGAGACAGAGAGAGGGACAGATAGGGACAAACAGACCGGAAAGGGAGAGAGATGAGAAGCATCAATTTTTCATTGTGGCACCTTAGTTGTTCATTGGTTGCTTTCTCATATGTTCCTTGACTGGGGGGGGGGGGAGGGAGGGGGCTACAGCAGACCGAGTGACCCCTTGCTCAAGCCAGTGACCTTGAGCTCAAGGTGGTGAGCCTTGTTCAAGCCAGATGAGCCCACACTCAAGCCAGCAACCTTGGGGTTTTAAACCTGGGTCTTCTGTGTCCCAGTCCAACACTCTATCCACTGTGCTACTGCCTGGTCAGGCTGTAAAAAGTTTTAAAATAATCTGTGGGCTAAGAAGAACCTTTAATGTTTTATGAGACAGGTGGATTTCTGTCCTATTATTAGAACCCTATCGAACTAAGGATAATATAAAAAATAAGGGTAGGTCATTGTCCTTTGGGGGAAAATGGTTCCAGATTTTGCTGATTACTGAAAGGATGCATTTTTGTAAAGAACTCTTGAATATGGTGATATTTTGCTCAATATAAACTGCCAGCTTTCATCTGATTGGTTCCTATGATTGATATCAGGGCGGCGAGACCTCTAGAGACATGGAAAGACCAAGGACAATGCTGGAAGTGAAAGTAGAGCCCGTCTGTCCCAGGGTTCGGTGTGTCCCCCTGTGGCTGTTAGCCGTCTCCTCAAACAACAGAAAGAACAGGACGGATGTGCCCTGGTTTCTTTTGTGTCCCCCATCGCTGCACACACAGTGTGTTTTTATCAAGCAGAAGTGATTTCTAATAAGTGACACTGACAGATCATCACATTCCGAGTAGATAACAGACTGATGGTCCAAAAACATACCGATTCACAGCAGTGGTGCAGCTGCTGGGAATCTCATTTTAATTTCTCACTGAGGAGGTCCCGTGTCTCTTGAATCGACCTTTTTGCTACAGAGTCATCTGAAGTTTACAACCCTACAGCTTCACATTGCAGGAAAGAGCAACCGCCACCCTGATCTTCACAGGACCCATTTGGTAGCATTCTTACCCAGAGGAATTCAAGGGTCCCATAATGTATCTATTAACAACCTATTAAAATGTAAATGATCAGTTACAGTCAAGTTGGCACTTCAGGATACAGAAAGAAGGAAATGAGATATGGGCTTTGGTGGCTTCCTTTCATTGGAACTTCTCCCCGGGTTGCTTCATTCAAATACCTTCTGAGGTGGCTTTGTCAGACGTAGGAGAAAATTCAGGTGCAGAATGATATTTTATTGTTTTCTGATGGTGTTTTCCACTTTACAGTATATTAGAACAGACCACGCAGTCATCCGAGGTATGATTCAGATTAAATTAGCTTCCGCCTAAATTGGATTTCCTCCCCATTGCCTCAGCGTTGGCTCACGTTGGCCATGTGGGGCCACCTGCTAATGAGTAAGAGGACGGCTTCAGTCCCAGTAACAGGACGACGGACTCACAGCCCTGGTTCTCTACTGCAGACACTTCTTGTGGGTGTGTGCGCGCCTCACCTGGAAATGTAACCCGCTACAAGAAGCCGATATTACAATAAATCTTTTATTCTTTTTTACTAATCTCAGAAAATGGGAATTAAGAAAAAAAAAATAAAGGCTGCCATGGTTCAGTGCTGCCGAATTGTTCACACTGTGTTCCTGATTAGCTGATCCTGACGGACGGGTTGCCCAGGAGTGCTCTGTCTCTTGAGTGAGTCATAGTGCATCCACAGAGCATTAGGAGAATTCCCGGAAGAGAACGGTCATCCTTTCTCAAGACCAGCAGCATTCCGGTAGCTGAAGACCGAAGCCGAAAGTTTTCAACTTTCTGAGGCTCTTCCACTTTCCTTGACACAACACTTCTAGTATTTCCAGAAATCAAAAAAAGAAAGAGTTTGAGTTGGAATTAAGCAGCCTAGTAATTTCTGAATGCTGAAGCTACGTCGTCTCAGCACCGAGTCGGGACTGTTTCATGTGACTGCAGCTTTGGCTGACAGTCCTGGTATTTAATTTTTAATAAGATTTTATTTAGAGGAGGGAAAGGTGGGGGGAGGAGCAGGAAGGACGTTGTAGTTGCTTCTCACATGTGCCTTGACTGGGCAAGCTCGGGGTTTCGAACCGGCGACCTCAGCATTCCAGGTTAGGTTCACACATTATCCACTGTGCCACCCCAGGTCAGGCAGTCCTGGATATTTTTTTTTTCCTAGGTGCTTCTGGTCGTCCCGCTATCCATGGATCTCACCTCCTCACCCAGAGGATCTCCAGTTGGTCCTCACAGAATCCTTAAGAACTGGATGAACTTAATCCTTTCATGTCCATCTACTCTTTGGACATCTGTGATGCCACTGTGTAATTTAATTGCAATGAGATGGGGGCACTTTCATTTTTCATTTTCCTTGGTTTGAGAAGTCAGGATGTGCTTTTCATTAATAACTGCACAGAGCCACAGGAACGAGAAACAGGGATCTAACTCAAGTCCCAGGGTCTCTGAACCTCTTCTCTGGGGACAGATGGACGCGGCCACGTTGTAACCATCACACCAGGACTTTGTGTTCCCTAACCTAATCTGCCTACAAAGGCAGGGGCTCACAATTTCTCATCGCCGCCAGGAAGGGTGCGTTCAAGTAGCAGTTTCAAGTTTACCATTTTATTCGGGCTGAATCACTCAAGTAGTTTAAGGCCATATCCTCGCCTGTCCGGTCCTATTTACAAGGCAGCTGAGGCCAACCGTGATGCACAGTGTCCAGTTAAAAGGGCTGAAGTCCCTATAAAAACCCTGGGGGCAAGGTTACAAATGTATAACTGCTGAAACATTCCCCCGTAGGAATATACATTTAAGCCAACACACAACATCACAACACACACCAGGGAGCCTGCTGGAACCACAGAGCTGCCCGGAAATCCAGCAGAGATGTGCTCAGGGTCTCCAGGAGTTGCAAGCCATCACCTGCTGGTCTCGTCTCACAGCCCCTGGCCCCTGTGTTGGTCGTACAGTCCTGGCCCCGCACACTCGCTGGGGACTGCAGCCGCCACCAGCCCCTTCCTCTGTCCATGCCAAAGTGAGCATCACACAATGGTGGAGCAGATGACGTGGCTGGGGGTGGGGGGCAGACATGAGCCCCAGGACACCAAGAAGCGAGGGCCCCGGCCTGCCTCTCACAGGGTCTACGGGCTCCCTCTGTTCATGTCACGCGGCTACTTGAGGACTTTCCTTTCTGAGGAGAGACCTGTGGAAGACAGCAGGATAATGTTTCAGATTAAAAATGAAAAAAGTTCACCTTTCTTCTTCTGGCTCAGGGCTGACGTCAACTTCTGGGCTGGTAAAAGGAAGCACTGGATCCACGCGCTGGCCGCAGGTGTCCACCAAGAAGCTTCAAGGCAGAACGTGGGGAGTCCTTGCTGTGTGGGCATCACCAGGCGCCTGGCATATTGCGAGGTCAGGCGCAGCCCAGTGCCAACCCCGCGAAAAGGAAAATTCCAGGCTACTTCTCATTCGTGCTGGCGTTTTGGCGACTCGGGCATTTGCTTATGGCAGGTAAGTCATACATGTTGCTGTTAGGGTGGGTGCATGATCCACAGAAAGATAACTTGCCAAATAAACGACTTTTCAAACATGGCAGTGGGTCCACGACTGTCAAAGCCTCAGGAGAGAGCTCAAATCCTACGCTGCGCTTACACGGAAGTATCTATTGGGCACCGTGGAAAGGCACTTTCAAAAATTTGGTAAATATTCGTAGGACCAAGTTAAGATGCCACACATGGGTACTCCAAGAAGACAAATTCAAAGAGGTCTCCTCTGGCAGCGGGGGGGGGGGGGGGGGGGGGGGGGGGGACACACGACACGACCACATAAATTCCAAGAAAGAAGGTGTTTTTCTTATTCACGGTTACAACTTAAAACGTGTAGATGTTTCATCCTCGCTGCCCGCATCTGGTATCTCAAAGACATACGAAACAAACGTAGCAGGAATAGAAGAAGTTTTTACCATGCTTCAAATACATGCTTCTGAGAACTACGGCCTTTGCACTGAAAATCTATCTCCTATGTTGAGAATGTAAATTTGGACCCAGAAGCATAATCCACTGATCTAAGCAGCCTGATGGTTAGACTCGGTCAGGGATACCTACTCCTGGCTATCTGAAAATGAAGAGGAGCAGGAAATGGTCATCAGAGTGGTGACAGAGGACTGAGGGGACCCTGCCCTCTAGCTGTGCCCACTAACTCCTCTTAGAGTTGGATGCTTTGGTATGAACAGGAAGGAGACCCAGGCAAGTAAACGTTCTCCCCAGGTGGGATACATTATGTGATACACACCTGCCTTCCTTCCTACAGGGTTTTAACTTCCATCTCAGGGAATTACTGACGTTTTATTCATCTGGTGGACTTGGGACTTGCCCAGTCTTACTGTATGTGTTTTTCTCACGAAACTAGTCTAGACTAGTCACGTGTAGCATGCAGACATGTATCTACATATATCCAGTTGTTCGTTAATTAGGATGTTTAGCATTTGCTTTTGTGTTTAATTGAGATGTGTAGTATTTGCATATAAAATCGATCTTAGAATAGAAATACATTTACCACCTATATTTTCATATATTTGTGGTACATTTAAAATATATCTTTATACTTTATTAATGCTCCCTTAGAAAAATCAGTGAGTTTACTGATAAGCTGACCTCCATAACATGATAAAGTGAAGAGGCATGTCCCCTGAAATTTTTTTTTCTAAAAATCTAGAAACAGGCATGAAATTATCTGTCTCTAAATTTTCCTCAAGCTTCTACAATAACCACTGGTAAGATTATTAAGAAAGTGATGTATGTTAAAAAAGAAAAATCTGCTTATTACTTTATCCGCCTGTATTGAAAACCACACTAAACATGGTCTTTAAACTTTTTGTTTCTAATGCCTTTTAAGTAGTTTTTACTATTTATAGTGGTCCCTTTTATTGCTTCACACTGCCAGAAGCTAAAAAAAAATATCCAACTAATCCAGTTATTTAACAAAGTAAAATTATATGTAACATTTAAATATACAAACAGTCATAAACAGACACAAACCGCGTAATAAAGATTCTGACTTTCAGGACAGGGCTATTAGAATATATATGAATAAAATACAAACTATGATATGGTTGTGTTTTACTTAGTGTACAGCATGGACGAAAGACTGTCCATATTGCTTAGTGGTCCAATGTGGATTTGGAGTTAGATGGGCTAGGTTTATTTATGTCCCAGCCAATAAGGAGCTGTATGACCCAGTTAAATTACTTCTCTATGCCTCAGTTTCCACATTTATAAAGCAGGGCATGCGTAGCAATACTCACTCCATAGGATTGCTGTAAGGCTTTGATGAAATAATACAGGATCTATAAAGTAGTTTATGGCACATAGTGAGTCTTATGTGTTGAGCTGTTAGGACAAGGTGTTCTTAAGTCCTAACCACTGGTAACTGTGAATGTGACCTTATTTAGGAATAGAGACTTTTTAGACATAATCTGGTTAATATGAGGTTATGGTGGATTAGCCTAATCCAATATAACAGGTGTCCCTTATGAGGACAAGCAAATTCAGGCACAGACATAGCAAGAAGACAGCCATGTGATGGTGGAGGCAAAGGGAGGCAACGCGGCCACCAGCCAAGAACGCCTGGGGCTACTGGAAGCTGGAAGAAAAGGGGGGAAGGACCCTCACTGAAGACTCTGGAGAAGGCGTGGCCATGTCAGAACCTTGGCTTAGGACTTCCGGTCTCTTGAGCCAGGAGAGAGTAAGACCGGCTGTGTGAGCCCCCCATTGGTGGTCCCTTGTATGAGAACCCTGGGAAGTGAGTTCAGTTCGTTTTTCGTTCGCTGGTTATTATTAGACATCAGCCAAAGCTCATGATAATAGTGGGGCTTTGATCTTTTACAATGTAACGAAATAGTTCCGTTGGCTCATGACAAAGCCTTACACGCCTGCCTGTCACGCCTTTCCAAATACTGTATCTGAGAAAGGAGCCCCAGCTCATTAGGTGAAGTTCAGCTCTGCACCACATGAGAAATTTGGAAGGTTCCATAGTGACTGGCAAGCAGCATGGTCAGGAAGCATGCCTTTCTGCCAAGTCACAACGTGGGGGGGGGGGGGGGGCAGACAACATGTTTTCAAGGGTATGGTCACTCCTCCCTAGAAACGCGGACGTCATTTCACATTCCATCCTGACAGCAGATGAAGTGAGATGACAAGGGTCTTCCTAAAGTCACGTGCTTCTAAACGGACACTGTAACCCGTCAACATCTGTGCACCTCAGTGCGCGAAAACACCATTCTTCAACGCGACGCAGAGAGAGAGCCAAGTCAGTCCTAAATACCTTGAAAACCTGTATTTAAATCTTTAAGTTTTGAAGGGAAAGTCTATTTTCTCTAGGTGTCCCCAGAGCACTCTAAAATAACCGCAGACCGTGACTGAGAACAGAAGCCGGGATGACTGACCCTAACTAAGACTGTTTGATGGGAGGCACTCCGTACCCACAGGCAGAGCCCCTGGCCAGGGAGCCCTTCAGAGACTTCTAGAAGTCTGTTCTGGCCATCCTTCCGCCATCCCTCCCCTCACAGTGTGAGCCTACCTTCCTCCAGAATAAGACCCGCATACTCACACGCAGACACCAGAATCCTCTGCCCCCACCGTGACCTGGGGCCTGCTTGCAGCCTCATGTCCACCTGTCCATCTCTCCCCAGGCCTGGCCACAGGACAATGCTTGTGGAGTGGGGAGTAGAATATGGAGAAAGTTGGGATGTACCTGCTGGGCTGTCCTCACACTCACAGTCAACCCCTCCCGAAGCAAGGTGGGAAGGGATGGAGCCGACCACAGCTCCGTCAGCCTGCGCTGCTGTGTCGTGATGGCCTGGGTCTAAATTCTCCTCTGCCCTTCCAGCTGGACTTGTCAGAAAGAGGACAGATGCTAACCATTTCTCAGCCAGATTCCTGGCCGTTAACTAGTGACACGGGGCTGGTGACGTCATAGACTTTCAGTCACCTTTTCCCCTCTGTGCCTGTCAAAAATCACAAGGCTTCTTATTGTTCTACAAACACTCAATGTAGGGACATCAGAGCCACTATTTTGGGTGAAACTAGGTTGAAGAGGACTAGTTACAAGGGGAAGACAGTAGGATAAAAATACAACATGCTTCTGATATTGGGGTCAGAAAAGTAAATTTGTTGGCAGCCATAGGAGGTGAATAAGAACTGAAAACTAGGACAACTTAGTATACACACTAATTATATTAATTTAAATATTCACATTCCTGAAAGGACCATGGTTGCATCAACATAACGTATTTTAAGTGCTAATATGAATGAAACGTAGAGGAGTTTTACAAAATAATTTTTGTTTACAGTTTATCAGAGAAAGAGTCTAATTTTTCCACTCATTTTTTTTCCTTCCGTTGCTTGAATTTTCTTATTTGTACCTCAAAATATAAAGTATCTTGACTGGTAGTATATTCTTGAAGAGTGAGGTCTAAACATAATGGTCATATAAGAAAACAATGAGTGCTGTTTGAACATGATCTGTATCAGAAAAGATTTCTAAACCCCTATTTGCTTAACCATCCGTACCACAAAATTATTTTTAAGAATCTGAGCAATTGGGTTGGACCTACCAATCAAAAGGAATTTTCCAATGAAATGAACCCCCTCCCAAAAAAACAAACCCAAAAAACAAAAAAGAAACCTCAAAGCCAACAGTCACTACTGGATCGAGATGACGGCACATGAGACATCTGTGACGAGGCTGATCTCAGAGCATCTGCCAGTTCTCACGACCCAATTGTGCTCTGAAACAACATCAGCTTTGGAAGCCAGAAGAGGGGCCCCGGGAGCCCCAAACAGGTAGGTCTCTGAGTAAGCCAGTCCTTTCTTTGGTGTTCCCCTCCCCACCGCCAGCGCCTGTCCTGCTGCGGAGACTCAGCCGCCGGCTACAGAGCTGTGCTGGGAGGGAAAGGAAAGGTTTGCAAATGGCAACAGAGCCACCTGGTCAGGTTCTACCAGGGACACCCTGGCACAGCTGAGTGATGCACTGATCCCACACTTAATGTCACACAGTGCCGGGCGGGTCCCCTGTGATGATCTCAATGTCAGATGAACAGCGTGGGCGGCACGTGCTGTGAGTGCATAGGAAGAAGAGAGGGCTGGGCATGGGGTCCCCGTCACCTAGTTAGCCGAGTGTAAGCTCCCATTCTCGGTTTTTCTATCTATTGTTTTAGGAAATTTTAATATAGCCACCGGGCTAAGTTTTCCAGGGCCCCATTGAGTGTGATTCAAAGCACACGTGGAGGTGGAGTTTAAACCCAGGGCTGAATCTTTTTTTTTTTTTTTCCTGAAGTTAGAAGCAGGGAGGCAGTCAGACAGACTCCCGCATGTGCCTGAGCAAGATCCACCCAGTATGCCCACCAGGAAGCGGTGCTCTGCCCATCTGGGCTGTTTCTCTGTTGTAGCTGGAGTCATTCTAGCGCCTGAGGCAGAGGCCATGGAGCCATCCTCAGCGCCTGGGGCCAACTTTGCTCCAATGGAGCCTTGGCTGTGGGAGCGGAAGAGAGAGACAGAGAGGAAGGAGAGGGGGTAGGGTAGAGAAGCAGATGGGCACTTCTCCTGTGTGCCCCGGTCAGGAATCGAACCCGGGACTTCTGCACGCCAGGCCGATGCTCTACCACTGAGCCAACTGGCCAGGGCCCCAGGGCTGAATCTTAACTAAAGGTAAGGTAGGCATGTTAATTCAGATCTCCAAGCCCCAGCTCCCTCGTTTGTATGATCGTGTAATAATAAAACCTACTTCAGAGTCCTGTTGTGAAGAGTAAAGCAATGTCTTAAAAACACTTAGGTTAGTCCATAATAGAAGCTTATTTTTTATGTTAATTTCATACCCGTAGCCACACACAGCATGTTTATACATCACCAAACTCATTATATTTCTTCCTAAGGAGACAAAAAGCAGTAGGTCTCATATACTAACTATAAAATTTTATTTTTTACATGATTTATTTAGTTTCTGGTGCTCATCTTGGTTCATTTCTATTTTGTGTAATTATTAGCTTCTCTAACATTGCTCCAGGAAGAATCCAACAGTGACATAGACCTGGATTTATGATGCTACTGAATTCTTTTCTGAGCAATTGCATTTTCTTGTGATCAAACAAACTTCAACTCAGGAAGAAAATCTCTTGACTATTCCAGACTGATACAAAATGGAAAATTGTAATCAGGTGACAACTCAGCTATTCAAAACCACAGAGAGGATGCCACAGCCCCTCTGGTTCACAGTATGCCTTTCTAATAAAAGATCTCCGTGGCGGCCAGAACCTAAGGATGTCATTAAACCCGATGGTTAGATTTGCAGTAAAAAACAGAGAAAAGAGAGAGCCTGCTGTGTCTTGATAAGTACCCAGCTAGACACTTTATGATAGAGTTTAAAAAATTTTTTTTTTTTTTTTTTTGCATTTTTCTGAAGCTGGAAACAGGGAGAGACAGTCAGACAGACTCCCGCATGCGCCCGACCGGGATCCACCCGGCACGCCCACCATGGGGCGACGCTCTGCCCACCAGGGGGCGATGCTCTGCCCATCCTGGGCGTCGCCATGTTGCGACCAGAGCCACTCTAGCGCCTGAGGCAGAGGCCACAGAGCCATCCCCAGCACCCAGGCCATCTTTGCTCCAACGGAGCCTTGGCTGCGGGAGGGGAAGAGAGAGACAGAGAGGAAGGCGCGGCAGAGGGGTGGAGAAGCAAATGGGCGCTTCTCCTGTGTGCCCTGGCCGGGAATCGAACCCGGGTCCTCCGCACGCTAGGCCGACGCTCTACCACTGAGCCAACCGGCCAGGGCCGAGTTTTAACATTTTATCTTGCCTCCCTACAATGCTACGATAAGCCAAGGCACTGGCCTCTCCCAATGCCACCACGCCCAGCTGTATGGGCTGTGTACCACACGACCCCAGGAGTATTCACATGGCTCCTTGCACACAGGCTACCGCGAGCAGCCCTTGGACGTGGGGGCTTCCCCACCTGTCAGACTGCACGGGGTATCCTTGACTCCTTCTTTCTACCTCCAGCCTGGACTCCTTGCACTGGAAACTCGAGTTCTGGACAGAGTGAGATCACAGGTCAAGGGAGGCCTGATGTTGGAAGATGGCGCCTCTTCAGCTTTTGCTGATAGAGTCCAATCTCCGGACACGGGTAGCTTAGGGACAGAGGCATGTGTCCTCTGAGGCTTTCCTTCTGTGCACCGCTGACTGTGGACAACATGGAGGAGGGGAGTGGGGTTATGATTATAGCTCGGTCATCACAGCCCCGTTGAGACAGCCCACTCCTGGGAGGCCCCGCGAGACCAGAGGGATACTCAGAAGGAAGGACAGCAGGTTCAGCCAAGAAGGGGCGGGGTGAACCAAAGAAAAATAAGATGAAAGAGCCCTTTCCGTAGTGACCACCTCCTCAGTGACTTTTTAGTTTTTCCAGCATCCTCGGCAGTGGGTGCGCGTGGGCAACCCTGGCCTGAGCTGGAGCCTGAGGTCTGGGCCTTAGGGAGCCAGTTCTGAGCCTTCTGTTTCCTCTGTCCGTCTGCCAGGGACATTTAAACCATCTTCAGAGCCCATGCAACCTGGAAGGGTGGGTGTGCATCTGGCCTCTGGAGAGGAATCACAGAGCCTTGTTGTTATTACAACACGACTCTGCTCAGAGCTTTCACTCCAGGACTCCAGATGGGGAACGTGGACTCCGAGGTTGGGATGGCATCGGGAGCCAGAACCGAGACCCAAGAACCTGGGCATCACCGCCCTCAAACCTTCTCTTCCTCTCAAGGCGCTGACGCTTACCCTGGGTATGTCTGATCAGAGCCGTGCGTGGTGTGCAACTTGAGAGCGGGGCCTCCCCGAGTACGCGGAAGCGTGTGCTGAGGAAGCCCCCCCCCGCCCCCAAAATGTCCCATTAGAGGGAAAACATGAAAGGACGCTCGGTCCAGCTGGGTCTTACCATTCGCCTGATGCTGCACAGCTGGTGGAAACGGGTCAGGAGCATGCCACTGAGAGTCCGGCTGTGCAGAACAAGAAGCGTGATTATAACAATATGGACTTCAAACGGAGCGTCATGGCACATGACGGCTATAATTAGGCTCTGTGGCTTTCCTGGCGTGGGCCACGCAGTGTCGTTTTCACCCTGACCGGGTGGCTGACTTGCTCCTCTCTGTCTCCTCTCTCAGCCCCACCCCCCACCCCTACCCCCCAAACCCCCATGACCATCTCCTGACCACCCCCTCCTATACCCACTCTCTGTAAGGCCAGAACTGAGTGCTTTGGGGTGGTGGCAGTATTTGCTTTTTTCCAAACAGATGAGTCTTAGATGTCTGCAGAAGTATAAACACTTCTGTAAAACGTACTAGAGCTCATAAAGAAAACAGAGCCATTTACTATCAACAAATATCCACTTAAAAACAAAAAACCATCACACAGGAGGCAATGGGAAGACCGCAGGGGGAAAAAAAATGACAAGTCTAGTGTTTTCTGGGGGATCAAGAGAGAGATCTGAGCTGTGACACGGGGAACGTGGCTTGCAGATGCTCAGCGTGGAAACGCGGGACCCATCTGCCGCACCTGCCACCGTCTCTGGCTCTGGTGGCTCAGACTAGAGAGGCTGTGAGACAAGAGGACAGACTGCTTTTCTTCTGGGGACTTTCTCCTGGGTTCACACCCACTCAGAGCACCAGGGAACACGTCACATAAATTGCACGGCATACGTCAGATGCGATGGGCCAGGATTTCAAGATACCGTGCCAAGGTCTGTCTCTCTGCACTGAACCTCTGGGTACAGGGCAGCCTTGGCTTGACCTGCCTGCAAGGTTGTTCTGTCTTTCTGCTCCAAGCGCTCAGCCCTGTCTCCTCTGTCTCCCCAGGGCACCCGGTGTATGGCCCTACCTTCTCTTACTCAGTGACCTCTTGAAAAGGAGTGGTGGGGGGCACTGTCTCTAACAGTATGACAGAGCGAGCAGCCACGGGGCGGCCCAAGTGTCACATCTCCGGCCAGACCCTAGAAAGCAGCATTTAGCATGGCCTGACCCCCACTCGACTGCCTCTCAGACCCCTCTGCTCTTGGCTGCTTTCGGTACAAAAAGAGTTGAAAGAGGAAGTGATCACCTCTGGTTTTTTTTATCTCCTCGTTTATTTTTAGACGTCTCAAATAACAGCTCGTAGGATAAGGGATGTGGGCCTTGGTCTGATGTTCCAGGCGAGTGGCCAAAAGAAGAATTGGGCGTGCTGCAATTTTACAAACGTTCCCATAGGGGCTTGAACTTGGGATGAGAGATGAGCATGACATAGTGGTGTCAAACCCATTCTGGGCATCTTTGTAAATTCCACTGTTACACCCACGAGTCTTGGCTTACTGAACTCCTGCTTGCCCACGGAGGCTGTCAGACATGGCTCGGAATCTTTTATTTTCAAACACAGACCTTAAGGCGGTGATCATTGGATGCAATTTGACCACCTTACCTCCTGTGACTGATGGGGAATGTTTGATGAGCTGTGATGGCAGGCAAATTCCTACCATCTTCCCGTGAAGGAATATTTGAAGGAAATGGTCATTTTTACTGCTAGATCAACTTGAATGACTCGTGGGTTTTCTAGCTAACCCATCCATCACAAGACTATTCTTTCCAATTCCCCAAACTGTCGGAGCTCGCTTCTAAGTCAATTTCTATCTCTTTATAGTTACCACAGTATTAACTTACTTCCATGTTATATAAATGTAAATATAAATATAAATATATAAGTGTATATATATAAAATGATGACATATATATGTATGGAATCATCGCTGCATTGGGAGATTTCTGGGAATGTATCTGTTGAGACTGAAATGTACACAGAAGAAAACTGAGTTGACGGGGAAGGGGCTGGAAGTCACATTCAAATACAAAAACTATGGGATCAGGAGGGTCACGCTCTCCGGAGGTGCTCTGCTAGGAAAACCCAGTTAAAAAGTCTCAAATACTTTGCCAGATTAGAAACATGGCGAATGAAAACAAAGGGAGTTGTCTGACCATGTGCAAAACATAGAAAAATGCATATTCTTTTTTTTTTTCCCCTGTAGAAAGATTCTGTCTTATGGAGGCTGATGCATTGAGGTCGTGGGGTCGAGGGTTGTGGGGGAGTGTGGGGGGAGTACTGCTCCCGAGAAGGGGAGGGAGGAGGCGTGGCAGCTGACTCCATCTGGCGGACTGTACAAACCTGTCCTGCTCACAAGTAATTGTCCCACTGTTCATTCCCCTTCTCTTGGGTTAGACACCGCTGTGGAGAGCCATAGGAGTGGGTCACTTTTTCTCAGGATCCTTTTAAGACTATCTTTTCAACGGGACAACATCAGAAACTATTTTGCCCAGAGGCAGGGCCACCCACAGTAGTTCCATATAAGTTTACCACAGGAAAAAAAAAATCTCTCAGACTGTTTTTGCCCTTATTCACTTTGCTTTTCTTTACACACACACACACACACACACACACACACACACACACACACACACACGTGTCCTCTCGGGAGGGTCAGGTTTGTCGTTTGCCATGACCCACCTAAAACGTGGTCTACGTGTTCGAGGAATTATAGCTCAGTTTCATGCCTTGCAGCTCATATTGATATCTATGTGTCCTGTGAACACAGTACTGCCAAGTTCATGGCAGTGGACGTGGACCCTGTCACTCTGCAAATTAGGGGCTGAGATAACGCAGAGACTCTGTTTGTGCCAAAATTCCAGAGAGAGATGTCATCAAAACAGAGTACCAAGTATGTACTTAAGGGGTAAGGGAGAGTTCTTACTTACTGGGTGCTTCTCTAGACCCTGCGTGGCCATGGGGCCAGGAGGGCAGCACGGGTCCAGCGGCTGGCAGCCCGAGCCACAGCAACAGGTTGGGAAATACACCTGAGGAGAAGAAGGCCGTGGGTCACCGGGAGTGGGTGCAAGTGGGGACTCACGCTGGCATTAGCTTTATACGACCACAGGGTCTGCTTCCACTCTGAAGGTTTAGTCCAACTCTGGCGTGAGCCTAACTCAGAATAGCAGGCAGGTCAGAGTGGTCCCAGGGCCAAATTTACGTCAGGTGAAACTATCATTACCTTCTAATTTTGGAGGAATTGGAAAGACCTGAAGGGTTTAGAGAGTTAACTTTTTTATGTTTCTGAGTCATCTTCAGAGAGGGTCCTCACTTAAGAAGAACCAGCCATTGAGCCATAGCAAGTTTTCTTCCCTCGCAACCGGAGACCCTCACGGCATGACCGAAGCCCAGAGAGCAAGTAGAAAATAGGTGACCAGTGTTAGGGCTACTAGAGAACCGATGGGGTAACAGTACAGAATGTGTCAGTGCCCAACAAGATGTGCTCTTTTCTCAGAAGACGCAAATAGGTCTTCGTTGCAGTTTTCCTAAGCCACTGCAAGAATACCAAGGAAATGTATTTCCCAGATGTTTGTGGGTCTGCGCAGGGATCTCCCTGTGTGTAAACACACACCAAGGCTTGTGGTCCCGGTCACGTGCTCTGCCCAAGTCCGTGAGTGTTAGGGGAGAGGGACCCCAAGAACTAACTCTCCAGCCACTGCCATGTTGGCTGAGAATGAAAAGCATGTGCTGTGCCTTTAATTGGGACTCTGAGGAACATCTGTCCTTGGAGATAAATGTGAGCATTGAAACCCTGGGAAGAGGCTTGGTGAATTTAGGTAAGGGTCCACATACCTGTTTTAATTGCTTTTCTACTTTTTCTTTCTCCATCTGACACGCTTTTATCTGCGGACAAAACAAAGGTGCTTGTTTATCAGACGGAGTCTCAGTGGCTAGTTCCAAACCTCCCCTCAACCCAGCCGTCAGTCCTGCGTGCAGACACTGAGGCGGGTGGACCATGGATAATGGTAATGCCAAGGAAAACAGCTGAGTTTGGGTTTTCTAGACATGCATTGACTCTATCTTGAAATTTCCAAGTTAAGTTTGGAGAGTTGGGTAGTCTTCAGTTGTTATTCTAATTTGTTTGGGGCCATTCTACTTCACGACTTTAGGTTGATATATTTAGATATAGATATATAGATATAGATAGATATAGATAGATAGATAGATAGATAGATAGATAGATAGATAGATAGATAGATATAGATGTAGATATAGATATGGATATGGATACAGAAACAGCTTCTACTGCTTATTGACTGTAACTGGAATTAGCTACACATTCAGAGGCTTCCACAGTGTCACACTCCACAAACGTCACCGCAAGTCGTACGACAACTTCCTATTTGTTGAAAAGCACTGTATGATCTAGCAAATCAAATATTTTGCAGTTCATTTTCTTTTCTCAAGCCAACATGGTGTTAGCTACACTTTTCTCATTAACAACAATATTCATCCATCATGGTAACTTCCTGCATCTACTTTGAATATATTCTGTCACACTTAATTGAAGTGTGTTGACTACATTTAATATATTCTATTCCAGTAAGCTGGCTAACATTATCTGGCTTTCTTGAAAGTGCTCCAGTTACATTTAATCTTTGAACCTGCTGAAGGAAATTCTGAGTTTCACTAGCTATATAAATGACATTTGGAAATATGTGTGCTTTTGGAAGGCAGGGACATTCCAACATAGCCCTTCAAAGAAAAGAATAAGAATTTAGACACAACTTCCCTAAGCTGGAGATTTGAATTGGAGTACCAGGTAGGTCAACTCTCATTCTACCAAAATAAATATTTTGAGAAAAAGATAAAAAGAATTAGACTTTATAATAAAGACTTTGGAGTCCTACTGCTGGGTAACTCCTTACTGTACTTCAGTTGAAAGAAATAGCCAGGTGTTTTAAATTCCTTACAATATTGTTTAAGAATGGTTTCATCCCAGGTGCTAACCTCTCAAAAAGAAAAAAAAGAAAAAAAGAAAAAGAAAAAAAGCAAAAAATCCTATGTCAATGAACAGAACCCAAAGATTGAGATTTTTCTTGAGTCTTGAGATTATTTTCTTAAGTGAGAGAATGAAAGAATGATTCGAACGTGCTGACAAAGATCACTTTGTATTTTTGTTTTGTTTTAGATTTTATTTATTCATTTTAGAGACAGAGAGAGACAGAGACAGAGAGAGAAGGGAGGGAGGAGCAGAAAGCATCAACTCCCATATGTGCCTTGACCAGGGAAGCCCGGGGTTTTGAACCGGCAACCTCAGTGTTCCAGGTCGATGCTTTTACCCACTGCGCCACCACCGGTCAGGCAAGATCACTTGGTTTTGATGTGTACCTTAGACTTTAGCCTGTTCAACTGGGATTGAGAAATTTCATTAACTTTCTGTAGCTCCTCTTTCTCTTGATTGAGTCTTTCTCGGTCTGAGCGCTCCCTTCGGAAGTCCTCTTCATATATTTTCACCTAGGAAACATGAACGTGCTGTTACTGTTAGTTTCCTTTGCTCAGAAGTTGTTTGTGGGATTTCAGAAGCGGTGTTCCCTGAACTTGTCTGACCTGCGGCATTTCTATCCCCTTTTTGTGACTCTTTCTTTCATGATGGGGCACCATCCTAACCCACAGGGCTATCACTGTATCTTTCTCTTTGTTTAGAATGGCAGTTCTCAATGTTTTTCCTTCTTGAGCATGACCCATGAATTCAGATGTCAAGTATTAACATGGATACTCCAGAAAAATGGTCCTCATCCACTATTTGGCTGCATATCCCATTATCGCAGTGACCTCTTTCAGTGTTTAAGTGTCACTGTGTTCGAGCAAGCCACCCATCTCCAGCACAAAGCTCAGATGCAGGAATACCGCATGGCGTCCTAAAAGACAGCGCACTAACCATACCTGGAAAGTCGAACCATGACATACTGACATGCCCTTTCCAAACATAAATTATAAGTTGAACTTGAAACAAAAGGCTCACATAGGAGGAAAAGCAAGATGTGCTTGTTCAAAGGTTTTCACAGGTGTGGCTTCCAGAATTTTGGAGGTAAATTATAAAAAAAAAGAAGAAGAGAAAAGAAACATAGTCATATTTCGGTGGAACACCTCTCCTGAGCTACTCCGAATATTCCAGAAAAGTCAGCACACCAAAAAGAAAACCAGATTTAACTACCGTTGTTTTTAATGGGCATAGTGTTGACTATCAGCTGGAGGATGAGGACTCGGAGCTGTGAAAGTAAATTAAGCTTTGGGAAGGAAGCAGAGGAAATCCCCCACGCCCTCCAAGGCCATGATTTAAATTACAGCTTCTGTTGGAACTAGGAGTTAGAATTCTGTCCAGTAACACCAATGCACATTACACTTTCATCACCAAGAGTGCAGCAAGCTTTCACCAGAGGGTTATCCATTTTAAGTCAACAATAATACATCAAAATTGTAATAGACAAGTGAGGAAGAAATGAAACATTTTATGTAGACTTAGAGGCAGATATGCACATTTAGTTTTTAAGGCTTTCTTCTCCACAACAGCAAGGAAACCACCCCCAGCCAAGCTGACATTTGTGCTGCTGCTGTTGTTGTTGTTTTGGTAGAGACCCAACGTTCACTTTCAGACACAGTTAAACAAATGCCCTGTACACAGTTACTAGAGGCATTTGAAATGGGGGGAAGCCCCTCTGATCACAGTTGAGCAGGGCACTGAGAGGGATGGCATCTCTTTACTCAGGTGACCCAGACTCTAGCACAGCTTCTTGGTGAATTTAAACCCTTGCGTGTTTCATGTGGCACTGGGTGATGCCATGGTGGTGGGTGTCCAATTGAAAATATGCATGGTTCAAAACGAGTGTGCAGAAGGTTAGCAAAACATCATGAATCAGGACATGCATTCTGGTCTGCTCTTGGGGATTATGGGAAAAAGAAAGAACAGCTTTCTGTTCTTTGTTGTCACTGTCTACATCATACAGAAGCGACCTTGCACCATTGCTGTAACTCCACGCGTGACGGTGGCTCTTGTGTGCCGTGTATATGAGAGTATCACATGACCCTAACGTCTGACCAGAAGCAGCACTGTTTCCAGAGGAAGCCTGGCTAGCGCCCATGCTGCTTTCAGGGTTGAGGATCAGGCCGACCTCCAACAAGGAATGCCACCTTACTCTCTGCACGGGGGTTATTTTTTAAGCTATAAATAAGCAGATTATTTAAATGGGGTTCATAGACAAGAAAATCTAACTTGACCATCAAGAGCTCTGAATAGTTTTGATTTACAAACTGGCTACTTCTTATGAAGTAACAACCAAAGTCCACCACAACAACAACACAATGATCGCTCAGTTCTTTTGTGTTTTCCATCAAGAATCCTTGTAATTGGCACTTGCTCAGAGACAAACAGCCAATATAACTATACCCAGGGACATCAGAAAAAAAATACTTCCCAGCCCTTCCTTCTGTGACCCCCTCTCCCCAGCGGCTAATGCGTTATTGATAGCGTGTGCTTCTGGGGCTGGAGTCCCTCTATGCCCCTGTCGCTGTGAACTTTGCAGCCCTGAGCCTACACTGGCCAACTTAACCTCTTATGGGAAGGGAGGTGAGATGTGTATGGGCGACCCTTTAGCCAGTTCAGCTCCAGCAGGTAGGACTATACTGAGACCCAGGTTGCCGAGGCCCTCCTACACCCCCACAGCCCTACGTGCAGAAGTCGGGAGAGAACACCCCCTTCCTCTCGCAGGCCGCTTGGCAGCAGTGAGTGAGGCTGGTGAGTGGGGGAGCAGCCCATTGGGCATCAGGGAATGGCTGGGGGGGCCTCTGCAGGGGCAGAAGAGCGGGTTTGGCTCTTCAATGATTATCAGCCATGCGGAGTGTTGCCTCTCAAACTGCCCTCATGGTTCAAAGGCCCTGTTGGTCAAATAAGTTTGTAAAATATGATTTTCATGTTTGCTCGCTTATAGTTTGTGTTGGGGGCTGGGCAGTGTCAGGTATATGTGGTCTGTGAAATTGCAAATTACCTTCCTGCTTGGGAAGGGCCACTGTCTTGCTAATGTTTGCTGGAGGAGAGGTTTTCAAACCAGAAAGTTTTGAAAAGAGAGAAGATGGAGAAGAGGCAGAAAGAAGCCATGTTTGCAGAGTGAGAGTGGAGAGAATGCAGAGTACTGAAGAAGAAGCCATGTTGGCAGGGAGAGAGAAGGTGTGCAGATGGGGACCAGAGCTGAGGGGATTTGTGAGCTCCTCTGATGTTGGTGGGGCCTTTGATTCTAGGAGAAACTGGAGAGAATTCTCTTGGTTGTGGAACTGGAGAATGTGTCAGTGGCTTTGGGAGCCCTGTGTGTTTGCTTGTTGGCTGGTGCGAAACTTTAATAAAAGGAATGGCCCACCATTTTTTGGCTCCACTGTTTCTTTTCTGTCTGTCCGAATTCAATGGGAACCTGCATGGCCACAATGGTGGTGGCCACTGGCCATACAGGCCCAGAGGCCAGAAGCTGCCACCTAACAGCCCAGTGGCCACCATTTTCTGAGAAGGTGCAGAGTTGGATTTAATAGTGTTTGCAAAATAAGTCACACCTGTCTGAAACTCTCTGGACCCAGTGCTCACAGAATCATCCTGGAAGGGTCATCAGTATGATCTTGGGCAAGCCATTGAACCCATCGGACCCTTAATACCTTCTTGTAAAAAGTGTGAGCTAGACTAGCTGATCTGCGTTCTCCCAAGAAGCTTTAACATTAGATAATTCTAATGAAAGTAAACGCAAAAGCCTTCTATACGTTTTGAAAGAGCAAACTCCCCAGAATGTCCAGAGGTGCCAGTCTGTGGGCCCCACGCTCTCTCCCTGCCCGCGATCATGCGCCTCCGTCCAGTGTCTCACCTGCTGCTTGAGGACTTCCATTTCCATTCTCAGCTCCTCACAGCTGCACTCCCGTTCAGGCTTCCGCAAACCATCCTCAGGAAATGAAGAACACTCGATTTTCAAGGCATCCTGAAGAGCCTATGTTACAGGATAAGTGCACTGTTATCTAAAGTTACAGGGTATGAATTCCTCTATAATTGTCACAGTCATCTGACACACACCCACGTGGTAGAAGTTCCCTTTCAATGCTACTTTCTTGGCTGAATGACTTTTTTCTTTCCGATTTTCTAGCATATGTATACATATAATATTTTCTTTCAGAATTGGTCTCTTCTCCACGACGATGCTTATGTTATCTGGCCCTCACTGTTACTCCAAAGGGCTTTGCTGGTGAAGCCCCCTCTGCCTAGCCCACCACGAAAGGATGACGTAGCTATACCCTTTCTCTCAGGTTCTGTCTTCCTCTGAGTCCCCTGCCCTGGTCAAATATACACTCTGGCAGTAATGATCACAATGTCAGGTGCAGCAGAATCCCCCCACCCCGGAGAGAGTGCACACGCCCCTTGCATGGCACAGCCTCCAGGTCTGGAATCAGTCAATCTGGAGGTAGGGTCTGAGAGTCCGCTTTCCTCCAATGATATTTTTTTTTAACTAGATGACATTTTGAGCAGTGTTCTGCTGTCTAATCATGCACCCCATGGGAGAGAGGCCAACACGCAGGAATGCCAGCCCATGCAGATTCACTGTCTGCTCCATCTGGGGTACCGCCTTGCCCTGTCCTCCTCACAGGGCCCGCCAGGCCCAGCCACACTCACAGGGTTCCCTAGTAAAGACACCCAGTAACTCATTCAGGGTGGAGAAAGTGCCCCGCTCTCTTGACATTCAGAACAACTTGGTGTTTTCCTCTCTGGGGTGAGGAGGTGAAGGAAATAAGAGACATTTAAATTTGCCAACAGGGTTATCATCCTCACTCATTAGCCTGCGATCCCTCGTGCGTACACGGTACTTGGTCAGATCATGTAAACGACACCACCTCTATTCCCAGGGCCTTTGGTTCATGAGATGAGTTTAATATAATGGATGCCAAAACGTGACAGAATACACGTCATCCTGGTGCAGTCTCAGAGCACACACACTACATACACATCTACATGCTTATTATCAGATGAGTCCTCAATACAATGAGGGAGGTTCACTTTCAGAGCTGCAATAATTCACTTCCTCTATGTTTCTTGAGTAGCTTCAATGGTGTCATTTTGATGACACTATTAGTAATGTACCTCCCTGTATTTCCATACGATGTAATCATAAAGGGTAAGAAAAGAGACACGAATGTATGGTCCTGAATAGGTGTGCCAGTCTAGGCATCTGTAATGGAATGTCTTTGTGTCTGTGAATGCTACTCATTCAGCCTAACAAAAATATCAACTTTCAAGAAGTTGTAAGAGAAAAAGAACTTTTTCTTCCTCCAGGAAGAACTGAAAGAAACAACAAAAGCTGTTTTCTAATTCATGGTCTCTGTTAAAAATGTTTTGCTAAGCTCCATAGTTCTAGGAAATATCATGATAGTTTCCATTTTTACATGTTAATGAGCAGTACAGAATCTATGGGATGGAGAGCCAAGAGAGTCAGCCCCTCAGATGTGCTGGTGCCGTGCCCTACACCTAGGCATAGACTGTTCTTGTGGGTTTGAATTTCCTGGTCTACCTTTCACGTTCCTCAGGCTTCTAGTAATTTTGCAAATGAGTTACAAGTGCAAGGTGAGTCTAAAGACATTCATTCCACCTTGGGTTTTTTTTTTACTTATGTGAACCAACACCTGTCACCTATTCTAGAAGAGCAGGAGAGTTATTGAGTATCAGTACAGATATACTAAACAGGTCCACCTATCTCACAGCGAGGAGACCCCAGACAAACAGAGTTTGTCCACAGGTGGCACTGGCTGACAGCCTTAGGCAATCTCTCCCACTTCAGTTAAACATCTCTGCTTCTCTTCTAGAACTTGACAAAGCCTGACCAGGCAGTGGCACAGTGGTTAGAGTGTCGAACTGGGATGCAGAGGACCCAGGTTCGAGAACCCAAGGTCGCCGGTTTGAGTGCCAGTCCATCTGGCTTGAGCACAGCTCCCCAGCTTGAATGTGGGGTCTTTGGCTTGAGTGTGAGATCATAGATATGACCCCATGGCTGCTGGCTTGAGCCCAAAGGTCGCTGGCTTGAGCACTCTGCTGTAGCCCCCCAGTCAAGGCACATATGAAAAAGCAATCAATGAACAACTAAGGTGCTGCAATGAAGAATTGATACTTCTCATCTCTCTCCCTTCCTGTCTGTCTGTCCCTATCTGTCCCTTTCTCTGTCTCTCTCTGTCTCTGTCACAAAAAAGAAAAAGAAAATTTGACAAACCATGTCTTTGGGTATTTCCTTCAAAGAAAATAGGTTGAATTGAGTACACACAGTGGAGTGAGCTTCTAAAAGCCACATGTTAATGACCAAGCTGGCATGCCTCTTCTGTTGTCTAAGGAAATACCCAAAGACATGGGTGGGCCCTGAGTTCTGTGTGGTGACGGGCAATGTGAGTGATTGGCCACCCAAATCAGCATTCTCACTAACTTCTGTTTATTACATGGTTAAATGGTTAAAAAAAAAAAAAGGAAAAAAAGTTTACTGTGTGAATTAGGGAAATAACCCCTTACCTTCCATTAGATACTACTGCATATGCTCAGATGAGGAGAAAGCTGTTTCATAATGCAGATGCATCATTCTATATTTCTGTTGCTTTAAATGACAGTCTTAGTTATAGAGGGACACGTAGGATGAAATGATTCTGGCCTGAAGGCCCCTTTTATTTTTCCTCACTACTCAGAGGTGAGGGGCTACGCCCATTAATGCGTGAATCTCTTGTTTTCCCAGGTCCAGAGTGAGTTATCGGACCTCCTGTGTACTAGCTAACCAAATCCATTTGGCCACTCAGTTATCCATTCAGCAAACATTTAAGACCCTCCCGTGAGCAGGGTCCATGTTCTAGGCCCCCGGGACACAGCAGAGGACAAACGAGGACAAGTCTGGGCCACGTTATGACCTGGTCTTTGTGTGTCTGTCTCTCTGTATCTTTTCAATCAATAGACACTGGAGTGATACTTTATAACTGCATTCTTAGAGGATGATGACAGTATATAAATACTAATACAGAAACACTGTTTTCCACCTTCAATTTTCTTCTTTATTCTTCTGATGTTAAGAGGAATTAACATATTCACTGACCTCCCCACTAAGCATCCTATGGGTCTTGAACACTGTGCCCAGTCTGTCTAACAGATAAGGGGGGCTTACAAAAACCCACCCTTCCTCCTGAGCTTGCAGTCGAGATGGGGAGTCCAGAAACACAGAAGGTAGTAAACATGAGACATGAGACATATACTATTAGATAGCAATAAGTTCCACGGGGAAATTACAGAGGAAGCTGCTCAAGGTGGAGTTGGTCATTTTAGTGAAGAGGGGTTAGAAGAAGAAAAAAATTCTCTTTGAGAAGGGGGCATTTCAATAAAGGCCTGAATGTCCCTGGAATTAATTTTTCTCACTGAGCTTTTCACCATTATAATCACCAGGCTAACCCAATGAGTGTTTGTCTAATGTTTTAAAAAGATTTCCTGATGACCATAAACAAAGGTACATGAAGAGCAAGGGAGCACATGGGGGACATTTCTGCAGGCTCTGTGCCCTCGTGCCAATGTTCAGAGACGTGGATTCGGGGAAGGAAGAAAAGGCCTCCAGTACTGGGTAAGAAGTGGAGGGGTTTCCCATGCAGTCTCCATGCTAGTCCCTCTAATTCCTCTGTAAAGAATGTCCAGAAGGGGGGGAAAAGATGGCAGCAGAGTAGGTGGACACACAGACGCCCAGCTCTCACCACCAAACTGGAATACAAATCAATTTAGGAAAAATCAGCATGAAAAACCAACTCTGAACTGCAAGAACAGCTCTCAAAAACCAAGGAGCAAAGAAGAAGCCACACAATCCTGGTAGGGAGCACCTGAATCTCCTCTGCTTACAGGAACAGAAGGGGGGGGGTGAGGCTGAGAGCCCAGAGGGGATCTCACACAGGGAAAAGAGCAGAAACTACTGCTCACAGCCACTTGCCTGGCGACCAGGGAGCAAGGTGTGTTGAAAAGACCAGCTTATCTCCCAAGTGAAAAGGACAGGGAGAGGGACAGACTGTGAGGGGCTAAGGAATGCAGGAGATGATCTAAAAAAACTGACTCATCTGTGCTGGAGGTGGCCATAGCTGGGAGAGGGACTGATCCTTCCACAAAACAGTACTGAATTGCTTCCGGATCAGAGATCTCAAGACATCTCTCCAGCTCCAATCAGCGAAACAAGACACAGCTGAAAACAAGAAGTGGGGAGGAGGGGCAGTAACTCAGGTCTCCATGGAGATCTGAGATACACCTCCCCCTACTGAAGCTGAGAAAACAACCTCCCCCCAGAGAGATTAGTTGGTGAAAGAGGACTTCAGAGTCTCAGGTTACACCCATCGCATTCCTGGATACAGTTTCAAGGAAGCTCCCTGCTGAGATTAGTAAACAAGACTATAACCTGTTAAGAAAACAAATAAATCAAGACTTCAAAGCTGCCCAAATCCGAAAGTGGATTACAGATAACAGCTGATACCAACCCAAGAAGACCTAGAAATAACACAACTGAAAAGTGGAGGCAGACAAAACCAAGCCTAGTCTCAACCAACTCTACAAATAAAACATCCAAAAACAGATGATGAGAAGACAAAGAAGTGCAATCCAAATGAAACCACAAGAGAAACCTTCAGATGAACTGAGTGATATGGAAATAATCAAACTTCCAGACACGGAGTTCAAAATAATGATTGTAAGGATGCTTAGGAATCTTAGAACAACAATGGATGGTCAATATGAACACCTAAATAAAGAAATAGCAAGTATAAAAAAGAATCAGTCGGAGATGACAAATACAATATCAGAAATAAAGACCACAATGGAAGGAATTAAAAACAGGATAGATAGAGCAGTGGATCGAATCAGCGAGTTAGAGGACAACTGGAATAAAGGCATGAAAGCAGAGAAGAAAAGAGAAAAGAGACTCAAAAAGTCAGAGGAAACTCTTAGAGAGCTCTGTGACAACATGAAGAGAAATAACATCTGCATCATAGGGGTTCCTGAAGAAGAAGAAAAAGAACAAGGGATAGAGACTTTGTTCAATCATATCATAGCTGAAAACGTCCCTAATTAATGCAAGAGAAACTCTCACAAGTCCAAGAAGCACAGAGGACTCCATTAAAGAGAAACCCAAAGAAACCTACACCAAGACACATCATAATTAAAATACCAAAGCTAAGCGATACAGAGAAAATATTAAAAGCTGCAAGAGAAAAAAAAGATATCACCTACAAAGGAACCCCCATAAAGATGACATCTGACTTCTCAACAGGAACACTTGAGGCCAGAAGGGAATGGCAAGAAATATTCAAAGTAATGCAGAACAAGAACCTACAACCAAGACTACTTTATCCAGCAAGGCTATCGTTTAAAATCGAAGGAGAAATAAAAAGCTTCCCAGACAAAAAACAACTCAAGGAATTCATTACAACCAAACCAATGCTGCAGGAAATGTTAAGGGGCCTGTTGTAAACAGATCAAAGTGGGAAAAGAATATAGCAAAAAAGGAATACACCTTTAAAGAAGAAAATGGCAACAAACAACTACATATCAATAATAACCTTAAATGTAAATGGATTAAATGATCCAATCAAAAGACATAGGGTAGCTGCGTGGATAAGAAAACAGGACCCATACATATGTTGTCTACAAGAGACACACCTTAGAACAAAAGACACACATAGATTGAAGGTAAAAGGATGGAAAAAACATTTCATGCAAACGGAAATGAAAAAAAAGCTGGGGTAGCAATACTTATATTAGACAAATTGGACTTTAAAACAAAGGATATAGTAAGAGATAAAGAAGGCCACTACATAATGATAAAGGGAGTAATCCAACAGGAAGATATAACTATTATAAATATCTATGCACCTAATATAGGAGCACCCAAATATATAAAGCAGACTTTGATGGATTTAAAGGGCGAGATCAACAGCAATACTATAATAGTAGGGGATTTCAATACCCCACTAACATCACTAGATAGATCCTCAAGAAAAAAAATTAACAAAGAAACAGCAGACTTATTGGAAACACTAGATCAACTCGATTTAATAGATATCTTCAGAACCTTTCACCCTAAAGCAGCAGAATATACATTCTTTTCAAGTGCTCATGGTACATTCTCTAGGATAGACCACATGTTAGGGCACAAAAGTGCTCTCAACAAATTTAAGAAGACTGAAATCATATCAAGCACTTTCTCCGATCACAACGGCATGAAACTAGAAATGAATCACAATAGAAAAGCTCAAAAATTCTCAAACACATGGAAACTAAATAGCAGGTTGTTAAATAATGAATGGATTAAGAATGAGATCAAAGAAGAAATAAAAAAAATTCCTAGAAACAAATGACAATGAGCACACAACAACTCAAAATTTTTGGGACACAGCGAAAGCAGTGCTGAGAGGGAAGTTCATAGCACCACAGGCACACTTTCAGAAGCTAGAAAAAGCTCAAACAACTTAACCCTGCATCTACAAGAATTAGAAAAAGAACAGCAAGTAAAGCCCAAATGTAGTAGAAGGAAGGAAATAATAAAGATCAGAGCAGAAATAAATGACATAGAGGCTAAAGAAACAATACAGAGGATCAATGAAAGTAGGAGCTGGTTCTTTGAAAAGGTAAACAAGATTGATGAACCTTTAACTAGACTCACCAAGAAAAAGAGAGAGAGAGGACTCAAATAAATAAAATTAGAAATGAGAGAGGAGAAATAACAACTGACACAACAGAAATACAAAATATTGTAAGAAAATACTATGAAGAAATGTATGCCAAAAAACTAGACAACCTAGATGAAATGGACAAATTCCTTGAAACATACAATCTTCCAAAAATCAATTTGGAAGAATCAGAAAACCTAAACAGACCGATTACAACAAATGAGATAGAAACAATTATCAAAAAACTCCCAACAAAGAAAAGTCCTGGGGCCCGATGGCTTCACAACGGAATTCTACCAAATATTCAAAGAAGAACTAACTACTATCCTTCTCAAACTATTTCAAAAAATTCAAGAGGAAGGAAGACTTCCAAGCTCCTTGTATGAGGCGAGCATAATTCTGATTCCAAAACCAGGCAAAGACAACACAAAGAAAGAAAATTATAGGCCAATATCTCTGATGAATATAGATGCTAAAATCCTCAACAAAATATTAGCAAACCAGATCCAACAATATATGGAAAAAATCATACACCATGATCAAGTGGGATTTATTCTGGGGAGGCAAGGCTGGTACAATATTCGTAAATCAATCAATGTGATTCATCACATAAACAAAAAGAAGGAGAAAAACCACATGATAATTTCAATAGATGCAGAAAAAGCATTTGATAAAATCCAGCACCCATTCATGATCAAAACTCTCAGCAAAGTGGGAATACAGGGAACATACCTCAACATGATAAAAGCCATCTATGAGAAACCCACAGCCAACATCATACTCAATGGGCAAAAATTAAAAGCAATCCCCTTAAGATCAGGAACAAGGCAGGGGTGCCCCCTTTCACCACTCTTATTTAACATAGTCCTGGAAGTCCTAGCCACAGCAATCAGACAAGAAGAAGAAATAAAAGACATTCAAGCTGGAAAAGAAGAAGTAAAACTATCATTATTTGCAGATGATATGGTATTGTATATAGAAAACCCTAAAGTCTCAGTCAAAAAGCTACTGGACCTGATAAGTGAATTCAGCAAAGTGGCAGGATATAAAATCAATACTCAGAAATCAGAGGCATTTTTATACACCAACAATGAACAGTCAGAAAGAGAAGTTAAGGAAACAATCCCCTTCACAATTACAACCAAAAAAATAAAGTACCTAGGAATAAACTTAACCAAGGAGACTAAAGACTTGTACTCGAAAAATTACAAAGCATTGATAAAAGAAATCAAGGAAGATACAAACAAGTGGAAGCATATACTGTGCTCATGGTTAGGAAGAATAAACATCATTAAAATGTCTATATCACCCAAAGCAATCTATAAATTCAATGCAATACCAATTAAAATACCAATGACATACTTCAAAGATATAGACCACATATTCCAAAAATTTATATGGAACCAAAAGAGAACACGAATAGCCTCAGCAATCTTAAAAAAGAAGAATAAAGTGGGAGGTATCACACTTCCTGATATCAAGTTATACTACAAGGCCATTGTACTCAAAACAACCTGGTACTGGCATAAGAACAGGCATATAGATCAATGGAACAGAACAGAGAACCCAGAAATAAACCCACAGTTCTATGGACAACTGATATTTGACAAAGAAGGTAAGGAAATACAATGGAGTAAAGACAGCCTCTTTAACAAATGGTGTTGGGAAAATTGGACAGCTACCTGCAAAAAAATGAAACTAGATCACCAGCTTACACCACTCACAAAAATAAACTCAAAATGGATAAAAGACTTAAATGTAGGCCGTGAAACCATAAGCATCTTAGAAGAAAACATAGGCAGTAAGCTCTCCGACATCTCTCGGAGCAATATATTTGCTGATTTATCTCCACGGGGAAGTGAAATAAAAGACAGGATAAACAAATGGGACTATATCAAACTAAAAAGCTTTTGCACAGCTAAAGACAACAAGAACAGAATAAAAAGACAAACTACACAATGGGAGAACATATTTGACAATATGTCTGATAAGGGGTTAATAACCAAAATTTATAAAGAACTTGTAAATCTCAACACCAGGAAGACAAACAATCCAATCCAAAAATGGGCAAAAGAGATGAATAGACACTTCTCCAAAGAGGACATACACATGGCCAATAGGCATATGAAAAAATGCTCAACATCACTAATCACTAGAGAAATGCAAAATAAAACCACAATGAGATATCACCTCACACCAGCCAGAATGGCGCTCATCAACAAAACAACACAGAATAAGTGCTGGCGAGGATGTGGAGAAAAGGGAACCCTCCTGCACTGCTGGTGGGAATGCAGACTGGTGCAGCCACTGTGGAAAACAGTATGGAGATTCCTCAAAAAACTGAAAATCGAACTGCCTTTTGACCCAGCTATCCCACTTTTAGGAATATACCCCAAGGACACCATAGAACGGCTCCAAAAGGAGAAATGCATCCCCATGTTTGTGGCAGCATTGTTCACAATAGTGAAGATCTGGAAACAGCCCAAGTGTCCGTCAGAGGACAAGTGGATTAAAAAACTTTGGTACATATATACTATGGAATACTACTCAGCCATAAGAAATGATGACATTGGATCATTTACAATAACATGGATGGACCTTGATAACATTATACAAAGTGAAATAAGTAAATCAGAAAAAAACCTAAGAACTACATGAATCCATACATAGAAGGGACATAAAAATGAGACTCAGAGACATGAACAAGAATGTGATGGCAACAGGGGTGGGAGGTAGGGGAGGGGGGATGGGGGAGGAGAGGGGCACACAGAAAACCAGATAGAAGGTGACAGAGACAATTTAGCTTTGGGGGAGGGGTATACAGCACAATCAAATGTCAAAATAATCTAGAGATGTTTTCTCTCAACATATGTACCCTGATTTATCAATGTCACTGCATTAAATTTAATAAATAAATTAAAAAAAAAAAAAGAATGTCCAGAAGGGGATAAGAAGGGGTGGGGGGAATACAGATTTGCCCTGAATGTGTGTCTGACCACTGTCCTTCTCTCTGAGAGGCAGAGAAGTGTGTAGTTTGTGAAGTCACTCTCCTCTCCCCTGCTTCCTCCTGACGTTTAACTGGGCCTGCAAGTTGATCAAATAGTGTGTTGCCTGTGCGAAGCCCTCAACCAAGTAGACGGGCATGAGCTTGGCACTTTAAATGACACCTCTAGATGCTAGTTAACTACAACACCCATGCATTTACAAGGCCAGCCTGTCACCTACTCTGGTACTGGAAAACCATATCTATGGTTTTTGTTGAGAAATATCCAATGGCCCTGGCTGGTTTGCTTAGAGTGTTGGCCAGGTGTGTGGATGTCCCAGGTTTGATTCCCAGTCAGGGCACACAGGAGAAGTGACCATCTGATTCTCCACCCCTCCCCCTTCTTTCTCTCTCTCTCTCTCTCTCTCCCTCTCTCTCCCCTCCCACAGCCATGGCTCTCAAATGGTTCAAGCAAGTTGGCCCACGGTGCTGAGGATGGCTCCATGGCCTCATCTCAAATGCTGAAATAGCTCAGTTGCTGAGCAATGGAGCAGTGGCCCCAGATGATGGGCAGAAGATTGGCAGAGAATGGGCAGAGGATGGTCCAATAGGGGGCTTGTTGGGTAGATCCAGGTCATTGCACATGCAACAGTTTGTCTCCCTGCCTCCCTGCCTCTCACTTAAAAAAAAAAAAAAAAAGGAAATATCGAGCTTGAGAGATGCAAGTCTCTACCATGTACTATGGGAGCTCCTACGGTCCACATGTGACATGACTCTTGGAGGAGTCAACAGCAAAGGACTTAATTTTCCCCTTGATCCTTTCCCCCAGAAAATTAAGGTATTACTCCACACACCACGCACACACGCACGTGCACACACACACACACAAATGTGCACACATCCCACTGAGTTGGTGTTCACTCCCTGTGGCCTTAGGATGACTTTAAAGAGAGCAGCCCCATTTCCGCAGGAAGCTTCTGTGGTTGATCAAGAACTACGCTATTGGTCACACGCACCTGCTTGTTCTCTGTGGTTCTTTGAGCTCAAAGAACCTTGCTGACTGTCTTCTAAAATGCCTCCTCACTTCCTTCTCAGGATGATTCTTTGCAGGGACATGAATTCACCAAAGCCTCCCTGAGCCGAGTCAGGCTGAACCCTGCCAGTAGGAGGGGTTTATAAAATGACAGAGCCACTCCTGTGCAAATTGGCCAGGGTCCCGTGGCGGCGTGGGTCCCGTTGCGGCGTGGGTCCCAAGGGCCACTGGCCCGGTTGGGGAGGCGTTCCTAGTACAGGGCCTCCCGTGGGTGGCCCCCAGCTCCCCCGGCCTCTTACGAACCTTATTGAGGCGCCTTATTTCACATTCATAGTGTTCCCTCTTCCTGTCCACAAGAGCATTTTTCTCCTTTAGCAGCTTATTTTCTTTCTTCAACTCATGGAGTTCTTCACGCAGGTTCTCCTGTCCCTTCTGAAGCAGAGAGCAAGAAAACAAAAGGGATGCCTCTCAGGTGATCCAGGAAGGCAGGCTGGCTTCTGAACTGTGACACCCCCGCCCTTCCGGGCTCCCACCAGCATCGCTGCTGGGCAGCATTCTCTGGTGGAGGGCAGGGCTGGCACGGTAGAGACCTTCCTTTTATCCCTCAAGCTATGAGGTCTGAAGACCTCACAGAAAAAGGTGTCAGAAGTTCCCCATCTCGTGTTCAAGCCAGTCTGCAGAGTAAGCTAGTTCCCATGCCCTGTTCCAATGTGAGAGATCACTGACTCAGTCAATGTCATCAAAAATCCTAAAAGGACAACCATGTCATGGCAACAACAACAACAACAAAATGACGATCTCCAGGCCCAGCCGGGCCCCAGCCTGGACCAGAGGGAAGGATCAGGGGATACGGTTATCCTGAGCTCTGCACTGCTATGGTTACCGCATTTCAGAAGGTGAGAGCAGCAGGTCCCACCTCCATCACGCCTCCCACCCAGTTACAGGTCACCGTCAAGGCATCCAGGGTGTGCGGTGAGTGAGGCAGGTTTCGTTGCTGGGACAACAGCAGGCTGTGGAGTTAGACCACCTCTGAATCTCTCGGTTTTATATTCCAGATAGTGACCTTGGCATGGAGTGAGCTGGATTCTTAATGGGCCTGAGACTTTTTAACCCAGGAAAATGAATATGCCCGAATATAGTAGGCAAATCAAGATGAGAGAACAGCTCATCTGTGCACTGAAGTATATTATTTTAGGAATTAATATCCCTCAATACAGTGATTAGATGCGAGACATCTACTGTCTGCGAGTCGTTTTCCTCCAAGTGCAAACATTTCTGCTTGTGGTTATGTGAGCAGAACAGGCCCATGCCCTCAGAAAGCGGACCCGTGGTCACTTCCTGACGTAGCCCCATCTAAGAGAGAATGATTTCAACTAGAAAATGGTCCCAGCTGCGTGAGGACAAGGCTGTTCTGCTTCCCGGTCAAAGCAAAGCTGGGAAAGGGGGAGGGTTGCCTGGCCAAGAGGGAGACTGAGCCTGTGTCCACTGTCTCACTGTGACCAAGGATCCCCGAGCACATCCGCCTGCCGCTGTCGGCGCTGCTCTGAGATACACTGTCAAAGTGCAGCTGGTGCCTGGAACCCTCAGTTGGGAGGCACCGCCTGGCGGTGTTTGCTTGTCTTATTTTTCTGCATACACCTAAGAAAAGAGAGCCGTCAGAGCTGAAGGTTCTCCATCGATAGTTTTTCTACAACATCTAGGCAGGCCAGTGACTGTCATCCTGACGGCACCGCCTGGCTCTCAGCAGGGACGAATGAGCCCCCAGGGTCCGTGCACATCCTCTCTCCCCATGCACTCTGCTGTCAGCGTTGGCACATCCCCCAACCCCTTTCTCTCTTGGCTTCCTCGTCCTTAACGTGGCAACAAAGACAGTCTCTTCACAGGAGGGCTGAGACTATCAAAGGCCATATAAAAAGGGGGAGGTACTTTTTTAAATGTTCTATATTTCTGATTATGAAAATATGACCTATATGTAAAGCTCTCTGTAAACTGAAAAACGGCTGCACCAATACAAGGTATTGTCATGTTATTGTTCAGTGTGAGTGAAAAAGGAAGAAGGAGAAGAAGGAAGAGGAGAAAAAAAAGAAGAAGAGGAGGAGGAGGAGGAGGAAGAGGAAGAGGAAGAAAAGGAGAAGGAGAAGGAGAAGGAAGAAGGAGAAGGAGAAGGAGAAGGAGGAGAAGGAGGAGGAGGAAGAGGAGGAGGAGGAGAAGAAGAGGAAGAAGAAGAAGGAGGAGGAGGAGGGGAGGAAGAAGAAGAAACAACTGAATTATCTCTGTGGCTGAAACACCCTAGAAAGATGTCACCCGACCCGCAGCTCAGTGTCCAGATGGCGCATCCCGCCGGCCTGTTGATGTGAAAGAGGAGGAAGTGTGGGAATCCCATTCCTGCCGAGGCCCAAGAAGTGGCCCCTGTCTGTGGCCCCAGGGACATGCTTGACTGTCCACCCTCAAACACGGCTCACCTCTTCTCTCTGCGGCTGCTCCTGGGCCAGGTCCCGGGGCCTGTCGCTGTCCCTCAGGCTGGGAGGCCGCTCTGTCCCCAGGGTGCCCAGGAACCTCTCTGTGGTCTCCAGTTTTGTCTTCAGCTCAGCAACCTGAGGAAGTCGGCAGACACAGTTGCAGACCTCTCTTCTGGAGGTCACATCTGGGGTCGGTTCCCAGCCTACGAACATGGGACAGCCAGGCCCTCCTCCTGGGCAAGTCGCCCTGGACAGGGACCACTCCCCACTGCCCTAATAAAGGTTGGGACATCTGCATTTAAAAAGGAGTGTCCTTTACGGGGGGCTGGGAGGGGTTGCCCCTCACTCCGCCTCCAGCTCCTCTCTCCCTTCTCCGAACCACACCACTCCCAGAGGAATCAGGAGTTAGAGCTCAGAAAGGGACCCTGTGGGGGCCGACATTCTATCTCAGCTCTCACAGGGTGGCAGTGAGGGGCCCGGGAGTCGGTGTGTATGCCCTCCAGCTGAGGAAAGTGGACACGACCTTCAACTCATCTAACCTGCAGCTTGACCTGCCATGAGAGGCCACGTGAGTCCTCAGTGTGAGAACCGTCCAGGGGAGAATCTTCAGGGATGGTGCTTCCCCAAGGATGGACATGACACACCCACTCTCCACCCCAGGGCTTCCCAGACCAGCGGGCTGCACAGGAAAGCATGTTAAACATCCCAGGGATCCTGCTCTTTATAACCTGGAGTCTCCAAAGCATCCCTGTGCTCTGTGCTACACGGTGACCTGCCCACGGCCCAGCGTGATGGGAACATCATCCCCCTCTTTCTAAAGCCAATACTCCCTGGTGTCAATATGGGGACAAGAGGGAGCAGCAGTGCTGCCCTCCTCCCTTGTGGGCAGGTTTCTTAATTCTGAATTCTTTGTGGGGGATGGTTACTTTCTCTTTTCTCTGTTTTTTAAAAATGTGAAATGATTCTTCCATTCTAAAATTGACTTTGACCTATTAAAGAGATTTTTTTCCAAGAAAAAAAAAAAGACTTTCTCCCCAAAGCCAGAGCTGCTGACAGAGAGAAGAGGGGCGGCCCCGCCTCCCACCCCACGTCTCCCGCAGCCACCAGGTGCAGGATCACTCGTGCTCTCTAGGTAAAGAGTTGGAGCATTCGCCTCGTGTGACACCGTGTGCACCCAAGATCATCCCTCACATCAGGTGGAATCTGGTGGGCTTATGGGTGCTTGTCACACAGCCAAGGCCAGGGGACCCTGGGGACCCTGGGAACGCCGATAACTGTGCAAGGAGGTCTAGAGACAGCTCTTGGAGGGGTGATGTGTAGTAAACTTTTGTTTTGTTGGCCTTGCTCAAGACAATTCACCGATACTGGGCATTCATCTTCCGCAGCAAGAGGCCAATAGCACATTCTGCACCTTGCCCCACTTTCCAGCTGTCAGGGCTCCCCAAGTCCCGACCCCCAAAACCACCAAAAACCTGCATGGGCTTGGTCCCCCTTCCCCCATGCCCCATGTGATTCATTTAAAGCAGATCCCGGATGGAGACGGGTGTTTACCTTTCTTTCATACAACCCCTTCATGCTTCTAAATTGCTGATCCCACTGCTGGTTCACGTCCAGGAGCTGGAACGATAAACATTTGGCAAATCAACCAAGGGGTTCTGCTTGTTTGGAAATTTGGCTGAAATGAAATCTCTTCTTGAGGTTACTAAGATTTGGGGAGCCCCTGAGTGAAGACAGGAGTCCTTCCATCATGTTCTGGTAGGGCTGGGAAGTGCGATTAAACAGTTGTTTTGGGTCTTATCACATCTAGTCCACTGACTGGTTTATTAGCAACTTGTAGTTTTGCTTAGTTATGTGAATTTTAACCTTCTTTGTTTAATCGAACCAGAATCTGATAAAAACGTGTTAAGTATAGCTGGTTTTCTGTAAGATTCATGAAAATATAATAGGTCTTTTCCCCAAAAAAAACCTTTCCATATTTTTCTACGTGCTTATGTTGATTATTTTAATAAAATATTTTTTCCAGCTTTTTAAAAGTAAAATTTATTTTAATGAGTTCCAAACTCCACTCACTGGTAATCATTTGCTTGCAATAATGGCTTTTTAAAGTCCATGCACGATTTGTAATATGGATCAACAAATGGGTAACTTTTTGAAAGTATAGAGTTTTAAGGAATAACAGTTTGGTCATAAGACAATATTTAGAAATAAATTAGCCTGCAAGCAGCTTGAAGGTTTTAAACTATATGCTAAATAGAAGGAAGAAGAAAAAAACAACACTGTGACCTGTGTCTTTAGTTTTCTTCTAAAGGGAGTCTGCAATTTCCTACATTAAGAGAAATCCCAACACTTACCAACACATACATTGAGAAGATAGTCACGACGACTAAGAAGTAGCTAGACTTTCTCCTAATTACCAAACAAAATGTCTATTCTGGAGCGGCAGTTACTAGGTAATTCTCAATGCTGGAAATAGATACGGGTGCTTACCAACAGACTGTCTAATTTATGGCAGTGTACCTGAGCTGTTGGCATTTAGGGGATTAACATTTCTCTGCCATGATCACATTACTCTGCGATAGCTCAGCAGTTTTCCAGAAGGGTGCAGTATTGTATGCGGTGTCAGAGAGAGTTGAAGGCACCAGAGTCGACAACAAAAAGGCGGCAATGCACCGAACTGTTGGAAGGGCAATGACAAAATTGACAACAGGCACAGTGCTCAACTCACTATGCCTTTCACCTCTTTCTCTCTCAAGAAGAGACAAGAGGTTCTAACATTCATGGAACTCAGGAAAGAGGAACTCAAAAAATAGGACCCATCCCATTCCCAACGTCGTCTTGGAAACAAAACTTTTGTTTTTCTGGTGCTACCCCTGAACCTCCAGCAGTCGAATGCCCGACTCATGAAGTCATAGCACCTAAGTCAACTCTACTCAAAGCCTCTGACAGTTTGAGTTTTGAGGTGTGTCCAGCTGCCAGGCATCCAGGGCACAGGTGATAAGCTCACCTGGCCTATGTGGAGGAAACGTCCAAGCTTTGAGGAGATTAAGGCGCTCATTCTGGGATTTATGACTGTCATTCAGTTGTGCAAACACTGTGAGACCCAGTAGGGGATAAGTAGGTGACTGAGAAGAGGTTTTTGTGTCAAAATAACAAAGTCCAAACCTAGAGATAATTACTGTGACCCAGTAGCAAAATGAGAGGCTCTAGGTGGTACTCTCTCAGTTTGACAGTTTGATCCTCAGCCTTAGTTCATGGTATATGTTGATTCAACGAATATTTCATACTTACCTCTTGTCTCTGTTTTTCCAAGCATCTGATCTTCTGTTCAAGAGAGTCTGTTGAGTAGTTTCTTGATGGTTTAGCACCCTTGGGGGGGAGGGGGAGAGATGAGGAAACAAAATGAACTATAACAAACGGGAAAAATACTGTCCTTTACAAGCGCCATGGTTTTGGCAAACTCATGTTGTGATTTATAAGGCAACATCTTATTCTAGCAGTAACAATGCTCACACCATAGTCCTTCACCAAGACCTGTAGATGAATAAGCTCTATATGACATTCTAGACTCTTGTAGATAAATCCATTACCAAAAATCATTCTCTAATAAGTTACAAATGTGTCTGTGTAATAGGCAAGCAAGGAATTAGAATTTTATGAATCTGGACTTCAATTCTTTGAAAAATAATTAAAATTCAGAATCTAATGCATATAGAAATCTGGTATGTTGAAAGGATACATGTTAGGTATTTACATAGCAAACATTTCTTTAAAAAATCACTTTTGTAGGTGTGTTTATGATCTGGGGAGCAGCCCTAGTGAATGTCCAAGGAAGGAATAGAACCAGCCAAGAAAACAGACCAACACATACAGTTAAAAGGCAGAAAATCGATCCACCGGCCACCTCGATGACCTTTATACAGTTTATTTATAGAGGTGGCATGGGCGTCGGTTGTGTAATTTTAACCAGACTTTTGAAAAAAGCCGCTAGCTGACAAATTTAGATTAGTTATAAATCATGGGCACAGTGAAAAAGTTAACCACTTTTTTTTTTTTTTAATTTTTAAAATTTTTTTGGTTAGAGGTGGGAGTTTCCTTTAAAGAAAACACAAAAGCTCTGGAAACTGACTGCCATCTGCCTACATTGACCACCAGCAAAGCTCATTTGAGTACTGTTTTCTCCAACCCAACAGCCCTGCTACCAGCTCCCCTCTGAGTCACGTAGCCATACAATGAGTTGGGTGATAAGGGTGGCCCCTATCTAAATCCGCTGCCCGGTTTTGGGCTCCATAGTTATTACGGACCACATAAGTGCTTCAAGATAGCCACAAACAATTAAGAAATGTATTCAGAACACGGTGGCCTCTGCCAAAAACATTGACAGGAAATGCTGTTTTGCAATCATTGAGGGAGTGCAAGGATTTTTTTTATTATTATTAGAAATGGTTTATAAAACTGTCTTCCTATCCCTTCTCTCTTTACCTCAGTTTCACTCAAGGTTTTAGGCTTTGATGCTATTTTACCTCTCAGTAGATGCACTGCTGAACTTTCTTAGCTTATTCCTGTTCGGATGCGTGTACAATGAAAACCGCTTGTTAACCGGGACTGTGACACTCTTCCATGGGTCAACAAATTCAGAATGAGTATACTTGTTTTTTACTTCAAGCTGCCTTGGCTGAGTGCCAGAGTGACATCAAAATCCAGGTGACAAGTATGTCGGGTCCTATAATTGGGCTTTCCCTTTTTAGGGAGGCTTCCAAGAGACGCATTCTGGATCAGAACAGACTATAAACCTCAGGCAGCTTTGATCTGGACAACGCTGAGATCCATTGCTGCTCAGCGGATCCTGAGCTCAGCCGAGCCCAGGTGCGGGGAGCCCGGACTGCAGACCAAGTGGTTCTCAGCACCAGAAGGCATTCGAGTTGCCGTGGGAGCTGGCTGGCCACAGGGTACCATGAACCCTGACCCGAATGTTGGAGAAGGGAGCCAGAGCACCTCTATTTTCTTTCCCATAGACTTCATTTTTTTTCTTAGAGCAGTGTAAGTTTGTCGCAAAATTGAGTAGAAAGAACAGAGATTTCCCATATTCCTGCTGCCTCCCCCACACCGAGGTAGCTCTCCCCGCCATCAACCACCCCTACCGGAGGGGTACATCTGTTACAGCAGCTGAACCCACAGTACCTTGTCATTATCATCCAATCCATGATTGTACATTGTTATTATTATTAGAAATGACTTATAAAACCGTTTTCCTATCTCTTCTCTAATTACCTCTGTGTCATTCAAGGTTTTAGGATTTGATGATATTTTATTCATCAAACCCCTCTTGGGTTTTAGACACATATATAGCGTAACGTGTCTACCTTTATGGTATCTCACCACATTCATCAATACCCTTTTTAAAATTTACACTGAACTGAATTCTTCTAAGCCAAGAGCAAACCATGAAACGCATAGCATGGGGAAGCGAAGAGGGTGGGATTCAATCTCTCACTTTGTGCAAGAAAATCGAGCCTCAGAGTGGTCGAAGGCAGTGCCACGGTCACCCGGCCATTGTTTCTGGGTGAGAAATGTTATTGGAAACTACAGAGCAGATTTCAGCTGAGGAAAGCCAGCCAGCCCCATCGGCGCTCTGCATCTTGGCCTCAGCAGCCGCTGGAAACGCCGCTCCGCCAGCCCAGCCCTGGGAGGTGTGCCCTTACCTTGGTGTGCTCTGCAGGACCTCCCTCAGTGCCCGGTGCAGCCACGCCCGGCGCACAGTGTGCCATGGAAGCGGTTTCTCCCGGCGTCTTGGAAAGCAGAAAGAAAAGAAAAAAAGAAAAAGAAAGAAAATGTCCCTTAAGGTGTGTTTTTTCAAGAGAGACCAAGTACAAAAATTTTTCAAAAAGACTGATGACACATTAGCTCATAATAAGAGACAATGGCCTTCGTCTTTTTTTTGTTGTTGTTGTTTTAGTTTTTTGGGTTTTTTTTTTTTTTTGCATTACAGAGAAGACAAGTGCCTCTGTCTGCTCATACACAGAATAAGGTTATCAGACCAGCAACTGTGATTTTAACGTCTCCCCTCTTCCAAAGAGGGATTTCCCGGGATGTCTCAAGTAGGCAGGCCGTGACTAAGCCGACAGATAGGCAGATGGATCAGCCTGGCTGTGGTATGTAAATCACCACTCCGCCTTTCCCGGCAGTGTCTCCCAGTGGTGGAGGAAGTCGCCGCAGAAAGCCTGGGTGGACCAGCTCCTGGCTCGGGTGCCCGGCAGCCATCCCTTCCTTGTACTTTCCCATGGCAGTTAGGTAACTGTTGACTTTCTGACAGCTCAGCTAATTGCTTCCTTAAAGGCAGGGGTTCCTGGCAGTGCCCCACAGATGTGAGCTTAGCTGTGTGCAACTTCGTGGGTGAGTCATCCCCCAGTTCTCTAAGGGCTGTGCATCTTAGGGGATGAAAAGAGAAAATAGTAATGCACGGTGGAGGAGATGGGCATGTGTTGGCCAAGCTCATCTCCTCTCTTGGCAGAACATTGGAAACTTGCCTCTCAGGTTGAAGGCTGTCTTTTCCATGGGTGAGGTCCAGGTTTTTCTCCAGGACTCACTGGGACTAAAATCCTCCCTGTACTACCCTTGTAGCCTTATTGGTGGGCTCTTGTCCTATAAGGGGTGCATCATAGAGCACGAGACCTCCTTCTGGACTCAGAGGAAGCAGAGCAAAAGACAAGGCAAGGCTACACGGGCAAAGAGTATGCTGCCAAAAGGAGAGGGAAAGCCTTTACCGTCGATCGCATAATTCACATTTTTATTTTGACCTCTCTCCATGAGATATCCAGGTACGTGTAGCATAAATCCTAAAGCTCCTGAAATTCAAGACTCTTTAAAAGGGAATGTCCTGGCCAGAGACCTCAGCTGGTTAGAGCATCATCCTGAAGCGCAAAGGTTGCTGGTTCAATCCCTGGTCAGGGCACATGCAGGAGCAGCTTGATGTTCCTGTCTATCTCTCTCTTTCTCTCCCTTCCTCTCTCACTGAAATCAATAAATAAAAATTTTAAAAAATAATACAAATAAAAGGGAATAAGTGGGCATCCAGAAGCTGGCCCTCTGGTTTCCCCTTCCTGTCGTCTCACTCTCCAACCCTTCCTGGGCCCCAGCCACACTGAACTTCCCCCAGTTCCTGAAATGCATCCCAGCCCGTCACGCACGCTGCCCCCTCTTCCCGGCACTCTCTCCCTGTGGGCCCTCCACTCTGGTGGCTGCCGGCCTTGTCTGACCTCTCCCCGCCCGCCCATGCAGAGCGTTTCACGTTGGCAATATAGCATCGGCCAGAGCGTCTTTATACGCTGGTGTGTTCACCTCTGCGTCCACAGTCCCAGGCCCAGAGCAGGTGTTCAACACATTTTGCTGAATAAACACACAGATGACTAGCTACATACCAGATTTACAGACATTCTGTGTGTGTGTGTGTTTACTTTTTGCTGGTTTCTCGATCTGTCTGGGGGTACACTTGAGTCAAATACACTGACATTTCCTTAAGGCAGGGGTCGGGAACCTATGGCTTGCGAGCCAGATGTGGCTCTTTTGATGGCTGCATCTGGCTCGCAGACAAATCTTTAATAAAAAAAAATAATAACGTTAAAAATATAAAACATTCTCATGTATTACAATCCATTCATTTCCTACTGCTCGTGTTCATGGTTGCGGGTGGCTAGAACCAATCACAGCTGTCCTCCAGGACAACACCAAATTTTTATTGGATAATGTGTAACATACATGGGTCGTTGTATGGCTCTCACGGAATTGCATTTTAAAATATGTGGCGTTCATGGCTCTCTCAGCCAAAAAGTTTCCTGACCTCTGCCTTAAGGCAATATCCAAACATACGAATGAGGATCAAATTGTTCAAAGATCTAAATGGGAGAAGGTATGACTCATGTATGACTCTGACTTAGGAGAGAGAAGAAGAGAATTCCTGGAAACGGACACTTCATTAACAGTAAAAGCTGCTGGCCAGGAAAAAAAAAAAAGAGACAATAATGTGACAATATTTTTCTTCTAATGCGTGCACACGGACACGCACACACCTTAGTTATATAGATAGTTCTAAGTTCCCATCAGCCTTATCTGTGTATTTGGTAATCATCGCCGAGCAGATATTGACCTCTTTTTCTGGCTAGGAGGCACATCCTGGGCGCTGTCGCCCATGGGGGCTCTCTGTCCAGGTGCCCCAGGCACTCACTGTTGCACTGTGGTTGCTTCTACTGAACAGAAATCCTCATGATAATCCCTTTGCCTCTTCTCTTGGCAGCTGAACAGCAGACGGATGACGGATTTGCTGCTACTCCAGAGAGTCGCGGGGTAACTGATCAGTGAAGAGTAACTCCTGGAGAGCTCCAGTTTGGCTTGAGACCAAAGAAACGTGCACCAGACCAGCCCCAAACATTCCCCACGACATGTGCCCGCCCCTCCCTTCCCCCCCTCACACGGGCTGCATGCTCTGCGTCTGGCTTCTAGTCAAGCCTTTTTTTTCCACACGATGTCTTACTGGCTGCTGTAACTCGCAGAGAAACAGACATGCCATTCCATGTTTCCAAGGCAATGGTGAAGAGTCCTCATCTCTCAAGTGACGACTACTATTGATATATATGTTATCAAGTAACTGATCAGGAGAAATATGGTGAAGAGAAGGCCCAAGCAATGACTAGTCACTAGTCTGTGACTATCATTTAAGTTGAGATAATCTTCTCAAATGTAGTCCAAGAAAAAGCATCACGTTTCTACAAAGCTTAGAGCCTTTTATTTTTTTACAGATAAGATAAACAGGGTCTTTAATATCCTTGTAGAATGGGGGAGGAGGTGTTGAAAAACCTCCTTTGCTTCCTGAATCTCTTTGCGTGATTCTTTTAAGCGAATGTGCCATCTAGGTGGGAGACTGAGTTGGTCTACTGCTGACTAAAGACCCGATTGCAGAAGCCAGTCACAGGGATTCAGATCTCAGTGCCACCACCCACTGCTCGTGCCTTTGGGAGAGAGGTGTAAGGCCCCTGGTGTCAGCTTTCATCCTGTGAACATGGGGAGAGTAACAGTGTCCTCTTCCTAGCATTTCTATCTGTGACTATACATATAGGAGCTTAGATACTAATAATTACAGGGCCTTAAGGACAACACGGGCTTCTCACACCTCTCTGTCAACACTGCCCCATGTCTCTCTGCTCCCTGTCCTGGCCATACTGCCGTCCCATGAACCTGCCCTGCATACTTCCTGTTCTCTGCCAAGAATTATTTTTTTTAATTAACTCCTTTTGTGCAATTTTATTTTGAAATACCTCAAAAAGTAACATGAATTGATGGAGGAAAGAGGATGGGAAGATGGGTAGCTAAACATGGGTGGGTGGTGCATACCATAACATCCTTTCAACTTTGCTGTGTTTGATGTTTTTATTTATTATTTATTTTTTTATTAAGTGAGAGGAGGGGAAGCAGAGACAGACTCCCACATGCACCCCAACCGGGATCCACCTGGCAAATCAATCCTCTGCTCATTTGGGGTGTTTCTCTGTTGCTCAGCAACTGAGCTATTCTTAGCACCTGACGCAGAGGCCACAGAGCCATCCTCAGTGCCTGGGGCCAACTTGCTGAAACCAATCGAGCCATGGCTACAGGAAGGGAAGACAGAGAGAGAGAAGAGAGGGGGAGGGGTGGAGAAGCAGATGGTCACTTCTCCTGTGTACTCTGACTGGAAATCAAACCCAGGACACCCACACACTGGGCTGATACTCTACCACTGAGCTAACCAGCCAGGGCATGCTTGACGTTTTTATAACAAAATGTTTGAAAGAAAATCAGAATCAAGGCATAAAATATTACACCATAATCAACGGATAGAAAAGAAGGCAGGTGAAATGACCATCAGTCAAATCATTTATGCAATAAGTACTATGACAAACGGAAAGGGACATCATCACTCTCTCTTTTTTTTTCCTAGCAAGAGAAAGAGAGAGAGATGGACAGATGGACAGGGACAGACAGGAAGGGAGAGAGATGAGAGGCATCAACTCATATTTGCAGCACCTTAGTTGCTCATTGATTGCTCTCTCATACGTGCCTTGACCTGGGAGGCTCCAGCTGAACCAATGACCTCTTTCTCAAGCCAGTGACCCTGGGCTCTAGCCAGCAACCTTGGGCTTCAAGTCAGTGACTTTTGGGCTTAAGCCAATGACCATGGGGTCCTGTCTATGATCCCACACTAAAAGCTGGTTGACCTCATGCTCAAGCCGAATGAGACCACATTCAATCCGACAACCTCGGGGTTTCAAACTTGGGTCCTCAGCATCCCAGGCTGATGCTCTATCCACTGCACCACTGCCTGGTTAGGCAGGGGGCATCATCTTTTTAGATATCATTTTCTATGCATTTAGCAATGAGTGGGATTCAAGTGCAAATAAGCAAAGGTCCCTGCTTCCAATGAAATTTTTATCTACATATAATATAGGTATACATAATTATGTGTGTGTACATGCACATGAGTGTGTGAGTGTGTGTGTATGTGTTTTAAGCACTTGAGGAGGGTGAGCTCATTGTCAGCCTTAACTGTTACACTGGGCCTTGTGGGGTGCGCAGGAATTAGATGGGCAGAGGAAGCTGAGACAGCTGCTGTTCGGGAGAAATGTAAATGGAACAGAGATGGCCAAGCTTAGCAGGCAGGACTTCAGCCGCCCTGGAACAAGGTGACACGCCTCATGGGAGCCTCGAGACCTCCCTGTTTAATGAGGCAGTGGTGAGGTGAAATCAGCATGCCTTTTTCTAACTTCTCCAAAATGGGAGCTTTTGTGTTGGCTTCCTGATTTTATTCCCATGGAAATTCTTACGAGAGCATCCAGTAGCGATTGGTATCTGCCTCTGTGTCAAAGCCTAGCACCATCGTTTACTAGTTAGGTAACCTTGGTCAAGATGCTTGGCATCTCTGGACCGACCCAGCCATTGTCATCTTGTACCTGGATGATGACAATAACCTGATGTCCTCCAGCATCCACTCTCTCTCCTCCCTCAGCTCTGATCGACACAGCAGCCACTGTGAGTCTGTCCAATATGTCATTTCCTGTCATGGCTCTGCTCAAAACCTGTCAGTGGCTTTCACCTCACACAGAGTGAAAGCAGGACTCCTCAGAGTGGCCCCAGGGTCCTCTGCATTGCAGCACAGGCTTCTCACACCTCTCTGTCAGCACTGCCCCATGTCTCTCTGCTCCCTGTCCTGGCCATACTGCCGTCCCGTGAACCTGCCCTGCATACTTCCTGTTCTCTGCCAAGAATTATTTTTTTTAATTAACTCCTTTTGTGCAATTTTATTTTGAAATACCTCAAAAAGTAACATGAATTGATGGAGGAAAGAGGGTGGGAAGATGGGTAGCTAGCTATGCGATGACCAGGTAGATTAAAACCTTAACGGCAAAATCTAAACGTGGGTGGGTGGTGCATACCATAACATCCTTTCAACTTTGCTGTGTTTGATGTTTTTATTTATTATTTATTTTTTTATTAAGTGAGAGGAGGGGAAGCAGAGACAGACTCCCACATGCACCCCAACCGGGATCCACCTGGCAAATCAATCCTCTGCTCATTTGGGGTGTTTCTCTGTTGCTCAGCAACTGAGCTATTCTTAGCACCTGACGCAGAGGCCACAGAGCCATCCTCAGTGCCTGGGGCCAACTTGCTGAAACCAATCGAGCCATGGCTACAGGAAGGGAAGACAGAGAGAGAGAAGAGAGGGGGAGGGGTGGAGAAGCAGATGGTCACTTCTCCTGTGTACTCTGACTGGAAATCAAACCCAGGACACCCACACACTGGGCTGATACTCTACCACTGAGCTAACCAGCCAGGGCATGCTTGACGTTTTTATAACAAAATGTTTGAAAGAAAATCAGAATCAAGGCATAAAATATTTCACCATAATCAATGGATAGAAAAGAAGGCAGGTGAAATGACTAACGATATGACCTATTCTTTACGTCTTCCATGTGAGCCTACTCCCCAAGGTCTAGGGACTCCTCCCTCATCTATCGAACCGCTTAATTGGACATCCCAGAGCAGAGAGCTGCAGCCTGACCCCTGGGTTGGGCTGGGGAGGGGACAAGTCTGGAGAGACTTTTTCTGCACCACCTCGGTCCACAGCGGGGACCCCAATGCTCCAGACAGAGAGGTCCTGAGATGGACAGTGCACCTAGAGTGGTAGGATAGTAGAACCAGACCATTCCTGTGTCCTCAAGAAAGATGCAGACGTGGCCAACTAAGGTTTCACCGCATTCAGGAGGCTTCACCATCAAGCTGAGGAGTACGTAGTAGTTCTGACAGGGACCTGAGGGAAGGGGATGACTTGAGGGGCCTGGGAGCTTCAGTGATTGGCAGTGGGGACGCAGGCCAACACAAGGCCACAAGGAGCAGGTGACATCAGCGCTAAAGGCTGTGAAAGATGGCAGAGGCCTGCAGCGCGAACGCCACCACCCTAAAGATACCAGAAAAATGCAGAATATCCTGATGAATTTGAATTTTAGATACACGATGAATTTTTTTGTTAGTTTTTGGTATAAGCATGTCCCCCCCAGGCAATATTCTGTTGTTTATCTGCAGGTCAAACCTAACTTGGCATTCAGTATTTTGATTTGCCGCCACTGGCAACCCTGCTCCACCTGCATCTCCGTTGCGAGGAACCCTGCCGCCCAGACTGTAGGTGCCACACAGGGAGATGGGAAGGCACGCTCCCGCATGTGCCCGCCCTGAAGACAGCCCACCTGAGACAACCCGGACATGGCTGTGGTCCCCTGTCTAGAAAGGGGATGGCTTGCTTGACAAAGAAGGCTTATAAAGGCACAGGATTTCAAGCCCCGCATGGGGTTGGAAGTTCCCCGGAGAGGTCCACAGCCTGTCACGAAGCAGAGCCGAACATCAAGAACACAGTTGCTCAACATCTCCCTTCCCGGTCGCTCCCGAGCAAATATATTTTCCTTCCTTAATATGGTCGCGAGTTTACAGCATTTCTTAACCCAAAAGCTTGTTATTCTTGTTTACCTAATGAGGAAGGCACACCCGATGTTTTATTTTTCAAATGCGCCTGCTGAATTTGTACACATCTGGGAGAAGACAATCAGAGGCGGAGGCAGAATTCCAAAAGTGGGGAGGACACCTTGGCTCCAAGCACCTGTTCCTGTAGAAAGCCCAGACTCTGAATTCTCTTTCCTCTCTTCGCAGGCTCCTGGGTGCCTTGGAATCTAATCGGTTAGTTGTGACATCTGTTAGAATTCCTACCCAGCCCCTTCACTTCCAGGTTTGGTGGTTTCCTCCACCAACCCCTCAGTGTTGTCATGCTGTTCCTCTGGCCACCCAAGTGGTGTGACCTGGAGCTGCCAGGGCTTTGGTTTCCATGGAGGCAGAAGGTGTCCCCTGTCCCCTACCACTTGCCCCTTCCAAGGACAGCCTGTGTCTTTTGTCTCTTGTGGAACCAGGGGAAAATCCAATGATGGACAGACAACCTTTGAGTAAGAAGGTAGCTTGCTCAAAAGTATCCCTCCTCACCCAGAGGGAGCCTCAGTTTATGGCCTCCCTTCTACCCTGAGAAGCCTTCTATCCATCAGGAGGATTCCTCTCAAAATCTAGGAAGAGCTTTTGTCTTCTTTTGTATGTGTGTGTGACAGAGAGAGGGACAGATAGGGGCAGACAGACATGAAGGGAGAGAGATGAGAAGCACCAATTCTTGTTGTGGCTCCTTAGTTGTTCACTGATTGCTTTCTCATATGTGCCTTGACCTGGGGGCTACAGCAGAGCAAGTGACCCCTGGCTCAAGCCAGTGACTTTTGGGCTCAAGCCAGTGAGCATAGGGTTATGTCTATGATCTCACACTCAAGCCAGCGACCCCATGCTCAAACTGGTGAGCCTGTGCTCAAGCTGGCAACCTCGGGGTCTCGAGCCTGGGTCCTCCGCATCCCAGTCTGACGCTCTATCCACTGTGCCACCGCCTGGTCAGGTTTGTCTTTCTTCTTTTTAAGAGTTTTAATTCTTGTGTCCTTGCGTCCAGTTTCAGCTTACGGACCCGTGTCACTGTGTCCCTGTGGCACCTGGAGATACACCTAATGGAATAGAGTTCGAGGTGGGTGTACACAGCGAGATCTCCTTATCTGGACGTCTACCCTGATGGTCGTGCACAGTGGAAGCCTTTGACATCTTCATGACGAATGGAAGGAGGAATAAGCTACAAATAAGCCACAGGCTCAACCTAACTCTCTGGGGATGTTTTGGGAAACACAACCTGGCCTCTCTCTGCACCAATCCGCTTAGTTCTGAGGTTTGAATATGCTTTTAGGAGAAGACTGAAAACTGGGAGCCGGACTTGTGGATAGGAGACAGATACACAGCTCATTTAAAGGACTTCATGCAAGCTGCAGACCCTGGGCTTCAAACACCAGGCGGTGCAGCTGCCGAGCTGAGGGAGACAGGCCTTCTCTTCTCCCAAATGTGCCACCTGTTCAAACACTGCTGCGACAGGTGCACAGATCCTCACTCAACAGTGCAGCACAGATCCAATATTCCACAGCCTCTTCCCATGGCATTACGTGATGGGATTCAAAGAGGAAGACAGTGATTGTATTAAAAAAAAGAATATTTTGAGGCTCAGACTAATCCTACAATAAAATAATAATAATAAATGATGACGATGGTGTGCTTCTTTAGCCCTTATACTTATAACGTGCTTTCACATTTTCGCTTACTTTGTGTTTTTGTCAAAACCCATTTTACAGCCTGACCAGGCAGCAGCACAGTGGATAGAGCATCAGACTGGGACGCGGAGGACCCAGGTTCAAAACCTCAAGATCTCTTATCTTGAGCGCGGGCTCACCAGCTTGAGTGTGGGGTGGTCGGCTTGAGGCTGGAATCACAGACATGACCCCATGGTCACTGGCTTGAGCCCAAAGGTCACTGGCTTGAAGCCCAAGGTCGCTGGTTTGAGCAAGGGGTCATTCACTCTGTTGGAGCCCCGAGGTCAAGGCACATATGAGAAAGCAATCAATGAACAACTAAGATGCCACAATGAAGGATTGATGTTTCTCATCTCTCCCCCTTTCAGCCTGTCTGTCCCTATCTGTCCCCTTCTTTCTCTCTCTCTCTTGCTAAAAAAAAAAAAAAAAAAAAATTACAGATGAAAAAACAAGATTCTGGTTATCAAAATTCATGTTAATAAAGAATAGCGAGCTTAACTTTCAAAAAAGAGAAATGAGAAAATGGAAACTGGATCTTATTTTCTTTTTCTAACCATGTGGTTCCAGAAAACGTGTGTCAACTTACCGTAGTCTGCAGGAAGTCCCTCCCTCGCAGCCCATGAGAGTGTCGTAAGTTCACATCATGCTCTGCACCCCCCAAGCTTTCGCCCCGGGCTTTCTCCCCTCGAGAAGAATGTCCAGATCTAGAATTTGTCCTCAGTTACTAAGAAATCCTCCCTCAACTTGGACCAAATATATTATTTTGGTAGGGGGTGCTGTTTCCTAGCTAAAATGAAAAGAAAATTCGACTCTCAAGACAGGACAAAGTTCTTAGGCCACTCAATTCTGGGGGATGTCTTCCAGTCTGGACACTGCTCCCTCCTGCTCCCACACCGTGTCCTCGGTCCCAAGCATTCCCGGAAGTGGTTTGTCCATGAAATACCCTCCAGGCCTCATATCGCTTCCTTTTGTATTCGGAGACATAAATTTCGGGTCATAAATTCATCTTCCTAGCTTCACATCTTGGTTCCATGTAACTTCCACTTAACACTCATTTTGGAGTCTGAGTCATATTCTCACTTAGACGATTGCTTTTCCTTTATCTGCAAAACCATCAGCACCCCCCCCCCACCCCCTGTCGGCCAGCATTCGGTGGCATCCCTCTCAGAAGGAGGGGGAATTCTCTCATTCCGATGGGGCTCTTCACGCTCATCGACAATGCTCTTCTGTCCACTCAGAGCAGTGAGCCAGTCTGTCCATTTCCTCTTGAAGTGATTGTCCCTCCTCTCTTACTCTTCTTGGCCAAGGTCGTTGTTGAGCAAAAAGGGAACTTGACGAATGTCTCAGGCCCTTGCATCACAGCCTGTCTCTGGTATTCAGCCACAGGCTTCCCATCTCAGAGTCGCAAAGAACTTCATCTCCTGCCCCGGGAAAGGGAGTAACCCACTGTTCCGCTTACTTCGCTCCGTGGGAAAGCAGGGACAGCCCCTCCGTCCCCCATCGTTAGCCCATAGAGAAGTTTCCTCCAGAGTTTCCAGCTCTGTCAGAGAATGCAGAAGTGTTTGCCTTGTTCTGAGTGTGCGATGTCCTTCAGCAGAGGGCTGTTGTGCAAGCGGGAGTCCAGCCAAGACTCCAGCTGGCTGTCTACATAAGGAGTCGTATGTGTGAAGGTACCTTCCGGTGCCGGGGAGGAGGCTATGCCACATCCATTGGGGGGGGGGGGACTTCCAGGGGCTTTTCTTGGGAGACCTTGCTCTCAAGAGAAGTGAAGAAAGGCACCGTGGCTTGAGCCATGGCTGATGCCTTAAGCCCAGAATGGAGCGGTTGCTTCGACAATGGCATGAGCGCTGGCCCAGTCACCTTGTGATCCAAGCGGCAAGTGTCTCCATGGAGAACAAATCGCACGTGAAAAGGCGCAGAACGCAAAAGTGCACGGTCTGTAGGGTGACGGGGTGACCAGGACGTGGGTGCCCTGTGGGGGTGTGTGGATATTTTGGAGACACCATGACATTGTAAAAAGAAAACACACACGAAGCTTTGCTTCTTATCCCGAGACTAGAACTTGACAACTTTGGGAACTGAGGCACCATTTTCAAATTTCTGTGAACCTGGGTTTCTTAGAGTGGGAAACAAGGATAAGAATAGCCATGTTTGTGTTGTTACTGATGTCGAACAAAATATAAATAATGTCGATTCCCCCATACCTGTTAGGGTAGGTGCCCAACACCTGTTAGATCCCTTTTCTAATGTTTTGTTTTAAAGAGGGGCAGGGGCTAGATCACGGAGCACATTGTAGATCCAGCAGAAAATTCAGATGGGCTCTGTGATGCGGGGACAGGACCCCACTGGGAAGATCCGGGCGCTTGCTGATCAACAAGATCGAGATTGGTAAATAAGCATTAGTGTGAAGTAAAAGTGGGAGGAGGGAGCTCCTGGGGGCCATCTAGACCAGGAATCCTGACTATCAAAGCTTTGGCCCCGTAGTAAGAATGCAGGAAAAGGAGCAAAGTCCAAAGAGCACAGGAAGTCAGGATGGCATTCAGGGGGAAGGAGAGAGAGCGCTAGCCTGTGAATGATGCCCCTCAAAGTTGTGTCGCTGGAGGCGCTGGAGGCACCCAGGATGGCGCCCAGCTGTGGATGGCCTGGTGGATAATAACCCACTGCCCAGTGTAGGAAAGGGCAAGGGAGGAGACCTGCTGTTTTAGCAGGAAAGACACCGAATGCACTTTAGAGAACGCTGAGTGAAGTGGACATGCATGCAGAAGAACCCCATGGTCCATGAGTACAGGGGCCCGGAGCCATCAGCGTATCTCCTGTCATGTGAGGGACCAAGGACTTTGTACCGATCCCTGGGTGACACTGAGACAGTGTGGGTGGGCTGGGTAAGAGCAGACGGTGAGTGAGAGGAAGGATCGGAGAAGGGGGGGGGGGCATTGAGAAATGAATACTGCAATGGAGTAGGACATTTAAATACACAAGTTGTGTCCAATGCAAGTAACAGGCCAGGTGAACAGTCAGATGGACAATGACCATGAGATATGTCCAGGTGGAGCTTGTTTGTAGTGGACGAATGGCAGGGAAGCCTCGGACGCTGTGATCACCAAGCTCGGCTGCAACGTGTACGGAAGGGACCTCACTGCCCGTAACATCAGGTGGGCTTCACATCTGTTTAAAAGTGAAGGGGGGTGGAGCACGTGCTATGCTGGTGAGGGGACAGAGATTCTGAGGGGACGGAGATACTGAGAGGATGCAGATGCGGAGGGGACGGAGATGCGGAGGGGACGGAGATGCGGGGGGGACGGAGATGCGGGAGGGGACGGAGATGCGGGGGGGACGGAGATGCGGGAGGGGACGGAGATGCGGGAGGGGACGGAGATGCGGGGGGACGGAGATGCGGGGAGACGGAGATGCTGAGGGGACGGAGGTGCGGAGGGACGGAGATGCGGGGGGAACGGAGATGCGGGGGGAACGGAGATGCGGGGGGACGGGAGATGCTGAGGGGTCGGAGATGTGGAGGGGACGGAGATGCGGGGGGAACGGAGATGCTGAGGGGACGGAGGTGCGGAGGGGACGGAGGTGCGGGGGGACGGAGGTGCGGAGGGACGGAGATGCGGAGGGGACGGAGATGCGGAGGGGACGGAGATGCGGGGGGGACGGAGATGCGGGGGGAACGGAGATGCGGGGGGACGGGAGATGCTGAGGGGTCGGAGATGTGGAGGAGACCGGTGCCCAAGCACGGGTCAGCGGCCGGTCCGTTGGACTTAACACCTCAGCAACTCCTCGTATGTCCACTCCTCTCAGGTCATTCTGTCCTCTGACTGCCATTTCACATAGACCCCAAATCCGGCACACGCTGGACATCACCTTTCACCCTGCCCTTCCTATAGATGTCTTTGCCGCACGCCTCACCAGGAAAGTAAGAAAAGAGGGGCGAGGAACTCCCTCTCTCTTCCCTGGGGGCCAGAGCACAGGGACAATGAGCAAATCTCCCCCAGGAAGTGACGGGGAAACAGGAACCTAGGGGAGATCAAGTCGCAGCTACGTCCCTCAAACAGAGGGAACTAATTGCCAAGAGGCTGGTTGTGAGGAAGATGACGAGGTCGCTAGCACGGAAGAGGGGATCCAGGGACAGAGGGAACAGGCTGGTCAGAAGGGCAGTCCTGAGCAAAGGAGTCTTAGCGGCTGACCAGCAGCAAAGGGGAGGATCAGGGTGCCAGAGGGGACTCGGATGTTACCTTTACATGTCCGTCCGGGACCAGATGAGACACTCGAAAAGCATCCATTTCCATGATGGAAGGACGTCCTCCCTGGGAGTTAGAGGTCTACACAGGAGGGTCAGGAATGGCGGGCAGGGCGTGGAATGGGAGGGGAGAGGGATGCCTTCCTTTGCTCCGAGTATTAGCAGAGAGTCATTTCTTTCTTTTTTAAAAAATATTATTTATTCACTTTTTAGAGAGAGAGGAACAGAGAGAGAGACAGAAACATAAGTCTGCTGCTGTACGTGACCCCAGGTATCGAACTGACAACTTCAAGCAGAAAGTCATTTCTAACTTTGAAAAAAAAAATGACTTTTTTTCAGGGGTAGGAGGGGGGAGTGAGTTTCTGAACAGGAAAAAGTGCCCAGGTGCAGAACGCACACAGTTCTATGTGTTCATTAAATAAACGAGAGGAAGAGGTACCGGGTTAGCCACAGCATATTATTAAATGAAGGATAATTTTAACAAACAGTGTGTGTGTGTAAAGACAGAGAGACCCCAGTGCTAAGCCATGGGTGCTGCTCTGGAACAAGTGGCCCAGAGATTTCAGAAGCACATCCAGGTTTTGTGAGGCCTGATACTGGCACAATTCTAGGGCCTCCTTTAAAAAAAAAAAAAAAAAAAAAAAAAGATAAAAAATTGTGAAATGCAAATTAGGTACAAAGGTAAATCCCTGCTTAAGGGCAGCCAAGCTGGCCCAGCTCCTCAGTAAATCTGTCTCTACATGTTTTTTTACAGTTTTCTCTGTGCTTAAGCTAACTTTCCCAAAGGGCATGAATTCCCTTAGAAGGAGGAACTAAAATAAAAGTTAGGCAACATTTTTTAATATCAGCCATGCTGTCAAATTTATTGACATTAGATTTTTTTTTTTTAATGTCGATTAGAGACAGCTTCCCATTGGGAGGGTGACAGAGCTTAAGAATTTGTGAATTTATGATATTGTTTAGGATGTGTTCCTAGAAAGAAAGCCACCCACACCACAGAAAGAACTCCAAGCTCGAGCTGGCCCCTGAATTTTATTGGCTCACATAAAGCACCAAAGACAAATATCCGGAAACAAGGGGAGATCGAAAGCCCAACAATGCTTTTAATCAGGAAAGCTTGGCTTGTTCTTGAAAGAAAGGAAAAAAAATATGGACGTGAGTTGTTGCTGAGCCCAGTAGCCCAGTGGCGTGGGTTTAGGTGAACTGGGCTGCTTCCTTCCCAAACAGAGTTGTCGCCGAATCCGACGTTATTTCTAATCGCAAGCCATCCTCTGAGCTTTCCTGTCGTCCCAGGTGCCACCCTTGACGGGGGGGGGGGGGGGGGGGGGGGATGCTTCTGATGAAGGGTTTCCTTAGCAACAGGAAGTGACTGTGTCACACCACCTTATCCTCTGAGCCGTCAAGGAAGTATGTTCCTGGAAATGATTTGGGGGGACTGTCTCCATTCATTTTTTTTTTCTTGGTGAACACATGGCTGACGGTGGTACCAAGACAAAGAAGAAAGAAAGAAGGTGTGTCCTTACCTTCCGAGGGTAGGGGCTCCTGTGACTCGGTGTGGCCCCTGCGGTGGCCCTTCTGGGACCAGGAGAAGCATTCCTCTTGATCAGAAAGCAGATTTCACGGTCCAGCTCCATGCTTTCGCACCTGCCCAGGGGGACATGGCAATGTCAAACGTGACAGTGGTCATGAGAAATTTTTCACGGGTTTCAATGAGAGTGTGAATGATGTGGAGGTGTTGTTTGGGTTTGGCACCCCTCTAAAATATCCCCTGATCTCCAAGCTCATTTGTATTCAGGAGTCCGGGACCCTAGGAGTCCTTTGAAGAATATCCGGTGCTTAATCTGCACTTATTTGCACATCTACACGAAGTGGTAAAGTAAGCAACAGGCAAGCGCATAGATTCTCTGTTGGACAACGCAGACCAGAACTGAGCGCATACAGTGACCGGGCACTTTACATACATTGTCTTCCTCAGTGGACACAGTATTCCCTACTTCTTACAGAGGAACACACCTGGGCTTACGTTGCTCACCAACCTATTCATTTATGGGAGGCTTTAGAATTGAACACAATGGTGGGACCAAGGGTACGGCCCTTAACTTCTATGAACCTGATCAGCCTGGCTTAGAAAAAGAGGAAGACAACGTCCATTGTGAGGCGGCGCTGAGGAGGGTTAGTGATAGTGATAGCATACGTACGTGGCTTCGCCCAGGGCCAGGCATGCTGGGCTCACTAGTCGACACCACTGCTATTATTCTGAGGGGCTGGCATGGTTACCTAACATTCTCCCAACTGAGTTTGGAAAATAGGATCCCTTACTTAAATATATCGCCGAAAACAAAAATAATTTTTGAAAACCACGTACAAAAAAAATCTCAGTTTTGTTCCAAGACAATGAAGAGGTGTAGTCACACCTTGGGCAGAAGACAGCCGGGCGACCTAACTGGTTTCATAATACTCTTAGCAAATCTTCTAAATTATTCTTTAGCATAAGAATTCAGTGGGTGAAAATATTGTTACCTTTTGTTTTAAACAAGGGAAACTGGCTCTAGTTCCTGAATGTCAACTGGTCTTCGACCTATTTTGCAAAAGAAAATGTTTATCAAGGTCTATTTCTCTCCTATGAAGCTCAAAGTTCTGACCGTTGAGAGACAGTACGATCCCTGGTACACACACTCTGCTTTTCTCTTTCAGGTGACCGAGGTGCGGTATATATTCTTCACGTAGCATTATGACCTCAGCTTTGGAGTAGAGGGAAGAAAAAAAGAAAAACACTCTTCAAACCTTGTAAACACAAGCAGAGCAGACCCTACGCAACCTTGTATCTGTTCGCCTGTGTCCCTGTGATCCTCACCTTGTGGTCCACTCCCTGATTCTACTCAGTGGACCCGCTGAGGGTTATGGCTCAGGGTTACGGTTCTGGGGGGACTGTGCTCTGCTCCGTAGTCAGCCTTACCTTGTAGGTAAGAACCTCGAGCCCCAATGAGGTTAAGTCCCTTTTCTTGAGGTCACTCGGCTTGTAAGGGACAGGGTGAGGATGCACTCCGAAGCCCGTGACCTGGCCCTCAGCCACTGGGCCCTTAGTGATTCTAGGAACTGGCAACACAGCAGGCCCATGGAGGGCCGTGCCATCCAAATAACTGGGTTTAGGGTTTTCCACTGTGATGGACATTTCTGCTTTAGTCCCAGCACAAACAACCTGGCAGCTCCCACATCTGAAATGTAGCTGGCTTCTCAAGTCAGAAGTTAGGACAGGCTCTGGAGACCAGCTGCAAGGGTCAGGTATCTGTCTCCCCATGGCCTGGCTTTGTGGGGTTCCTTGTTTTTCTAAGTTGTGAGTTCTTGACCAGGATCTGTGGATGGGATCAGGGGTCCATGAGTCACCTCAAATCAAATTATGTACACAATCACATGTGTTGAATGCTCTTTGACTCTGTGTAAAGAAAGAGCCTCTAGTGTTTATCAAGTTCTCGCTGCTCCAAGAACGTAAAAACTCACTAACCCAACTTCAGCTGTCACGAGGGACCATTTTAAAAATCACATCTCATTGTGGCTTTCTTTATCCTAAGATACACACTATATTATTATTATTATTATTATTATTATTATTATTATTATTATTTAACACGGACTATGAAAGTCCAGAAATGACCCCTTGAATCAAACACCGTGACCAGAATCGTAAGTTTTGGTGGCCTCCTCACTAAACTGCAAGTGAACAGAGAATGACAGAAGCAATATTGTTAGGCTAAGAATTCTCCAAGACGAGGATTACTGAATCCAGGGACGTCCAGTCCACCCCTGCTGGACCCCTAGCCAATTCAGGGCTCACTCTCACTCTCCGTTGTCACCAGCCCTCCTTCCTACCCTTCACTCACAAGAACAAATTAACATGGAAAGTAAATAGAAATGAAGTTCCTATGCATTAGCTTTTATGGCTAGGAGAGTAGGTTAGGCCAATGTGACAAACTTTTTAAAAATATCCCCCTCCGTTGTATCTGATGGGTACACCATTTCTCCCTAGACTCCCATGGGAAAATCGCCACATGCCCAGGATCCCAGGGAGGGACCAGGGGGAACAGGAGAAAGCAAAGGGGCTGCAGGATCATCCGAGGCCCTCGGACTTTTACTACAAAGTCAGGAGACTCTGGCATAGAAATCTCCAAATTATTATCCAGAGAAGCAGAGGAGGCATCATGTCCTTGAATGTCATGGTCCAACAGGCTCACCCAGGGATTATTTAAATTTGAGTATTTGATGAGAGCCTAGACATTTTTAATTTGTAAACATCTCCCTGGTAAATATATATATTAAAGGTTATTCTTTACTACCTTATAGGGCATCACCAAACTTTGTTATCTTCTCTGTCTCATCTAACTATTTCTTTATTAAGTTGCCTGCAGATACCCAGCTCTTCCAATGAGCCATCTAATCTTTCTGGGTCCCTCACTGAATAATGAGTGGAATTAAAAACATGGACATACGTTCATTTTATAGTTGTAGGAATGTCATGTTTTTAACTTCCTGTGCATCGCATGTGAGCTCTGCTGGACTGGAAGACCGTGGACTTCCCCGTGGCTGGGAATGACTGGTGATGAGACAGCAACCCAAACTCACTGGATTTAGTTTTCATGGTTCCATGATATGGTTGCCTCATAAGGGTTGGCAAGTTGCGTATATTCCTGAAGAAATAATCACGCTAAGAAGACAAAACAAAAAAACCACAATCTTGGAAATAACTGAAGATGATTTAATCCGTCTCCTGCATTTAGAAGACGGAGCACAGGTGGGGGTGGGGGTGGGGTGGGGTTCTAGGAGAGAGCAAAGCTAGGGCAAGAATTGAGGATGCCAGTGTGCCTGCTCCTACCTACCCTTGTCCTCCTCGGATGTCCACATCTCCTCCCCACCTGCTGCCAAGGTCACATTGTAGGCTTTGATCTTCTGTCATAAGCCAAGTCTTTTTTTTAGGGAAGAGTCTGGAGAACAAAGCACATTTTCAAATAGATGACAAAGAAAAATTGTTAGTTGGTTCCTCTAGAATGGCAATGTTTCCCAGATGTCTGAAGACCGGGAATTGTAACCTTTGGTGGCTCTGAATGAGAGTATTGTCTCGAAACCACAACCAAGCAGCGGTTTTTAGTTTTTACTTTCTGTTATGATGCTTAGTACTCTGAGTATGCCCCTGGCTATTCTGGGTAGAAATAAATTGCTCAACAGAGAAATCGCTCTATGTATATATATGTGATTTAAATGAGCAAGTCATGGTGTCTTACTTATTTTAGTACATGGGAACTTTCACAGTCATGGCTTTAGCATGTAACTGGAGAGGAAAGGTTGGCTCAGAGAATTTGTGGGCCTGGGGCAAGAATGCATGTTTCTAGAATTTAACCCAAAGCGATGCGGTTTTGTAATTGAAACCAGTGTCTAAATTGGTCTTCGCGTGTCTGAAACAAGAGTCCAGAGGAAGGGGGACGTTTCTTAGCAACGTGGACCTGTACCCGCACTCAATCTGCATTCCTGTCTGGATTCCTATTTATTGATCCTCTGCCTTTGTGACGTGCTGGTCACTGAACTGACGCCAAAGCTGTGTGGCTGCGCCAGGAGGACCGCGCCGCTGAGAGGCCCCATCGGAGCCGAGACACGGAGCGCCTGCAGGCACCTGTCAGACTGCGAAGATGAACTAAGTTCTGCAGCAACCCCTTCCTAGACCGCTGCCCTAAGGAGACACGGTTAGCCTCCTGCTGGAACCGCTCTGCATAGGTGGGGGCAGCCTTCTCATTCCCCAGGGCAGAGCAACAGGTGGAGACAAGGTGGCACATCTAAGAACACACATTGCTTTGACAGAAGATATTCTGAGACGTGCCTACCTAGGCTCTTGCCCAGCTGAAATGCCGGCCATCCTACAGGTCTCACCTACATGGTGGGTGGACAACTGAACCCTGGAGTGCACAGATCAGTGGTTGTCAAAGTGTGTGCCAGGATGCACTGGTGCGCCCTAGAAGATTCCTAGGTGAGCCCTATGGTATTCCAGAGAAATATGTGCCTGTTGGGGACCAAAAAACCAACAGGGTTTTTGGAGTTTAGATTTTTGGGGAACAGAGGGGTGGGGAATTGGCTGTAAACTGACAGTCTGCCCAACCCCCCACCTCCCTTGCCTGATTAGGTTGCAAAAGGCTGTTAAGCTGTGGTGCTGGATTGTTTACACTCCCCCCACTCCCCCCCCCCCCCCCCCCGTGTTCCTGGGAAAGACTGGAGGCAAGTTTCTTGTATCCTTTGTTTGGTGTAAAGTTAAGATGATATGAATGGTGGGGGTTTTCTGCACTCAACACAAGAGTAAAAAGAGAGGAATTCTTTAATGTATTGATGAGGAAATGAGAGTTTGCCTTCCAAATATAAAATAGATGCCTAAACATTGAAGAAATTGCTAGGACACATCAGGCTCATGTTTCTCATAAACACAAGAATGAAAAAACACATTTGCACCGGGACCTGCTGATTTACTAAATCTTACTAAGAATGTATCTATATATATAAAAAGACATCTTTTTTGTGGTTTTTAAAAAATTTTTAACCCCTCTTTTTTTACGAATTCTAAAAAGCATAACTCAAAAAACGTAACCTAAAAATGTTTTTTAATGTCAGAATAGATTTAATTTTGTCATCTTTATTTCTTTTAATTACCATAAAAGCATGCTTAGACTTTATTTTTTTCCTTAATATTTTACTTAATGATTATAACATATTTCTCAAAAATTTGTATATAGTGTACCTACAATTATTTGTAGGATTTTAAATGCGCCCTGACTTCAAAAAGTTTGAGAACCACTGGCTTCGATGTTCCCACTGTGTATCTCCATGGCAACCCGAATTCCCCCAAATCGCAGTTCATGACACTTGATGGTGACTGTGTGCTCATCTGCATGTATTCCTCATTAGATGATAGAGCCCCGGAGGCAGGGACAGGTGTAGGCGGCTTATCCATGCCTTTCTGGAGCCTCACATCACTGATGAAATATTTGCCAAGAGAACAATTAGTCAAGAACAACTAGATCTCAGGTCAGCAAGGACAGAAGGCAGCCCTGGAGCAGGAGAAGCTTGTGTTAAGAAGCCTGACCAGGCGGTGGCTCAGTGGATAGAGCATCAGACTGGGATGCGGAGGACCCAAGTTCGAGACCCAGAGGTCGCCAGCTTGAGCGCAGGCTCATCTGGTTTGAGAAAAAAAAAAAAAGCTCACCAGCTTGGACCCAAGGTCGCTGGCTTGAGCAAGGGGTTACTCAGTCTGCTATAGCCCCACGGTCAAGGCACATGAGAAAGCAATCAATGAACAATTAAGGAGCCACAACAAAAAACTGATGATTGATGCTTCTCATCTCTCTCTGTTCCTGTCTGTCTGTCCCTGTCTATCCCTCTCTCTGACTCTATTTTTGTATTAAAAAAAAAAAAAAAAAAAGCCATGTGTAGGCTGCAGCTGTCCCCACGGGAGGTGTCTCTCTTCCTGAGCCCCGTCTAATTCCATTTCCTCTTTGTCTCAATGCATCTATCTGCCCCCGGGAAAGGTGGCTGGCGGAGCACTGTAATGAGGGGTGCACCGTTCTGCTACACGTCTTTGAGTTTTAGGCAGCGGCAAGCAGGGCTCTGCAGGTATTTCAGAGTCATGTCCTGTCCAACTGCCTGGAATTACACCTATAGCCAGGGCAACAACACACGACAAGAAATAGAATAAGGCTAAAACCTCAGCCAGGGCAAGTCTCAACCACCATCCCCTCCTAACCGGCTCTCGGTGTGCTAAGAGGACAGTGACACCCTGTGAGAGCTCACGGACAGGTGGGTCCTGGGAGACCAAGAGGTGGGTTTCTCTCCTCCAGGGAGCTGGGGCGCTGGTGGAGAGAGATGGAGAAGTCAGGTAAACATGGCTACCCTCCCTCCCAGTCCTGACACAGTGAGGGGTGACCCCAAACGAACCTCCGAGCGATGTAGGAAGAACACAGCTTGGTAGCTTTATGGGCCAGTGGGTATATTTTTTTGTTGTTAGTATTGTTGTTTCCATATGCCAGTCTACCGTCAAGGTTTTGTTTTTTTTTAATTAAAATGTCATCCTCTTGAAGAGGACTACAAAGTGAATATACTCTTTTTTTTTTTTTTTTTTTTTTTTTTTTTTTGTATTTTTCTGAAGCTGGAAACGGCGAGGCAGTCAGACAGACTCCCACATGCGCCCGACCAGGATCCACCCGGCATGCCCACCAGGGGGCGATGCTCTGCCCATCTGGGGCGTTGCTCTGTTGCAACCAGAGCCATTCTAGCACCTGAGGCAGAGGCCATGGACCTTCCTCAGCACCCGGGCCGACTTTGCTCCAATGGAGCCCTGGCTATGGGAGGGGAAGAGAGAGACAGAGAGGAAGGAGAGGGGGAGGGGTGGAGAAGCAGATGGGTGCTTCTTCTGTGTGCCCTGCCGGGAATCGAACCCGGGACTCCTGCACGCCGGGCTGACGCTCTACCACTGAGCCAACCGGCCAGGGCCCTGTGAATATACTCTTAAAGGCCTGAGGCAGGAAACACGGATCCTAACCAGCACCATGAATAAGCGAAGCCTTTATTCTTCAGTTAAGAAAACACCGGCACTCTCTAACATGCCTCTCACCCGATCCATACTGGGTGCCATTGCTGTGGGCGTAGGCATCCCCATATTGATTTACTGAGGAGTGCCTGGAGGAGGAGAAAATCAAACCAGCTGTGCAAGCACAGAAGATCACATATTTTCCTGGGACTGTCGGAGGGCAGCAGCGAAAACCTCCACCCCCAAGGGTGCTGCAGCCGCACAAGCACGATCTTGAGCTAAAGGCCCTTGAAAATCAGCAGAGACTAGACAAGTGCTCTGATCTCCCCCTTTCTCTTCCCGAGAGTAGGATATAAAGAACTCCCACGTGGTCAGCACCTCCAGGAGGGAGGGAATGCTCTCCTTGCCAGAGACAGGGAGTCAAGTGTGTGTGAGACAATTCTGCAAACACAGCCCTCGTGACTGTCCCCTCCTCTCTTCCTTCAGCCTCGCCAGATAGTTTACTTTCCCACAAAAGTTTCTCTTTGTTCAACCTACTAAAAAAAAAGGCATTTAAGGTGTTGTGGGGAGGTCTTCATTTCCCCAGGATGGTTTCCCTGTCACAAAAAAACATCATTTGTATGTTTTTCTCCTGTCAGCCCCAGCGAAGACCCAACAAGAATAGAGAAAAGGACTTTTTTTTTTCCTGTCACTAAGAAGGATTTATGCCTTAAAAAGAGAGGATTTCAGTTTGGAGCAGGTAGACATGCACCAAAAAAAAGGGATTTTCTTCCCCTAGAATGTTCTTGAAAAGAAGCAGCATTTCAAACAGAAAACATGAATTTTAATGGGCTTGACAGTTGTGTCTCGAGCCAAAAAGCAATGAGATCAGCTTAGTTAGGTCTTGTAGGCACGCGTGATAGAACCGCTTTCTTGTGGGGGCCATGGGTTTCTTCAATTTACCAAATTGGAGTTAAGCAAATCCTACGTGTTTCAGGAGAGCGGTTTCTAAAAACCTACCCAAGATGTAGCCAGGTCCCTTGGCAGCCGGAAATGCTGCATTATTTCAAGGTGCCTCTAGAGGGCACTCTGCATTCAGTTCAGCTGGAAACAAACCAGTTTGCAAAGCTCTCATTTCTGGACTGAGGTGTTTTTTTTTCATTTTGAATTTTGAGTTCAGGAGAGAGAAAGAGGTGGTAAACACAGGTGCATCCATTGTCGCTCATGTTTCGTTTTATTTACTTTAAAACTTCTAATGAAAATCATTTATTTTTTAATAGTTGTCTTTTTTTTTTTAATCTTGTTGTGACTGTTTAACATTTATGTAGTAGACTTAAGCCACGTGGCTTTCTTTCTGTACTGGTGACCGGATTTTGTTAAAGATGATAATGGTCCAAATTCATTAATTTTCTGTGTGGGGGGTGTTGTTGGGGTAGGGGGAGGAATTAATTAGCCTGGAAAATCTTTTAGTGCCGGAAACGAGGAAGTACTCAAGGAACTTTATTGAATTGGGACGATGCCAGCATCAAAATGAATAACAATTAAAAAAAATGTCTGACAGCTCATTATATAAAATAAGAATCCTTTAATCTGAACTTATAAAACGTGTTTAAGTCAACACAAATGGGGACAGGCGCTATCTTCTCTTGATATTGGCATGGCCAATAATAAGTCAAGAGGAATAATAAGGTTAGGCCTCGCTATTTGGAAGCCATTGTTGTCATAATTTAAATAAAAAATATCAGCGGATGCTAAAACGGGTGGCTGAAGTTTTGATGAGGAATGGGACAGTTACATAATTTCAAAGATCTCCCTCCCACAATACTTAACTGAATACTGAAGGAATTACTAAAGGGTAACTTTATGCTGGAGATTCTTGGCAGACACAACCTTAACCAAATAATAAAGTTGAAATGACCTGTAATAAGAAAAACCCAAACTGATCATCTGATAGGATGCATTAAAAATAACATAGCGTCACATCTGTGGTATTCCTGCCAAAGAAAAGGCACAGACTGAATCTAATTATTGAGGGATCATTAGACAAAAGCAAATAGAGAGACGTGCTACTGACTAGCAGGCCTATCATTTTCCAAAAGGTCAGGTCACTGGGACTCCAGCAGAGTTGGGAGCTGTCTCAGATTTAAAAAGGCTAAGAACCGTGAAAACTAAGGCAACCTAAGATCCTCATGGGATCCTTTTTTTCCATGAAGGATATGAACAGGGTACTTGGGGACAGAATTGAAGGGGTTTGAGGATTAGCTGGTGATCTTGTGTCCGTGTTCATTTTCTGACTCGGATGTGGAGGGAACCGGCTATGCCCCCACCTATCCCCCAAATATATATGTCCCTTTGGCATAAGGGTTATTTTGAGCTGAAGGCAATCAAGAACCAACAACAAAGACAGGAAGAGTTCTCTGCCCTCCCCTGACCTCCCTAAAAGCACAGAAGAACTGTCCCTTTGAGGAAAGTGCAGAGACCCTGCCCCTCTCCCGTGTCAGGCTGAGCAGAGCGATTCCCCAGGCGATGAGTCTGTATAAATGAACCTGCCTGACATGTCTTTCAGGTTCCATAGTGCCCCCACACACACACACTGCCTGGCTACCTCCCTGTAGCCTGCTATCTCTTGAAGTCCGTACCCTCTTTCTTTTGTGAGGAAGGGAATACAAGCACCCAAGTCTGACTTCTCCTTTGTGTTTCGTTTCCTCTTTGTGAAGTCCTGTGCAAATAAAAGTCCTAATAAAGGTGCATTCCTTAATTAGGCTTGGCCAGTTCAATTAGCAAGCCCTCCCGGTGACACGGAACCCAGGAGAGTGAAGGGAAAGTTCTCCCTCCCAGAGCGGGGGTTATCTTGTGGTGACACGGGAGAATGTTCTTGGTCGTTAAGACGTGCACACTAACTCAGCCGCTGGTGACTTATTTCTGAACAGCTCAGGGAAGAAGAAAAAAAAGATCTTCATAAATGTCTGAGAAATTTGGGGTAAGTTTGAAATGATTGTTGAAACTTAAAATGTACTTAAATATGAAATCTTTAAAAATAAAACCTGATCTGATACTTCAAATGTCTTACGCTCAATGTAGCACTCATCTTATAAAAATGAAACCAGCATTTCATTGGGCAGCGGAAACGAAGGATGCAAGACAGTAAATCTCCTTTGAGATGTGTGACGTTAGCGCTTGTCAGAACGAAGCGCAGACGGTTTAGTGTTTTGTTTTGCTTTTCCAGAAGAATGTGGAAGAGCATTTCATAAATCAAATTACTGTGATGGTCCATCCTAGCCCAAAGATTCTAGAAAATAAAATGCTCTATTGCAGATATAAGATTTAAAACCCAAATAGGAAAACACACACACTAAACCTCTATACCTTGAATGTCCTCTATTCTGCTCTGTAGTGACTGGCAGTTCACCTTCCTGTGGACTTATAATAAACACATAAGCTCTGTTGAAAATTTCAGATTATGGAAGCCTGTCTATGGGAATGGGGCTTCCTACTGAGAATTATGCACAGTAGAAAACAACAACAAAAAAACCAGGGAGACTTCTCTTTCTCATTTAATTCCATAAATAGTTCTTTCAAACATCTTTGCATAAGGCCCACGGACCTTCAGAATCAGCCCAGCCCCTGTTGGATGAGAGCAAAAAGAAGAAATGTGCATAAAAGGGGATTTTTTCCCTTTTCATTCATTCATTTATTCATTCATTCATTCATTTTTTTTTTTTACACAATGATATGAACTTTGACATCAGAAAACATAAAAGTGATTTAAAATGGAGTTTTATCGCAGTACTCCTTTTAGTCACCGCAGTTACGAGATGGACCTTGGACATTTATTTCTGGCTGCACGGGATGGGTCACTTATTTCCAGGTGGAATGGAAAATAATACAAGGTCCTTTTTCTTCACTTTAAAATGCCAAGCCATTGAATGCAGATGGGAACAGATGGTCAAGGGTCACGATGATGTGCGAACCCAGAAAGGCGAGAGTGACCGGCTCTAAGATTGTTTTTGTTCTTCGCCAGGGCGGACCTAAAAGCAACGCTGAACTGTGGAGAAACACAACTATACCAAGGCTGGGAGAGGAGTCCCGGCAGCCGGATGAGTGAGGGACTTGGCACCTGAGGTGAACCTGCCCCGAAACTGGCAGGCCAGAGACCAAAAGGGAAAGAGAAGAATCTACAAAGTGGGCGGCAGCGTTCTGTTGGGAAAACGAGGATGGCAGGTGGGCAGGGTGACATGGTTTTTCAGGAGTACCGATGGGGACACAGTGGTATTCCACTGAAGAAATGACACTTGCCCGCTGTCAGCTGGTGCTTTTGGAACGTGTGCAAACACCCATCCCCCTGGTCACAGTGACGTCGACCTTGACCGAGCCAGGCAGCTCATTAAACGCTGCGTGTGCTCTGCCTCTTTGGGTCCCCAGAGGGCCCTTGAGGCAAGAGTCACTTCCCTGTTCTGAGCAAGGAAACTGAGGTTCACAGAGATGAAGTCACTTGCCCCAGGGGAGCCCCCAGCCATGGTCCTTCATGGAGCGGGGGTTACGTGCAGATTGCCAAAGGTAAGGAGTTAGAACTGATCCACTAATGATACAGGGTGGAGGTTATGGTGATTAACAGACAATTTGTTCTTTATTCCACAACAAGGAAGGTTCAAAAGAAATGATAAGAAAAACACACTGTTTGGTCCTGAGCACCAAACCGTTAGGATCAGTACAGAAAGCAACTGCGGGTGGTTGGCTGTAATGGAGATCATCACGCAATCAAATTTAGCACCCCAGCGAGGTTGGAGAAATCAAAGAATTGCTCAGGCTTATTTTTAGAAAAATGAAGTTATTAAATACCCAGGGGAGAGTTCTGCAGGTGCAAAAAACAAAAGTTAATGATTGCTTAAAAAGATAGACATTCCTGCCAAATCTAAGTATGCATACCTAGCAAAGTCAAGTCTCCACAAATGTTGAATCAATTCATCGGATTAGTAAGCATTTTAATCTTTTGCAATAAAGAGTTTCATATAATACAACTTCAGTGGAGAAAATTTAGGATAAAATCATAGCGGATGTCCCCTATTTCTTTTTTTAATCTAAGCACATATGTATTTTTTGCAAATTGGGATTAGGGGTGTGCGTGTAAAGCCATATTGTTTGCTTTTATTGATGAATGTATTGTCCGAACGTTAGAATACCTTTCATTTGGTAAAGAGAGCCGTGGGCAGGAAAGGAAGCTAGCTACAACCATTTGAGAACAGACATGAACAGACTTGCCTCCAAGGAGGAGGCTTCATGAACTTTAACGAAATACTATGGATTGAAGCCCACCGCAGACAGGCAAAACCCAGCTGGAAAGCTGTGGGCTTTCTCGGACTCACACAGGACCAGCAGGGGCCATTCACGGTGAAGAGACGCTTGACGTCTGACTTTACTGTTAAAGATTTCGGGTGTTCCTTAACACCTACGCCCAAGCTCAGGTACACACTGGGTTGATTCTAAACCTAGCTAGGAAGAGTAACAAACAAACAAACAAACAATCAAGAAATTGGATTTACCCCAAGAATGCCACAGACATTGGAGAGAAAACTTAGAAATTGTCCTCAAAGTGAGCTAGCTAGCCACCATGAAAGAGAAAGGAGGGGTCGTTAACATGGTTGTAATGACCAGGAAGAGCCATAGAAGAGAGCCAGAGACCTTCTTGGTGGACAGTGGGATTTCGTGACGTGGATTCACTGCCGAGGAAGGAACTTAAGCTGTGGAAGGGAGAGTTCCTCCAAGGATGAATCTTGCTTGACGGAATAAATGCCCGGGTGAAAACGTCACTGAAATCGTAGGCAAAGGTCACTTTAAGCCATGAGTAAATATGAGAATGCTGTGTTGTGTTCAGACAAATAGATGACAGAAAGGAGCTACAGGGTGAGGATACGAGACCTACTACTCAGGTGAATATAAATACGAGGTCTCTCTTGGAGGTCGGGTCTAGGAAAAATTTCACTTTGGGTTTGTTTGTTTGTTTTCTTATGAATTGCAGGAAAGAAAAAGTGAGCAACCGTAACATTTTAAAAGCCTTTCAAAAACCAAAACGCCAAGTCAAAAGGAATGAGCTCTAGGGAAGAGACGCAAGCCCAGAGGAATAGGCTGAGGAGGAGTACGGGACCCTTGTACAGAACGGTGTTCACGGGGAAACATAACCTGAAATGCACCTGCCTGGTACCACGGCCTCAACATTCAGTTCCGAGGAGGCTCGCCAGGCATGGCGGTAGCTGAACCCTCCCCCCGGTGTGATGGGAGATGAAAAAGCCAAACAATAGCAACAAGAGGACCGGATTTTATCATTCAGCAAATACTGAACGCCTCCTACGCTCAGACGTTCTTGGTGGAGGGTATGTCATGTCAGCAGACAAAGGAGAGGAAATAAGTCCCCGCTCTTGGGGAGCTGACATCCCAGGGTTTCTTTGAAACAATGGCAATGTCATCCTACCTCTGAACAAACCTGGGGATCCACTGTCGAGTTCATGAATAAATCCGGCTCAGAAGATCGGGTGAGAGCCAGCTACCCTGATCTAGAAGTTTCATTGCCTTAAGGTAATTAAACATTTAGTGTGTCTGGAAAATCGAAGTAGGTTCAAAGACAAGGTTCAGAGGGAGGCAGCCCTGTGACACCCTCCAATGAGGAAGGAAACAGAGGACACCTAATCTTTTTAAGGTGACATCAGAGCATGTCACCTGAGTCAGGACACAGGGAAGGCCGGGTGTCACCAGCTCTTCCACCTGCCAGACCGGGAGCTGCCCTGTGACAGTGCACACCCGGCAGGAGCACCTGTTTCTCAGGGGCACAGAGGCACCTCGGGGGTCAGCACTTCCGGGAGCCGTATCTCCTCAAAAACCACCATCAGGGGCCCAGCCCTTCCCTGCCAACACTGGGGTGGCCCTTGGTATTTCTGTTAGTCCACTGAGACATTGCAACCACTTTGAATGGGTTCCTTTGCTGCCCCAAATGGACACAGACGTGCTACAAGGACTTCCTCTGGCCTTGTTCTCACCCAAAAAGGTCACACCAGCCATACCTGAGAGGGCTGAACTATAGCTTTACCAGGACAAACCTCAGGAGGGTCTGTACAGGGAAGACTCAGTGGGAACTAGTGTCTCCCTGCATAGGCTGAAATTGAGCAGAGGACTCTCTACCTAAATCCATGATTTCTCAAAAACTCAGAGCCGGGCCCTCAGCAGTCTTTATTTAGACCCACTTTGTCAAAACTGTACTTGGGTAGAACTTGTCAGGTCAAGGGGTTTTCCATTCTTCTGAGCAGCCTTTATCGTCTTCCCCCAAGGTCAGGCTATCAGCAGCTGCGGGTGGTGGCAGTCCTTGGACACAGGGCTCCCTGAGCACATGCACCCCGCCCAGTGGGCGCCCCACCCATGGCCACCTAGGGTGCACCCCTTTCCTTGCACAGCCTGGCCTCCTTCAGAGTGGGTGTGGCTGGCACTGCCCATGATGCAGAGACAGGGGACAGGCAAGGTGGCTCTCCTGTCTTCAGCAGGCTGTTTCCAGCACATTTCTGGAACCCCAGCCTAGCTGGCCACTTCAAGTTCTCTGTCAGGTCCTCTCCTAAGGAACATACACACACACACACAGCCAGACTGGAAAAATAGATGTCTCAGGTGGAATTAACCCCCGAGGAAAGTGTCACAAAGTGAAACTGTTTCTTTGGATCTGCTCGGTGAGAGTGAAAGTAAAGGGCGCTTGTTGGTAAGAGCCCCTGAATATCAGTAACAGTGGAAATGTGCGTTGGGGAGGAGTGTAGGAGTTGAAGGTCAAGGGGGAAATTTTCTGGCTGCAATAACCCCAGTTAGTTTGTGAATGGACTCCACGCCACGTCAGTGGATGCTTCTGATGGGCCCAGAGGAGTGGGGGGCAGGAGAAGCAGCCAGGGGCGTGAGGATAGTCCGGAAAATGTGCTAATCAAATGTTCCACAACAGGAAACAGCTAGGTAGCCATACTGATGCTTTCTACAGTGCTGGGAGGGGCCACGAGGGCTCACCTTGGAACCATGAGGGCGGTCCACACAAGATGGCTTTAAAGTAATTAAACATTTAGTGTGTCTAGAAAATCGAAGTAGGTTCAAAGACAAGGTTTGGATGGTCACTGGCCTGCCTATCAGTGGCGGCTCCAGAGTAGGACATCTGGTGACTAGGCATTGTTTGGTGTTGCATATGTTAAAATTAGTTTCTAAAGCATTATTTTGCATGCTTAAACACACACACACACACACACACACACACACACACACACACAAGAACAAAAACCCCCAAACAAAAAATCATAGGCTTCCTAAGAGGAGACAATTCTGGTTCTTCCCTGTGAGGGTATGATTTCTGCCTTAGGTAAGTTTAGAGCTGGACTCTGGGCCAGACTTTTCCAGGTATGCTGGTCATTGCTTCAGGCAATACACACATCTGTCTCTGCTGCTCTCCCAACCCTGTGTCCTCCTGGAAACAGCCCTGGACCTGGACCTGGGAGGCCTGGAGTCCCCACGTGCCTCTGCCATGAACAAGCTGTTATTTGGACCAGTGCTCTGCTCATTCTCTGTCCAGTAATTAATGCATCCATTCATTTATTCAACGCTGTGCACTGAGACCCCGCTCTGGGCATGAGAATCTCCTTTTCCTCATACGTAAGTTAAAGTAACTACCCACTTGTCAACTCAATGTAGCGATCATCATTCATAGTAAATGCTCCATATTTTGAGAATTGAGATTAAAAAAAAAAACTAAAAAAAAAAACCTGGGTCCTCTGATATTATACATAAACTATGTATTTATCAAATAATGGAGCTATGTATTTTCAAATTCGTAGCCCGTATTATTATTTTATTTCTTGAGTATTTTTATACCATATTTTATACCATTAAAGTATGCTCATTTTCACAAGCATACATCGGCTAAGGCAAAAAGAAAAAGTTAATGATACTCTTATTCTTCCCTCTGTTCTATCTTACTGAGATCATCAGTATTAACATGAGTATTCCATATTTTTCTCGATGCCCAAATATAAGTATATATGGTACATATATTTCTTTTTTTCTTTAAAAATAAAAATGTAGTCTTAGTATATATATTACTCTGCTAATTGTTTATTTTGCATTTCTCTAACCAGGTTCCAGACATATAGTTCTAACCAATGATTTTTAATTGGCAAATAATACAGTATTTGAAAGTTATGAATGGACCAAACTTAGGTCATCATTCCCCTATGATAGAATATCAAGTTTTTTCTAATCATATTTTTTTCTTTTTAAGGTCACTATAATCAATGCTGTCATAGCAATATTTGTCTAGATATAGTCTCACATACTGGCACTTCATTTACGTAGAATGGATTTACCAAAATTAGATGGTCAAGTCAAAAGTGTGAACGTTGGAACTTTTAACGACACTTCTAGATTGCTTTCCATGTTGGTGGTAGTGATTTTCATTTCTATCAGCTATGTGTAAGAATGCCTTTTTCCTACAACCGAAGTCAGCTCTGGATGTATTAATAACACCACTGCTCACAATGAGGATGCCATTGTGGTTTTAATTGGTGTTTTCCTAATTACCAACGATATTGATTATGTCCGTGTTCGCCGTGCCTTCGCTTGTCCTCTTCTTTAACTGTTAGTTCTGGTTTGGACGGACTTTTCCTGATGGGTGTCTGTCCCCTTCCCCCCTTGTACAAGTTCTTTGGCTGGTCAGCATCTGAACAGGTGTAGGCATTACAGCAAAAACACGAAGTGAGGGAAGTGGCTCAGGAGCACAGGCCTGGGTCTTTGGCTCAACACTCCGCATGCTACCCATTTAATCCTCACCTACCACCAGGAAGCTGTGCCTATTGCCTGATTCTCAGCAAGTTAAATATAAGGATGATCAACTCATTTCTCAGAAACTAATCTACACATGATTCTTGAATGTCAGAGACATTTTATCACAGACATTCCTCCTGTGCTGACCGGCACAATACAGCTTTCCTGAAAGACGCTGAAATGTTGGACTTGGCTTTATCCTGGGCTGTTTCTTGTACTGAGCCCCTGAGGGGACTGAGCTATCTACATTTGTATTTGTGGGGGTTGCCCCTTGACATTTTGACCCCAAAATTGAAAGAAATTTAAGTATTGACTCCAAAGGGCAAAGCACTCAGAGTGAAAAGAGGTGGTTGTGTGGAAGAACATCGCTCACTGGAAAAGAACAGTCACAGAGGGTCCAGGTCACCAGATGACACTGTGGAGGGGGTGGGGGGCTGGGCTGCTGGCTCTGCTTCACCCTCTGCTGCTCTTTTGTCCTGTGGTTGACTACTAACCGTTTAAGAGGAAAGACGAAGGGACCCCGGATGTTCAGAAAACTGTTCCCCAGGGCGGAGAAAAATAACCTCAGGAGCAGTAAAAAAACCCCCACAGATCAATGATGTATATGAATGCAGAATGTGACAGGAAGCTTCCACAGTTGTCACGTGGGATGCCTTTAAATCACAAACAGAAACTAGCTGAGTCTTGGGAAAATCGAAGAACATTCCATACTAGTTAAATCAATCCCAGTGTAGTAGGAACCAGGATGCACCCGCACGTGACATCCAACAGTTCAAAGTCAATGGATGAAGAAACTAATTCCACGCAGATGGGACATTTCTTTACAAAGCGCACGCTGCACTGTTTCCTAAGCTTGGTGATTCGTCTGGGTTCTGTTTATTGGCTCCAGTTCCCGCCCAGGGAAGGTATTAGTAAACGAAAACACCCACAGCAAACCTGCAGATTTGGGCCAGAGCTGCCCACATGGAGGAACAGGGCAGGGTGGACCGGGCCAAACACTGGGTGTGGAATAATGGAAAATATAGTCTTTGCCTTGGTCCCGTGTTCTTGGCAGGGCGCCCGAAACCCTTGGAATTTCCCGAGGGCTCTGAGTGTCTTGCTCTTCCTATGGAGTACGTTTTGACCACACTTTTGTTTGTGCTGATGAGGTGACTCAAGGTGGGACCCCGAGGTGGCTCCGCCTTGTGTCCCCAGAGAGGTCAAGGAAGCTGGGCCCCAGCTGTCTTCCACCCCACACCTTACCCTGTACATGGCTTCTGTTCGGCTGTTCCTGAGTTATACTGTTTATAATAAACTCATAAACTGTAAGGAACTTGTTTTCCCAGGTTCTGTGAGTCATTCTTGTGAGTTACTTATTGAGCCTGAAGAAGGTCCACAAGACCCTCACATTTGTAGCCAGTCAGTCAGAAGTATAGGTGGCCCCTGCAACCTGGGGGTAGTCTGGTGGGACTGAGCCCTCCACCTGTGGGTCCTGTGCTAGTGTCACCACTGAATGAGATTGTGGGGCGCCCGGCTGGCATTGGAGGACTGGTGTGGAAAAGTCACTCGTTTGGTGTCAGAGAAGAGGTGTCACCATGGGTATAAGCGATGAGCCTGGAGCCCTGCAGCATTGGGACTCAGAAAGAGTGGTGAGCCCACAGGAGAGGCAGGCTCCAGGGTGCCTGGCTAGGTTCATATCAACACAATGACAGCAGGTCACACACCCACAGGTAAGTCCTCACTCCAGGTCCTGGATAGATAGGTTCTGCGAACAGAAGCAGAACTAGGCGTACGGTCCTCAGTTTCCCCCTGGGCTAACTGACATAAACAAGAGCCCCGTCCCGACTCTGTCCCTGCACCATTGTAACAACACGATGTTGGAGGAGGCAGTCGTTACCCGAGGATCCGCGGCACCCATCTGGGGCTCCTTCCTGAAACAATCGCAGAGAGTCGGGACCCTCTATCCTGCGACCCCCAGTGGGGTGCGGTGAGATCGGTTACATCGCTTCGGTGGGTGGTTTGTGTTCACACACTCAACAAATGTTTATGGACATCCGGGATGGGCCAGGAGCTGTCCGAGATACTTCTCCTATCTTAGGATAGGAGAGCCGTCAGTGATGTAGGGCGGGCATCATGGAGAACCGCACCTCGTTGTACCTAACTGCTGCTAAGTGAAGAGGAAATCAGTGAAATTTAAAACATTTTCCAGGCAAGCCACTTTCTGTACCCTAACCTCAGTGGACTGCTTTAAACGCCATCGACAATGACTGCCGGCTTACTGTGTGTCAGGGACTCTCTCTCTCTGTATTATGTCATTTCGTCCTTGCGACTCATATTATCTACCCCAGGAAGATGACAAAGATGAAGGTTTTAGAGAGATTAAATAACTTACCTAAAAAGTGTGATGTGAATCCAGGCAGTCTGACTCAAGAAAACCACACTCCTAACCACAGCACTTGTTTTTTTCAAGGCATGTCACTGAGGTAGTGCCTGCTCTTCAGTCTCCAGTAGCTCAGAAACTCTTCTGGCAGCTTTGCTGGAAAGGAGTGGGTGTGAGTTACCCCCAGCCATGGATGGGAAGGGTTTCGCCGTCCTCTGATAAATTACACGCCACAGTCAAGAAAGGGGAGAGCGCCACTTGTTGGGATGAAATACACCCTTGCTAAGACTATACTTTCAGGGATCATTTCTATAGTTTGAAATATACCCTTGCCCTCTGCAACGTTGTTAATAGCCTTAAATCAAGCCCAATATGTCACCTGGATTTCTAGGTGTGGTTAGAGAGGAACAACCTAATCCAAGTTCCTCCACATACCTTCTAAGGTCCTAACAGACCGACAGGAAGAACAAACACAATCCACGAAAGACATCTATCACACGAATAAGTGTCTTAGCCTGCTCAGGTAGCCATAACAACATACCACCGACAGCACGGCTTAGACAACTGAAATTTCTTTCTCAGAGTTCTGGAGGCTGGGAGTCCAAGGTCAAGGCTGGCCAGGTGGCAAGGTAGGTTACCTTCTAAGGCCTCCCCCCGTGGCTTGCCAGTGTGCCATCTTGCTGTATGCTCAGGTGACTTCTTTTTGGCATGTGCACAGAGAGAAAGGACTTAAGTCGGCTCTCTAATGAGGACACTAATACTATGGTATCTCCTCTAATGAGGACACTAATTCTATGGTATCAGCGTCCTTCCCTGCCACCTATGACCTCATTTAACCTTGATTATCTCCTGAAGGCCATATGGGTTTAGGGCTTCACCGTAAGAATTTAGGGCCTGACCAGGTGGTGTTGCAGTGAATGGAGCGTCTGACTGGGATGTGGAGGACCCAGGTTCGAGACCCCGAGGTTGCACAGGCTCATCTGGCTTAAGCAAAAAAAAAAGCTCACCAGCTTGGACCCAAGGTCACTGGCTCAAGCAAGGCGTTACTCAGTCTGCTGAAGGCCCACGGTCAAGGCACATATGAGAGAACAATCAATGAACAACTAAGGTGTCACAACGAAAAACTGATGATTGATGCTTCTCATCTCTCTCCATTCCTGTCTGTCTGTCCCTACCTATCCCTGTCTCTGACTCTCTCTCTGTCTCTGTAAAAAAAAAAGGAATTTAGGGAGAACATGCCTCAGTGCATAGCAATAAGACACAGAAACACTACAAACTTCCATCCCAAAACCAACAGAACTACGATGGGAAAGGCAGTCCAGAGAAGATGGGGTCAAAAAGCAGAGCCCAGCATGGGGCTCTCGGGAGGAAGAACACCAGCAAAGTCTCTCCAGGAAAGGGAAGTCCTCATGGTTTCAGAAAGGGGTACATGGAAAAAAAAGCAAAAAGTATTCATATTACCTCTCTTCTACCTTCCACATCTCAGGACAGCCTTGTGCGTTTGTGGGCAATTTCTATTTATAGAAGTATTTCACATCCCCAAGAGGAAATGGCAGAATACTGTCATTTATGATAATAATGAATTGATAGATCTAGGCAATGACCAGAAGGTAGAGAGTATCACAGGAAAAGAGTCAACTGGTATTCTTTGCTCGGGAGCACTGTGAAGTACATTCCCAAAGTCTTAAGTTTTTCTATACATTCACTCAATAATTCCACTTCAGGCATTTGCTCTAAGAAAAAAAAAGCGAGTGTGCACAAAGGTCTAAGTACACGGATGTTTGTTGCCGCATTGCTCCTAAGAGTCAAGGTTGAATTCAACCTAACTGTCCCAACAGGGAATCAGTGCAATGAATATGGATACAACTATGCCACTGTAGACGATCGGTGTAAATATTTACTTGGGAAAATATTCATACTACACCTCCCGAAAATGTTTAGAAAAGAGCTTTCACACCGTGATCTGGTATTTCAAGAAAACAAAAACAAAAGCAAGAGGCCGAGAGAGATCGGAGGAGTCTCTCAGGAGCTGTTACGGGTGGTGAGATGAGAAGGGGGCTTGCTTTCCTCCTGGCTGTATTTTGCAAACCCTCCACCCTTTTTGCATGAAAGATAGTACCTCTTGGGAGTTTGCCACATGCAGGAAGACCTGACTCTAACTCGTGTTTTCATGTTACAGTTAGAAAATAAAAAGTACTGTCTGACCTGTGGTGGCACAGTGGATAAAGCGTCGACCTGGAATGCTGAGGTCACCGGTTCAAAACCCTGGGCTTATCTGGTCAAGGCACATATGGGAGTTGATGCTTCCTGCTCCTCCCCCTTTCTCTCTCTTTCTCTCTCTCTCTCACTCTCTCTCTCCTCTCTAAAATGAATAAATAAAAAATAATAATAAATTTTTTTAAAAAAGTACTTCTTGGAAGAAAAACAAGGAGGGGAGAAGAGGTCACGGTGACAGGGTCGTCTGCCGAGATCAGAGAAGTGCAGTGCTTGGGCCTGGGGCAGAGCCCCTGCTTCCTCGGCTCCCCTCTTCCCAGGCTCCATCCTCCCCACTTATCCACTCACTCCACGACCCCCTCCTGGGAGCGCTTCCCATGTGCCACTGACAGCAGTCAGCTCCCAATCATACAGCAGCAAAGACATGAAGCAATTGGAAAACACTAAGAACCACATACTGAAGTTTACTTTTCTGTAGAGCGTGGAACCCACTCCAAACTTAGGTATAAGTGTGAAAAAGCCTTTCCCAGTGGGGTAACACATTAAACCAAGGTCAGTCTGGTTGTGCATAACAGCACCCCACATGTTGTATTCAGTGTTCATAACAACGCTGGTCTGGGGGAGGGGGTCTCAGTTTTTTGCTATTGTGTACAGTTCTCTTCCTGTGTGCATTCTATAATAAATTAAAGTGCCATTTAGTGCCAGGCAAAATGAAGAAAAAAAATTATAAAGGCAAATCACTCAAATGCTTTGAATTTTAAAATACATATTATTGATATTTTGCTTTTTCATGTGCCGGTGTTTTCTGCAACCATCAGAACACCAATCTGAGAATATGAAGATGAGAATGGAGCCTACTTTGTTAGAACAAGGAACATAACTGCATTTGGAAAGTAGACATTCCTGGCTTAGAAATAGTTCCTGGATGTGAAATGGAAAAAAAAAAACGACTCTCAAGTCCAGTTGACTTGGAATTGAGGTCCTATGTGAATTTTGTAATTAGAGTTCTATCTAACAGAGCAGTATATTCAAACTATAAAATGTCTTCAAGGCCCTGGCCAGTTTGCTCAGTGGTAGAATGTTGGCCTAGCATGTGGAAGTCCTGGGTTTGATTCCCGGCCAGGGCACACAAGAGAAGCGCCCATCTGCTTCTCCAACTCTTCCCCTCCCCTTCTCTCTCTCTCTCTCTCTCTCTCTCTCTCTCTTTCTCTCCTCCTCTTCTTGCAGTCATGGTTCATTCGAGCAAGTTGGTCCTGGATGCTGAAGACAATACCATGGCCTCACCTCAGGTGCTAAAATAGCTCAATTGCTGAACAACACAGCAATAGCCCCAGATGGGCAGAGCATCGCTCCATAGGGGGCTTGCTGATTGGATCCCCAGTTGGGGCTCATGAGGGAGTCTGTCTCTCTGCCTCTCTGCCTTGCACTTAATTAAAAAAAAAATGTCAGCAAGAATACCACGTCAATATAAAAATGAGCAGATAATATGAATGACTAAAAGTGAGAAAGAAAAATGTATTTCCAACATATTCTGAACATAAATAAGCTGCCTATATTTGAACAGAGATATTTGAAGCGGTATTTGAAGTGGAAGTCTACCAGAGACAAAGAAAGATCAATTTTCTGAGGGTATTAAGTTAAAAACTTTCTATTTATATGAAGAAGTAAAAGGAAAACGTCCAATCCAAAGCCAAGATGAATTTTCCAAATCTGGGTCCCTTCATTTTCCCTGGTTACTGTCCTCACTTAGTGCATTCATGTGACTTCCCATCAGAGTCACCTAGAGAGAGTTGTGAATTTATTTCCAAATTGCTGTGAAAACTAAATTTTTGCTAATATGGCATCTTCCATCATTTTAATTGGCTGTAAACCACGTCAAGCATGAACCACAAAAACCGAACGTACAGCCTCAAGAAGCTCTGTGTATTTAATTATTGGGTTGGAGGGGTTACCTTTAGCTTTAAAGCCTTCTGAGAAAAAAATGAAAAATAGAGACAACCGGTTCCATTGGCTGCATGGTGCTGTCTGCCTGGGGGCCCCGTGGAGGCCTCTGAGCCAGCGGGGTGCCTCCCAAGTGCCCATTACCATCAAGAGAAAAACTGTCAGATCCAGTCTCCTAAGGCACAGATTTCATCCAGAGAGGCGGTACCATCCCTGCCCCAGGTAACTGATAAGGAGATTCTTGAGAGAATTTTAATTTAATGTTCTTTCCAGCATATTTCTCCAAACACTCCCTAACACATAGTAGGAGCTTTGTAAGAGATTGCCACATCAACGTAGGCATGAAGTACTGAAACCCGGTGCTGTCCTGGGCGTGCTGTGTGAGCCCGGCTGCAGGAGAGGGGAAGTCCGTGTTTACCTGTCAGCCTTGTTTGTCCGAAGGGGCTCTGTCACATCCAGCTGAAAACACGGGTTTTCCAAAAGCCCCTTGTGTTGGATCTCTGTGCACGATTCCCTCCAATAAGAGTAAATTGTGTGTAACATATTCCACCCAGGCCCACAGCAGAGATGCGACTTTCTTCTTTTGGAAAGAGACACGACCCAGTTAGCTTGTCTAGAACCCAATATGACTCTGCTGTTCATTAGTTTGAAGAACTACACTTTCCGAAAAACTGACAAATTTGTTTCACGGACCTATTAATATTGAAACGATGGGAGGCCTGGCCAAGAGTCAGTATAATTTATGAGAGAAAACATGGGATTTCAGATGTTCTGTAAGTCATTAGCAGTCCTTACTCTCCCCTTCAAAATCCATTTCCCTCCCGCCCGACGAGAGGACAGGAATGGGCAGAATTACCCTGGGCCCGGCCCAAGGAAGCAGATGATACCTTCAACTCCTCCCCAGTATGGCCAGCACCACGCCCACGCCCTGGGTGCTACCTGCCCAGAGTAGTTTAATTTAGGATCGGGTGAATAGGAGGTTCAAACTAAAAGAGGTCAAAAGAATTGCACAAATGCTGATGGTATCCATCAAAAGAGATCATTTCAGCTTTTGCTGACCACATACGTGCTCTTTTTCCAATGGAAACATCTGCCCGTCTGACCTGCAGTGGCACATGGATAAAGTGTCCACCTGCAACACTGAGGTCGCTGGTTAGAAACCCTGGGCTTGCCTGGTCAAGGCACATATGGGAGTTGATGCTTCCTGCTCCTCCCCCTTTCTCTCTCTCTCTCTCTCTCTCTCTCTCTCTGTCTCTCAATAAAGAAAACATTGCCCATCACCCATAAACATCCCAACACTTCTCTTCCCTTTATGAGCAAAAAAAAAAAAAAAAAAAGAGCTCTTTAAAGGACATTATACGCCAGCAGCTGTTTGGCTGTGAACTCCTACATCTGGAGAGGGTGTGCTATTCACATGGGGGGAGAAAACCTCTATTGTTTAAATTTCTTAAAGTGCACCCGTGTTTTGTATAAAGACATCTGAATCTGAGTGCTTTGAATACAGGGACAGACAGTCCATGTTTCCCAGGAGGCGGTGCGCGATGGAGATGCTATTCGGTTGTGGCGAATTCGCCGGCCTCACCTGAGCAGGTGTCAAGGCCAGGGAGAGGAGGTACCACGCGAGAATTTAACACGCATTTTATTTTTTCTGGGACGAACTCTCCTTCCAGCTACCATTAATCCTAATAGTTTTCCTTGCTCAGTTATTATTATCCCTTTCTGACCACAAAATTCATTTAATATATATATATACACACACACACATTTCTTAAAATAAAGGTTCTGCTAGGGGAGTATCTGCTTTAGAAAAATTTAAGTGAGAGTGGGCATTATTATAAGAGGTCTTCCAAGTAAGGGTGACCGGACCCCGGGAGCGTACTGTGTTGAGTGGGGCTGCTTTTAAAACACTATGCTTTTGGCCCTGGCCAGTTTGCTCAGTGGTAGAGCATTGGCCTGGTGTGCAGGAGTCCCGGGTTTGATTCCCAGCCAGGGCACACAGGAGAAGCGCCTATCTGCTTCTCCACCCCTCCCCCCTCTCCTTCCTCTCTCTCTTCCCCTCCCGCAGCCAAGGCTCCGTTGGAACAAAGTTGGCCCGGGCACTGAAGATGGCTCTATGGCCTCTGCCTCAGGCACTAGAATGGCTCTTGTTGCAACAGAGCAATGCCCCAGATGGGCGGAGCATCGCCCCCTAGTGGGCATGCCAGGTGGATCCCGGTCGGGCACATGCGGGAGTCTGTCTGATTGCCTCCCCATTTCCAACTTCAGAAAAATACAAAAAACACCAAAACAAAACAAAAAAACACTATGCTTTTGAGATGCTGCTAATGGGGAATATAAACCCATAGAATGCTGTATTTACTTTGGTTACCCACACACACACACACATACTGGAATCAGCATCGTGTCAGCTACTCCTTTTCTTTTACTTTGAAAAGAAGCCCGGCACGACAGCCATAATAATATCCGTATATACAACCTCAAGCAATGGCACGTTTTATCCCTGTGGGACCCCCTGTGTCAGTGAAAAGGAGACAGTTCAGGAGAGACAGCGGGGTCTGCTTCTGCCCTCTGGTCTAATCTCTCTATTCCTTCCTGCTACCTCTCCCCTCCGCCCTACCCCCTTCCAGCCCTGCCCCCGGACCCCACATCGCATGCCCCTTAAAGGTTAACCTGAAAGCCGTCGCCTAAGCATTTTACATTCTGTCCAAGGACCTATCTCTCTTTCTTTCTCTCAGAGATAAAATTTTTTTACGACTGTAGAAAAAAAAAAGATGCTAATTACCTCGTCTGTGTTACAGTCACGATTGGAAAATGGAGAGGGAATCTACATGTTAACACGCATGGCCGAGGACAGGAGGGCCAGGAAACAGGGGCAGGGGGCGCTCCTGAGCTTGCAGAGTCCCTGTCATTCTGCACAGGGAAGAAAACAGTGTGTGGGGGAGGGGGGGAGGATGACCCTTACTGTTTTGCAGAGCAGCTGCTTTGAAGAAAAAGCTAAAGATATACATATCCGTGTCCTCAAAACACAGAAACAATGGGGCCGCCTTCCTCCCTCCCTTCTTTGTCCTTCCTTTCTTCTCTCTCATTCTTCTTTTTGAAACTGGCAATAGCTGCCTAGAATGGACCTCTGATACCAAAGGGAGATGAGGTGTCATGTTTTTGAGAAGTCGTTCAACATTGTATGTGGCCTTCTACGCTTCTATAACATCCACGCTATCTTAGAGGTTGTCGTGTAATCAGTTGACCCTTAGACTACTCCTGTGATGTAAATGTATACTTTACTTACATTTGCTAAAAAATCTATAGAATAATGGAGAACAGGGCAGAATAACATGTTAAATGTATGCAATTAAAGGTTAAAATGCTTGTTACTGATGCCAGATATAACTGGTGGAGAGGTATGGGAGAAAGCAATATTTCTAGGATATCATTAGTCCTCTGACTGTAATTGGTTTTTGTTTTTGTTGTTGTTGTTGTTTTTGTATTTTTCCGAAGTGAGTAGTGGTGGGAAACAGACAGACTCCTGCATGTACCCGACCGGGATCCACCTGGCATGCCCACCAAGGGGTGATGATCAGCCCATCTGGGGTGTTGCTCTGTTGTAACCAGAGCCATTCTAGTGCTGAGGCAGAGGCCATGGAGCCATCCTCAGCGCCCGGGCCAACTTTGCTCCAGTGGAGCCTTGGCTGCAGGAGGGGATCGAGAGACAGAGAGGAAGGAGAGGGGGAGGGATGGGGAAACTGATGGGCGCTTCTCCTGTATGCCCTGGCCGGGAATCGAACCCGGGACTTCCACACGCCAGGCCAATACTCTACCGCTGAGCCAACTTGGCCAGGGCCGACCATAATTGTTAATGGCTGCCTATGTGCACAATCATCTGTCTCATGTTTGCAAATACATGAGACACTTTTAATGTAAAGTACTTTTAATTAAAAGTACAGGCTCTTTTAATTAAAGGAATTTTCACCGACCAAGAACCCTGAGAACCTGTCTCCAGACCCACAGGTTGTGAGAAGCCCAGTTCGAACAACACTGACTGAGGAACCTGTGTCTTTATTATTTCTTAGAATCACCTCCACTTTAACAGAAGCACTGGCCTGTAGAACACGTTCTCAGCTGCTCAGCTTCTCACTTGAGACAGATGCTCACTCCACGGCCGATGTGGAAGCCACGCCGAACTGCTCACTGGTCCCAGCATGGTCTCCCACGTTCCCACCACGGCATTCTGCCTCATCCCGGAATACTCTCTCTTCCTCTTTTTTTTTTTATCTTTCCCCCCATTTTCTTTTTACCAGAGATGAGGTCCAATAGCCCCTTCTCCATGCACCCCTTCACGCTGACAACCAGGGAACCCACCTTCCTTGGGCCAGAGTGGTTGTCGGGGACTCTTTCAGGAGGCGAGGACAGCCTCCGTATATACTGGACTAGATGTGCATGTGCACTGCTCAGCGGCCAGTGGCTAGAAGAGAGGGCCCTCCCTGTCTGATTCATGTTCTACAAGCAGCGAGAACAGCATCTTGCCCGTAAAAGGTGACAAAGAAGAAGTCAAAGAAATAACTCTACAGGTGATTAAAGAGTTAAGGCTTGAGAAAAGTCATAAAAGGCTGATCGAATGTGGAAGGTGGCTGAGGAAGGGTTTTATATATATATAGATAGATAGATATATGTATATGTATATGTATATGTATATGTAGATAGATAGATAGATAGATAGATAGATAGATAGATAGATAGATAGATAGATAGATAGGACTTAGTGAATATGTTAGCCTGTACCTGAACTAAGGATGAAGGAAGTCAGGAGAGAAGCTAGAGCTAGCTACCTCTTCACCATAGTAACGAATAGAGCTGTCATCTGGGATGAAAGCTGTGCTATTGATCCCAAGGGCCAAACTTGTCAAGGGAAATTTGCCAAATCCTTTCAAAAGCAAATAGCCTCCAAGGCCCAGCATAATCCTTGCCCCTTGGATAGCACCAGACAGAGCGTTCAAGTAGCAACCGCAATGAGAAAAAGGTGCCAACAGTCCACGCTGTTGCCGGCCACCTTGTCCTTCTCCTCTGCTCGCAAGAGACACATCACCCCCTCTGTCTGACAGCAGAACTCAGCGCTCCTCCGGTTGGCACGCCCCCATCCCTAACCACAGTTACCTTTCAGAATCTTCAGTCGGGAGGGTGGACATTTCCAGGGACCCCCGCACACTCCTCACTTTTGTTTACGAGCCATCCACACGGAATCTGAAAGACCAAACACACGACGGGCGCGTGAGGCCGGGGCATGTCTCCAGGGAAGGGTTGCTGCGTCTGGCCCTGGAGGAGAACGCCACCTGTTCAACGCATCTTCCTCGGAGGCCATGTTTTCAACTCTCGCGTCTGGCTGTCAGCCCCGCTGGGGACGCAGAGACAGACCACGTGCCTGCCCCCTGCCCAGTGTCCATCCAAGCTAGGAGGCTGAGCCTAACCAGAGGCTCGGCTGTTCAATTTAGAAAGGGTCTCCTGACAGGGGGAGATTGTCCAGGAGCAACTGCAGGAACCCGGGCATTCCAACCCACGAGTCACAAACTGTCAGCGTCGTCGAGCTGACTTGTCTGTGGTTCAGTGAGCCACGGCCCCGGAATGGGTTCTCCAGGAGCTCCAAGCACCCCAGTGCCATCAGGCATCCCCCATAGACTACTGCTCACTCTGGCTTTGTCTCCAGGAGGAGGGGGTGATTATTTCCAGTTTCCCGGATAATGACGGGACTGATAACACAACCATAGAAAGGAGAAGATGTTAAAAACAGTGTTGAAGACCAATTTTTATTTTCATTTCCCCCTTTCTCTTCTATTTAATATTGATTGTTAACTTAAACACCATGCGGTGCTCAAACATTACCCAGACATCACAGCACCTCATGGGGCTTAGAGTAGAGGGAAATATTTGAAGACCTGTGTACATTATAAAAGCCAAGTCCTGCAAGCACTTAAGACGTTTGGAATGTGTCTGGAAACCACTGATTGTCACGATCCCATTAGGAAAGTAGGTCACCTCAGGCCCATGAGAAACATGAAGCCAGCTGGTCTTGAGTTTTATGAGTTTCTATTTGATGCTTACAACGACCCTGAAAAAAATCTGCTTGTTAGAGTGCTCAGAAAAGGGTTTGCTTCAGCTATTGGCAAGCCTTCTGTACATCCATGTGGGAAGGCAGCTTTTTAATTTTGTTTTCCACCTGTGACAGCTGTTTAAAAGTCATCTGTTACCACCATGGTAGCCAGTTACTAGAGATGAAAGCGAAGGCTTTTTAGGACAGTTGTAAGAACGGGACCACCAACAACCACAGCTGTCTTTTCAGGACGCCAAATGGCAACAGTGCCCAGTGTCTAGACGTGAGGCACTCTATGGAGAGCACACAGTTCCGCAGATGCGTGGAGGAGGCAGGCATGCGAGGTGCAGCCTGACAAGTGGTACTTTGTCTAAGTCCCATACTGTCATTTTTAGGAGAGGAAGTTCTTCAAATTTAATTAACTAATTAAATAAATTCATAGTATGGTTGTCTTTTTTTGTTTGTTTTTGTTTTTGTTTTTTATTTTTCTGAAGCCGGAAACGGGAAGGCAGTCAGACAGACTCCCGCATGCACCCGACCGGGATCCACCCGGCATGCCCACCAGGGGGCGATGCTCTGCCCATCTTGGGGCGTCACTCTGCCGCAATCAGAGCCATTCCAGCGCCTGAGGCAGAGGCCATAGAGCCATCCTCAGCCCCCCGGGCAAACTTTGCTCCAGTGGAGCCTTGGCTGCAGGAGGGGAAGAGAGAGACAGAGAGGAAGGAGAGGGGGAGGGGTGGAGAAGCAGATGGGCGCTTCTCCTGTGTGCCCTGGCCGGGAATCAAACCCAGGACTCCTAGCACGCCAGGCCGACGCTCTACCACTGAGCCAACCGGCCAGGGCCAGTATGTTTTTTTAAAAAAAAGTCTTTGATGCTTTCCTTATTCCTCAAATTACTTTATTTTTAAAAAAATGCTAATTTCCTGGCATGGTAGCTCAGTCGGTTAGCGCGACGTCCTGATGCACCAAGGTTGCGGGTTTGATCCTCTGTCAGGGCACATACAAGAATCAATCAATGGATGCATAAATAAGTGGAACTGCAAATCAATGTCAATTTCTCTATCTCTCGTCCTTCCTCTCTCTCTAAAATGAATAATTTTTTTTAATTTAAAATGTTAATTTCCTAGAAGAATCGCAGTAACCCATGGAGTCTTGGAGTGTCAGGGAATCCCAGAATGTGAGACTTTGGAGAATACTCTGAGAGTTAGGATGCCATCATTTTACAGGAAAGAAAACAGAGGCCCAAAGAGAGCAAACAGTCCAGCTCACTGATGGCTGATCTAGGATTCGATGTCACAGCATGTGACTCCTAGTCCATTATTCAGCTTGCTGTTCTGTAACCGAACATCGGACAGGTGAGCTTTCAAGCTTGAAATAAAGTGAGCTCTACTTTTAATACTAAAATATATTTTTTAAAGATATAGAATGTTTACATTTTAAAGGAAACCTTATCAAATATATCTCTTAGGCAATGGCATCGTATAATTTAAACTCTGGTGGTAAAAAAAAACCCAACACAGTGTGTGGAGAGAAAAATTTCCAGATTTAAAGTTTTATAGTTTCAGATTCATAGAGAGCACGTCTAAAGTCCTGCAAACAGACAGGACAGGTACTGTCTCAGAGGTATCGGTTCACCAGACGTGGTATTTCCATCTAAATGGCCATGTGTGGGCTAGCCTTTCACACTCAATGTTGTTCTATCCAGGAAGTCAAAATATCAGCTAGCAGTAACCAGAAAAGTCAGCATCCCAGGCATAATTATAATTTTCAATAGTTTATGCATCTTCACCACTAGATATGTTTTCCAACAGAACAATAACAAAGAAGACAATCAGAAAAAGACCCTCGGCAACTAACTGAAGGGCTTTTCTTTCAAACTGGAAGCAAATTGAGCCAACCCTGAGGACTGTTCTCAGTATCAGTGCTTTCTTTCTTTTCTTTTCTTCCTTTCTCCCTTCCTTCCTTCCTTCCTTCCTTCCTTCCTTCCTTCCTTCCTTCCTTCCTTCCTTCCTTCCTTCCTTCCTTCCTCCCTCCCTCCCTCCCTCCCTTCCCTTCCCTTTTCCTTCCTTCCTTCCTTCCTTCCTCCCTCCCTCCCTCCCTCCCTCCCTCCCTCCCTTCCCTTCCCTTTTCCTTCCTTCCTTCCTTCCTTCCTTCCTTCCTTCCTTCCTCCCTCCCTCCCTCCCTCCCTTTCTTCCTTCCTCTTTCCTTGTTTCTTTCTCTTTCTTTCTTTCTTTCTTTCTTTCTTTCTTTCTTTCTTTCTTTCTTTTTCTTTCTTTCCCTTCCTTTCTTTCTTTCTCTTTCCCTTTCTTTCTCTTTCCCTTTCTTTCTTTCTTTTTCTCTTTCTTTTTCTTTTCTTTCTTTCTTTCTTTCTTTCTTTCTTTCTTTCTTTCTTTCTTTCTTTCTTTCTCCCCCTTCCTCCCTTCCTTTCTTTCTTTCTTTCCTTGTTTCTTTTTCTGTCTCTCTCCCTTTTCTGTCTTTCTCTTTTTCTCCTTCCTTCCTTCCTTCATTCCTTCCTTCCTTCTTTCCTTCCTCTCTCCATTCCTTCCTTGCTTCCATCCATCTTAGAGAGGTGAACAGCTTCAGAAGTCTCCTGAGACTTAGCAAGCATTGGGTGCCTCTCTGAACTGTATTTCCACTGATCACAGGTCAGGGTGACATTAAATCACAAGGTAAGAAATTCTCCTGTGGTTTTTCACTGAGCAAGAGCACAGAAGTCCAGAAGGGCGGCACAGGCTTGCTGCATTTCCGTGGGCTGCTGTGGAGACAGGAAAACAAGCAGGGGGTGGGCTGCATGAACCAAAGGGCGCAGAGCCGGAACACCGAGTCCCAGTGGTGCACAGCAGTCCCCATTGACAATGGTTCACCAGCTCCTCACCAAATCCACCTCAAACATTTTTACCTTCTTACACATATTATTTTAATTTTTATTTCTTTCTTTTCTTTTTTTTTTTTTCTTTGTATTTTCCTAAAGTTAGAAGCCAGGAGGCAGACAGACAGAATCCTACATGTGCCCAACCGGGATCCACCCGGCATGCCCACCAGGGGCAATGCTCTGCCCATCTGGGGCGTTGTTCCGTTGCAACCAGAGCCATTCTAGCACCTGAGGTGGAGGCCATGGAGCCATCCTCAGCGCCCAGGCCAACTTTGCTCCAGTGGAACTTTGGCTGCAGGAGGGGAAGAGAGATATAGAGAAAAAGGAGAGGGGGAAGGGTGGAGAAGCAGATGGGCGCTTCTCCTGTGTGCCCTGAATGGAAATCGAACCCAGGACTTACACACACCGGGCCGATGCTCTACCGCTGAGCCAACCGGACAGGGCTTACGTTTTATTTCTTTTAAAACAGCCATTTAGCTGACACAGGGAGCCAAGTATGATGCTGGGTCTTGGGGGTATGAAAATCAAAAATCCCGGATTTGGGGCCTCTAAGACGTCCTACCTTCTCAATAGAGGGGTGAATTCTTTGAAGGCAAACACTAATTCCTTTACTCGGAATCTTAGAATCATAGAATTTTAGAGTCAAAAGTGGCCTTTGCAGTCAGATCCGTACCAACCTCCACCCCCACAGGCCACACTCTCCCTGTGTGAACTCCCCCCATCCAGCATGAGTCAAGGTGGTGAACTGACCACAATTATTTACCTAATATTTTAAAAGTAGAAGAATGAAGGAATGTGTCCACCTGGACAGAGAACGGATGTGGGGATGAGAAACAAGTGGGGTTAGCAATCGAGTTTGAGGAGAGTAACCCTTACGGGCACCAGCAGTTTTGAAGGCATGCACCTGTTTCTTCACTTGGAATCTTATCAGAATTTAGAGTCAAAAGGAGCCTTAGAAGTCATATCTATACCATTCAGTCCCCTACACCAACGCTCAGATACTTTTAGTAGATTATTTACATTATTTTACTTTTTCATTTTTTATATTAAAAAATATGGAAGCAAAAGGACTTATAGATGTTTTATAATTTCGTTTTCACGGTTTGGGGTAGGGGAGACTAGTATAAACCACATCAAATTTCTGGGAACCAACGACTTCAGGAGTCCAAGTACCTAACTGGCTAGTGGCCTCCTCTAAGCTAAAAGTCAACACATTTCTTTGTTCCCATCACTGAGTTACCTTCTTGATCTTCTTCTCCTCCACCCCCACCCCCCCACTGCCTCCTCCTCTTTCTAAGGCTTTCTCAGAGCTCAAGGAACAGCTGTTGCTCTCTGTTTAACTTCACTGACAGACGTCCCAGAGTCTTGGATGAATTTTCTGCACATCAGTGAAGACCATAAGCGATTTGATTGTTTAAGCAGAAGTTTACACAATCCACAATTCCAAAGTAACCCAACTTGAAAGGATAAACTTACTTTTGGAGGTAAACCAAGTTTTTTGAGATTTTTTTTTTTCCATTTGTGGTGACAGCTTTTAATATACTTGTATTTCTAATGTCAGGTTCAAGGGCCCGGTGTGTTACTCATCCTAGTCAACTCTGCAAAAATAGGTTTTACAGACCTTGAAAATGTCATGTTGAAAACTGTTCAACCATTGTGTGAGTTTGTGATGTTGGTCAAGGCTGTGCTAGGGTATCGGCATGTGTCAAAACACGTGCAATGGAAGACATGAAAAAGCCCGAAGCTGACAAGCTTTTCCCTCTGGGGCATCAGTTTAGACCTTATGACACTCACCTAGACACTCTGTTCCACCCGTGTCCACCTTGACTAAATTCAAAATCAAATGTCAGCCGGCTTTGATACCTCGATGATGCTTTATGTTTAAGCTATGCTTTGAGTTATCCAAGTGCACTTTCCAGTACACTTACCTTGTTACGACTTATCTCCTCTTGCAAGTGGAATCTTTTAAATATGGTTATTTTAGATTGGTGTTGTTTGAGGAGGGTGACGGGCGGTGTGTGCATGCTTCATGGCCTATATTCAATTAAGCGCTCTATTCTTAATTTACTGCTAAATCCACCTTCAACTATGTATTTCATTATAGTATCCATTTATATTGGTTATGACCTTTTATAGGAAATGTAGCCCATTTCTTTCCAACTCATAGGTTACACCTTGACCTAACGTTTTTATGTGTAATATTTGTGCTTACTTAAAATCCTTTTTAGGGTTTGCTGAAGATGGTGGTATATAGACTGATTTGGCAAGGGTTGGTGAGGTTTATCGGGGTGTATCAATTACAGAACAGGCTCCTCTAGATGGATATAAAGCACCGCCAAGTCCTTTGAGTTTTAAGCTGTGGCTAGTAGAACTCTGGCGAGCAGTTTTGTTAGTTTAACTTCTTAGGTTTGGGGCTAAGCATAGTGGGGTATCTAATCCCAGTTTGGATCTTAGCTGCCATGTGTTCTTAGGTTAAGAACTAAACCATGATCAAAATGATCATCTTCGTTTCTCTATATAATAAACAATAGAGATGTTCCAGGGTACTGTGATGAAAAACATTCATGTATGCTCACACATATGTAAAAGCATTTACGTTGCTGTGTTTTTGTTTTATTTTGTTTTGTTTTTTAGAAAGGGTATTTTGGTGTGTAAATGTGTAAGGGGCTTTCTTATAGATCATCACATAAGAGAGATACAGGTAATCAGTTGATTAAAAATTGGTTGAAACCGGGACTCCTGAAGAATAATACAGAAATATCATATTAATCACTGTAACTTAAATGCTGCCAAGCCCCATTTTCCAAGTGGGGACGCCCTGGTGGCATACCGGTCTGCATGGGCGTGCTGGCCATTGACTCCTCTGTGAACTCTAGTTTTAGTTTCTCCTCAAGGGGGTGCGGATCTGAAGACATTTACAAGGCTGTCTGACTGCAGCCTTCACAAGCTCTTCCCAGACTTGAATGTCACCTCCTCCACATCCCATTTAAATCGAGCAAGTCCCCTTGGTTTCCCAAAGTAGCTTGGATAGAAACCACAGTTCTTCTATCTTTACTTGAACGCATGTAACCTCGGCTTATATAAATTGTATTTAAATTGTGACATTGCCAAAAAAAAAAAAAAAGGAAGGAAGATTCTCATCATTTGGGGGTAAACAAACAAGACCACAGAGCTCATGGAGGCAGAAATGAGTGGCCGTTGTGGGTGGTGAGCATCCAGCACGCCGAGCACCCGGCTGCCTGTCCTACAGAGAAGTGGTGGCTTCATCCCTGCCGAGCGGGTTAAGTGCAGGGCAGAAAAAGAGCCATAGTTTCTGTCGGGAGTGGGAAAATGCCCGCAGAGCCAGAATCTGACACAAATTGGTGACATTAGGAGGTGGTGAGGTCTGTAGTGAAGGAGGGAATGCATGGCCTGCCTATGGATTTTAAATTCATTAAAAAAAACAAAAAAAACAAAGTGAACAAACCACAGTGTTCTTTTAAAAAGGCATTTATATAGGCTTTCAGCAGCTATCAAGAGTTGATCTGTCATTGCCTTTTAACTTCCAAAGCATGGGCTTATCTGTGGCCATATGTAGATCATAAAGTCTAACAGTTCTGAGGTCCTTGTTATTATTAGTTAGAAAGAAACATAAAGAAAGAAGGAAAAAAAACCCTAAATAAGAAAACAGATGTTTTTGTTTTTATTTTTCTGGTCCCAGTTCCTGAAGGAACTCTGTGTGGTCTTAAGCATCTTAGTTATTTTCTCTAGATTTTGGTTATCTTCTGAAGAATGAAGACCTGATTGGACTATCTCTAATGTCCCTTAAGTTCTAAAATGTTGTGACTGTCACTGCCAAATGTCTACTGTGAGCACCAGGGACCGTGGCCAGGATCAATGTGGGGTTTTTAGTAAATACCTTAGTTTAGTCTAAACCACTCTTGATACCTGTTTGTATGTTCAAGAAGCTTTATTCCTGGAGGTCCCTATCAAAGTCACTGTATCTAAAAAAAAAGAAAAGAAAAAGAAAGAGAGAGAAAAAAAGGAAAAAGGAATTCTTTGTTTATAAACAGGAACTACTGTAAAACCAACCTGAATTTAGAAGCACAAAGTTAAGGCTCCATCAAAATATTTCAGGTAATTTCTATGTCATACTTGGCAAATGCTCAAGGCTTTTTTTAGAATACAGTGTCATAAAAAAAATTGCGTATCTGGTCTAAGGCTTCATAAACTTATCCCCTCTCGCAGATAACAGTCCTATGTGTGGCAGGCACTTCAGGCCCTGTAATCACAGTGTGTGGAAGAAGGTGGAGGGGAGAGTTGACCCACAATGCTCACCTCAGTCACAGGAGCTGGGTAGGGAGTGAGGAAGAAATTTTGGACTACACACTGTTTGGCTAAACCCAAAGATAAAATACCCCCAAAGAACTGCTGTTATTGTTGTTTTTCTTTTTCTTTTCTTTTTTTTCTATTTCATATTTCTGAGAAAGCTGTCATATCAGGGGACTTTTGTTATCTATTTCCTTCCAAGAAGTCATTTTGTTTTATCACAAGAAAGTCAAATTCTCTGCCATCATGGATTCTCCGCTGCCCGGTCACAGCAGGGAACAGGCATGCCACTGTATGAAAAACTGACATCTGGGGGTGGAAACGAGAAAAGTTCCTGAGCCAGGAGTCAAGAGAATAAGATTCAGTCACCAACACTGTCATGAAATGTGCTTGTCCCTGGGTAAGATGCTCTCACCATCTCTGAAATGAGAAGAGACTGGGCACTAGAATGGCTAAGGGTCCTTCCTACAGTCAGGTGCTGTGGAGTTGGTCATTCTGGGGCTATAGGAACTGCCAGGTGCCTCAGAGTCTTACTGAAAGATGACCGATGGCCAATTCTTACCCTCATAGAGAGGACCCTGTCCCTGGAATGGTCACTCATTCTGCAGTCCACAGCATGTGCTTGCCCTAGCTCTGGTCTTAGGAACTCCTCTTGTATCATGGGTTTCCCCTCAAGAACTTCACTGAGGTCCCCCCAAGTTATAAGTTCATCTTTCTGAACATGGTGTCTCGGAAAGATCATTGGATTCAGCGTCAAAAACGTGGGTCCCCATCTGTCACTGACCCTCCACCAGCTTTGCGACTTGCAGCAAATTATTTAAAAGCTGTCTGAGCCCCAAGTTCCTCACCTGTGAGGTAAGTCTGATAATCCCTGTCTTCAAAGGGAATGACACAGAAATGAAACGATGCTGCATGAGAAAGCGTGCTAATGAGCAACAAGGTGGTTTTCCTAGAGCAGCCCAGTGAACGGGAGGTGCTAAATAAACATGGTGGAATGGAAACCTTCAACACTGAAAACTCATGTGAAAGACTGTATAGAAAATGATTTTTTGGTCCTGGTTGGTTGGCGCAGTGGTAAAGTGTCAGCCCAGCATGTGGATGTCCCAGGTTTGATTCCTGGTCAGGGTACACAAGAGAAGTGACCATCTGCTTCTCCACCCCTCCCCCTCTCCCTTTTCTCCCTCTCTCTCTCTTCCCCTTCTGCAGCCATGGCTCCATTGGCTCAAGTGCATTGGCCCCGGGCACTGAGGATAGCTCCATGGGGCCTCTGCCTCAGGTGTTAAAGATAGCTTGGTTGCAAGCATGGCCCCAGATGGGGGATGCTGGTTGGGTTCCAGTCAGGGCATATGTGGGAGTCTGCCTCTCTATTTCCCCTCCTTTAACTTGGAAAAGAAAAAAAAGGAAGTGAATTTTTGTGGGATATAAATGTTATTGTGTATGTTATTATTTATGAATGATGATTGTTTGGCCAATAATCATGAAAATTTGAGATTTGGGGTCTATTGTTTGTTTTATGTGAATATGCTTCAGGTGAGTATTCTCTGGCTTGGACCAAAATTTTAAGCAATAGAAGCTATGTCAGAGTCTATACTTTAAAAATAATAATACTAATGATAATAAATATACTAAAAATTAACAGAGATAATATGTTTAATTAATAATACAGTTTAATTAACCCTTTGAGTAGTACGAATGTTCATGTACGTCCTCATGCCTCCTGACCATCCAGAGTAAGATCATATTTTAAAAATGTGTGAGGCAATATTAAAATAAGGCAAATATATGTTCTTCCTGTTTCTATAAATTGGTTATCAAACAAACATGATTTTAAGTTAATAAAACTGTAACTGGAACTAATTTCATTTTTTGAAAAAAGACAAACTCACCCCCAGGGGTCAGAGAGCATGAAGAAAACTCACTGCTCAAAGGGTTAAAATCAAGCCATTGTGATAGACCTGAATACCTATCACTGCATAGAAATTACCTTAGAACTTGAACATCCAGGTTGGCTGTCTGGCTGTCAGTTTTCATACAGCAGAGTGCCGTGTTCTGCTGCAACGTGGCAGCAGAGAATCAGTGACGGCAGATTAATGGACATAGAGATAAAGGACTCTGCTCTCTCAATATTACTTAAATGAAAATACATGAAGGACATTTAGTTGTAGTCATAGTTCATAATGAGTGAACTCAACACTGGAATTCTTTTACAAATGCTCTCTGTTGGTTGTAAAATGCTGAGATGAGATTTGATCCCTGGACCCTGGATTTCAGATGCAAAAATCCAGATCTTCTCACACTCATTTTAAATCTTATGTCTTGGTCTTATCCTAGTGTGTATGGTTTTGTTTTTGATATTATTTTCTCATTTATAAACAAGCAGTAGAATAATCTCTACTTAGAAATTCATCTTCTTCTCTGGCACCCAGTTAGGGAGAATGGAGTCTGTCTAGATTAAACACTTTAATGTTGAGAATCTTCCTACTCATTTTTTTTTCAGTTATGAATCGAATTTGATCGTGTTGGTCCTGTTCCCATATTTTATCTTCCTCTCTACAAGAGAAATCCTAAAGCGGAACACTTTCTCCTGTCATTTTAGCCGAACAATTTTCTGCTTATCTTAATAACAATAGTTGTTTCACCCTTTGTAATTCAAGAACCGTAAGCTATCTTCCCAGAAAGCTTTTGAACAGCTTTTCCTGGTGAAGAGTTAGTGGGGAAAAAAAGAAAGAAAGAAAGAAAAAGAAAAAAAGATAATGCATCCTCTAAAATTGAAGGGGAAAAGTGAACATGGCAGCCCACTGAAAAACATACCAACAAGTTACCCTATAAGTAGATGATCTACCTGGACGTAACACGTTCTACTGATCCATAGTTATTCACATCAGAAATTCACCAGACCTGTAATTTACAATGCTATTCAAAAACTGCGAAAGGGATACTTCACCTTCAAATGTATTATGAATTTACCCTGCTCAACACATTTTGTCTTGCAGAATTATACATGTCAGATTAGCAAAAGAACAGAATGACTACTTTGATGATTTCACAGAGGAATCTACGAACTGTGGACTCACTGCCCCCCTGGAACTATTTCTCCATCATCCAAGGTCTTTTTCTGTTCCTAGCTCAATCCAGGGACTTGTTTATTGGGGCTGTGCTTTGCAGCCACCAGAACAATTTTCACCCACATGCTGTTTTTATTTTAAAACCACAGGAATTGTTCATGTTGGCAGCAATTTCCAATAAAATTATTTTTTTACTCAGGCTGTATGACATTGCAATAGAAAGATTTTTTGCTTTTTTAAATTCTTGCCTCTTTTCTAAAGACTTGAGGACATATGTGTGGAACCCAGGTTTCTTCCGAGTCCTTCCTAGAAACAACATCTGTCACACCTGCCAGCAGACGGGAGCACAACCGTGGGGAACGGCTTTGTCCTCAGAGCAACCTTCCTCATCTAATCTTAATGCAGAAGGAAGGCTGAGAAGGGGTCGTTCAAGGAGATCTCTTGAGCAACGTTTCAAGACAGCAGCTAAAAGGAGGCCTTGGGCTGGACCCTCAGCAGGAAGGAGCCGATTGACAACTTGAGCATCTCAGATCTGGCCCCCTGCCTCTGTACCCCCACCTGGATAAAGAGCCCCCACCCCCGTAGACAAAGACCCTGGAGTTGGGGGCTGGAGCCATCAGGCAGCTGGGACCGCAATTCCACTGGGCCCTCTTACACCAGTAGGTTTTAGGTCCCCTTCACAGGGGAAAGGAAGTTTAATACTGCATATCCCAGGTTTAAAAATGATTATTTCTTCCATCCATCCCTCCTTGATCTCAAAATTGGGGAATGGGTACAGTGGTTGCCAGTTTCTATGGAAACATCGTGCTGGAAGCCAGCGACATACTAATTGGAATATAGACTTAGGGGAGAGAGAGCAGGCGCAAGCTGGGGGGGGGGGTAGAAGGGAGAAAACGAGGGGACAAGTGTCTTCTTATTTTCTGCACTTTAAAAATATGTTACAACTTTGAGTTTGGGGATTTTTTTAATAGTCTTAAAAATTGAGGAGTGCCTATCCTCTGAAGACAGTCTGCTAACATGACCCCTCCCATGAAGATGGGCCCGTGCAGCCTCAGCTGTAGGAGTGGGCCGTGAGTGCTGGGGCTTTCAGGGTTGCTGCAACAGGACATTGCCTGAGATGCCCGGGAAGACACTTTAGCGTGTCACAGTGAGATGTGCCATGGCTGAGGCAGACACAGAGCGGTGCTGGGTTGATGGGACACCACAGCTCTGCTCACAGGCACCTGCCCACACTCATCCACGCTGCCTTCTCTCTCTCTCTCTCTTTCATTTCTTTCTTTTTCTACTTCATTGATTTTAAGAGAGAGAGAGAAAAAACGAAAGACAGAGAGAGACAAAGATTTGTTGCTCCACTCATTCATGCCATCACTAGTTGATTCTTTTGTGTGCCCTCACCGGGGACGGAACCCACAACCTCAGTGTGTCAGGACAACGCGACCAGGGCTACAGGCTGCCTTTTAAAACAACCTGCCTTGGGAGGTGAGTTTGATTGCTTGCCCTTAAATTACACCTAGGGGAGTTTATTGGCCAATCCTTGAAAATTGGACTATTTCAAAAGCCCAGTGACTTTTAGGACTTTGCATGCTTCCCACTGACAGGGTCGGGTAGTCCCGGGGGACAGGAGGAAGCGAACAGTTACAGCGTCACACTCTGCCTGCTCGGCCCCCACAGCTGCTGAATCCAGACCACCGAACCCTGTGGCAGCCTCGGGGTGAGCATGGAAGGTCACCCACATGACCACACGCAGTGCGCAGGGGCAGGATCGATTACTTGAAAGAATGAAATTGATGGGATAACATGCACAGTGCAATGTGTCGTTTCAAACACGTATTTATCTGACGAGGGACAGAGAGGCTGACCGGGGGGAAGCTGTAAAAACCTTAAAGGACAACACCACACACTGTTCCAGTTTGTAGGTTCTGACTCCTTTCCCACCTGAAACCCATGACACCCTCGCCTGATTGCTAATGTTACCGAGCTCCCGATCCATCACCTTCCCAGACCCTTCTCACATGAAAACTTCAGGCATTTGGAAAAAGAAACACAGTGACAGCCAGCCCGGGTAAGAAAGCAAAAATGAAAGCAAAAGCCTGGCCATGGTTACTCACTGTGCTCCTCACTGCAGACCCCTCTCCGACCTGGGGCCGCGTCCTCCAGGGTCTGACAAGGGATGCGGAGAGGGTGCCTTTATGGCTCTTTGAATCAAACAGTAACTCAGTGGTTTAAATAGAAACACATAGTTTGAAAGGTTAATCTACCCATGCACAGGGAAATCCCTACCCCCGCTGCCCAACGGGGCTATTAATACCCACCTCTCAGATACTAGCGCGACCGACAGATGAAAGGTTGTACGGCCGGAGTGTGCAAATACCACAGAGGATTCCCTCTTGGTGGCTCTCGTGTTGTAATGGAAACCACGAGAAAACAATAGAACTCCTCAGGCAGCCAGGGGGTGCCACAGGAAATCCACCTGCCCACGGAATGGAAAAGTTCCATCAGCTCACCAGGCTGCCACACACACATAGCCGCGCAGAACGAGTATCATTTACTGTAAGCGCCACAGAGGTCAGGCACTCACTTCTAGGAATGGTCCTCTGTTTTGTCTTCCTATATCTTTCTCTGAGATAACAGCACCTAGGTTAACATTTAAACCCCTGTCCTTTCAACTCATTTAGAAATAAGTCCATTACCTTAAAAAAAAGAAAAAGAAAAAAGAGTCGTTGCTGAGTGTTTTCTCACCAAGGGGGAGAGTCTCTTCTTGCTGCTTCCTGGGCAGGAGAGGATGGGAGTCACGTCTCTTTTTCACATCACGTTGGAAAGCACAGCCTACTTCATTCACTGTTAGCAGGGAAGACCTCGCCGAGAGGACAGGTGAGGACCAGCTGAGGAAGGAAGTCTGGCTGATGAAGACCCTGGGAGTAATCATTCATGGGTGTTGCCACCAGGGGGTTATGTGGAGGTAGGCAATTTGCAGGGAGGCTGGTGAGATTAAGTTAACAGCGGGTGTGATGGCGGTGGCTGAGGCCAGACAGGTCCACACTGGATTTGGGCAGAGACACTGAGAAGCCGGAACACAGTGGAATGTTCCTGTTTAACAGAGTCTGCAAGGGCGGATGAGCACACAGGCAGGGAAACCACCTCTCAGGCAAACAAACAGCAACAATGGTCCCTCACCATGGTGGGCAGGCAACCCGCCATCCACCATCTGCCATCCACCATCCGCCATCGCCATCCGCCATCCGCCCTGAGCGCAAGCACCTGTAGCCTAACATGGACCACACACACGTAGCGCTGCCATGTGCTCACGCACTAATCACGCAAAGCACTTGCAGCCGGTCAACCAGAGAGCGAGCAGGCACCATCCTTCAAGGCAGACTGACACGGTGGGTTAACGATGACCCCGCTTCCATCATTCCACCTCCACAGACACACTTTGGAAAGTCAGGGAGTCACATAGGGGTCCTCAACATGATCTTTCCTATGACCACACGTTATAAATACCAGTTGCGGGGAGGACAGTCATGAGTGTTTCTTTTTGTTTTCTTTACTCCTTTTTGTATTGTCAAAAAAATGTTTCAGAAGAAAAAATAACCCGTAATGCCATGTTGCATGCACAGGCAGTCAACCTAAAAAAAATTTTTTTTAATCTACATGGTAACTAGGAAGTCAACAGTCTCCTTAATCTGAGTATCGAAGTTAAACATAGTTGATAGGAAGAGACCAGTATTTCAAGCCTCCTAACATCTGTGCAACACGTCTTTAAAAAAAAAAAAAAAGAAATCTTTTGAATTAACAAAAAGTGACATTTACTTGTTAGTTTCTTCCCATGTAACAAAACTAATCAACGTTTCACCAGCATATGTCATTGTAGTGACAACAAATGAGTAAGGAAAAATGCATCAGCCAACAGCAATAAGGTAGGAAGTCAGCCATCCGTATAGACTGTGATCTTCAGGTGGAAGCAATGTCATAGCTTTAAAATTACAGAGTGCTCTGCAAATGCACGATGTCACTGCTGTCATTACAACTGTGACGTGTGCCCAGGGTGTGTCTAAGGACCCGCCTTGGTCCCCAGCCCCGTGCCCTTTGACTGGAAGATCACATGCATGGAAGGGTGTGGGCATGTGTTCCGGGGTCGGATGAAGAAGGTTCCGCAAGGAGATTACTTCCATTAAAAAACTGTGGGTGCACCGTGGGCAGGGTGATGCCAGCCCTTGGCAGACAGAACCAGATGGCACGTCCATGCGCCGCGTGAAAAGGCTGGAGAAGAGGGAGATGCTGAAAGCCAAGGACAGGCCTCGGTCTCTTTCCCTGCCACCACGCAGCGCTCCAGAGAGCACCCTCGGGAAATGACACACCTGCCGAGTGTGTCAGCACACACCTGGGCCACGTGCCACCAACTGCAGGGCCGGCACTGGATGCCTCCCCCCACCCCCAAAGGGTTCGGAGGGCTCATGAAAGAGCATTTGGTTTTAGTGATTTACCTTCAGGGGAAAATAAGGAAATGAGTTAAAAAAATAATAATAATTTAATGAACATGGAAGACAACTGCCTAAAGCGATTTGTGATCCAAAATTAATGTCACGAATGGCTGGTGGGCACAGGTGTCTGCGTAAGAAAGGAGAAAATGAGACTAGTGAAGGAAGACCAGGCCTCGGGAAGTTAAGTGAGGGGGCAAGGGTCGCCGTCCATGATTCCTTCTCTCTCCGGAAGTCATATGAGTGTTAAAGGGGCGAAGGGTGAGAGGTCCCCAGCGGCAGGTCCTGGAAAGGGCGACTCCTGCCCTGGCCACGAGGAGCAGCTGGGAGGCTCAGTCAGGAGGCGCCCATGGACCTCAGGGGCCCCCGGTGTGCAGGTGTCCACAGGTGTCCGCAGGCGTCATGGGGACTTGGGCAAAGGGCTTGCACGCCTGCTTCCCGGCACACCCCCAGACCCCTCCTCTCCCTCTCAGCCACAGGCCTGACCTTTCCACCTGCCAGCATCCCAGATTCCAAACTGAGGGGGAGCACAGAGGTGGAGCAGGGACGAGTATAACCACTGGGGAGGAACTTACTGCCGAAGTTCCTCCGAGATGTGGGAGAGCCAGTCGGCAGCGTTCGGCCCGTGAAAGCGCAGTTTCCCTGGGGAGCTGCTTGAACTGGAGTCTGTGGGGCGAGAGCTTTCTGAGGATGAGGGACATCTGGCAGCCCTCCAGAGTTCCAGAAGGAGGCCAGGGCCTCTTGCCAAACGTTGGTCCTGATTTGTTTCTGTGAGAGAGTCAAACCCGAGCGTGGATTTCTGTTACAGCTTCAGAACACCACCTGTCATGTTGCTTAGGACAGAGATGGCCGGGCCAGGGACTCGAAGGGTCACATCACCGCTGGTGCTCTGTGTCCCTGGGCCTGTTTATTCGGGACAAGCCTTAGTGTGGATAGGGAATTTCTACTTCATTTTAAAAAATGCCCTTTAAAAAAAAAATCTACAATTCAAACTCCCATCATGACCAGGAGCACACCTGATTTTACTAGGTGATGAAACTCCATCTGGATGAAAATTGACAGAAAGCTTTTGTCATCATTTTTCAAAATCAGATCCCCATTCACAAAACTCTGGAAACAGTTCTTTTCATGATATAATGGTGATGTAATGGTTAGGGTTGATTTTTTTTTCCTTTTTTTTTCTAATAGAGCCATCATTTTAAGGAACTGAGTAGTTCTTCTCTGCATTTAGGCTGAGTTCTCCCTCATTACCATATCATCACCATATGTGACAAGCACACTTATTTTTTAAACTCTAGTATGGATAACTCTAAAAGGGCCACATAGCCTATGACTTCAACCATAAAAACATCACAGTTCTGCTTTTTTTTTCTTTTTCTTTTTTTTTCCTTTTTAAAGACTGGAATGGAATTCTCTTCTAATCATTCTGCCAAAAAGAGGCTCTGTCAGGCCAATAGCAGGGAGAGAGAAAGAATGTAAACCTCATTTCTGAAGGTGAAAGATGGACTGCATCACAAATGAAGATAAATCAGAAAAGACAGCTGTGGGGACCCAGACCCCAGTTAGGGCCGCGCGCTGCCAGGCCCCAGGATGCATGCAGTGACCTTCAGGATGCGGCCCAGGTGCTGGCAGACAGAGGCACTCAGCCCTCTGACTTCCACCCTCACTGCAGCCGCCTCCCTGCCTTCCTGTCCTCCATGCTCATGGACCCAAGGGCTCGTCCCGATTCAGGAACCATCCCTGTTTTCAACATTAAATTCGCTCCTGATGATTTCTCCCCTAGAGCATTACCACCCAAAGAGCACGAACTTAGAAGTCAGGTCTTTGGGGACCCAATTCTACAAGACCGGTCTTGAATCACAAACCCTTTCTGCATCGAGAGAGAGAGAGAGAGAGAGAACGAGAGAGAGCGCTGCGTTTGGGTCCTGGAAAGCCCTGCACACCCTATTGGAAGGGCCGTTTTTCTCACCGTGGTTTCTTCTGTTCTCAGCAGAGGATTGAAGCTGTGATTTCCACCCTCAACAACCCCCTCATTACAGCCAACTGCCTTCATGTGTCCTTCAGATCTCAACTCCAAATCCACAGCACCATGAGAGTTCATGCATTTGGGAATAAACAGGAACTTCTAAACTGCTATAAAAAAAAACACCTCATAACTAAAATGATTGCCTATGGACATTTTAAGGAAAAGTCATTTAACTGTGCTGAAGTTTGGGAGGGGACTTCACTTTCTCTTCCCACAGGTCTCAGAAGATTGACCTCCAGCACTTTGAAACTCACAAAAATCATTTGAAAGCTTGCATTGGATTTCACTTTACATACCAAGGAGAGAAAAGGCTGAGAGCTGTATGGTAAGGGTTTAATATCAAACCAATGCCACCATCCTCTGGGGGAGTCCCTCCTCACCTCCCTACAAATCCAATTTATTGGACCCCCAGAACTCCCAATCCTTGACCTAAAAATGAGATTGGGGCCAACGCTGCCTACATGTCCCCTCTAGCTCAAAGGTTCTAGAATTTGGTGTCACCCCCAAATAGCAAAGCACATTTCCATTTGGATTGGTTGTATGGTCTTTGGGGTCCCTCGTCTTGTTGAGAAATAAACAATATCTCAACAACTATGACCCATTGCTGAAATTAAGCGAAATTTATAAATAAAAAAATAGCTTGCATGATTTAATACATGATTATTACTGTCGTGTTGCAAGATAATTAACCATACATAGAAATAATTAACATAGACGAGTATGGACACAATGAGGATGGGGAATAATGAATGACCAGCAACCACTTCTGATCATCTGTTAGGTACCGGACACTTGACACATTATCTCCTTTGGGTCAGCAGGAAACCTGTTAGGAGGGCAGGTTCTCGGGCCCCACCCCGGACGGATGGATTGAAAACAGGCACGTCATCAAGGCATCCAGGATGACAGGGAATCTCACCCATGAGCATGAAAGTTTGCGAAGCATTGCATGCTCTCATTTATTCTCTACAGTAACTAGCAACCAAAGTGCCACTGACCCCCTCCTCCTCGTGGGGGAAGTGACACTCAGGGAGGCAGAGGTGACACTCAACATGTTTGACTGCTGGTTCGAGGCAGGCCTTGGCCAACAGGAGAGGGGACCGGAGCAAGGGCGGGGTTCGGGCCGGGTCAGCCCTTCCCGAACAGAGGTGCACGGGGAGCCACCTCTCCCCGCCAGCGGGCGGTGCAGCTGGGCTTCAGGAACATGGATTCGCCCTGCCAGGCACGGACTCAACCCCGCCCTGTCATCACGAGAACAGCCGCACAGGTGACCTGAGAACGTCCACAGCCCACGTTTCCAATGTCAGCAGGCCCCCCTCTTTGTCTCTGGGCCGCACGCTTCCGTTTTTCCTCCGGAGGCCACGTGTTCCTGGTGGGCAGACCGTTCACCTGAACCGCCTTTCCTTTCTCCATGCCCCCAACTGGGACCCCTGTTGGCCTTGTATCAGTGGCAGCGACCTTGTGTTGACAAATTTAACTCTAGTTTCCTTCCCGGTCTTTTCGAAAAGATGAAAGGGGATTGAATCGAATGCCCAGCCTACAGCCCTCTTCCATGAAAACAACACATAAACGACACCCACACCCCAATCCTTCGCTCTGTAACCCCTCCGGCACATCTGGGGTCTTCTGGCCTCACAGTGAGGTCAGGCCTCAGAATTTTGCCAGACACCACACACCGCACACTGCACACCGCACACCGCACACCACCACCACCACTCCGCTCCCATGGCCCGCAAAGCCACACGCCGCTGCCCCGGAGGGGGGTGATGTGGGCATGTCCGTGCCCCCAGGGCAGCTGGGCTGCCTGTCCTCTGTCCTCATTTGCTCACCGGCACAGCTGTGGCCTGTGCTCCTAGAAACTGGGCTCTTTTCTCACTTGGATTGCTTTTTATTTTATTATTATTATTATTATTATTATTATTATTTTACAAGGAAACTCTAATAAACCTTCCAAAGAGAAAAATGTAAGCAAGGCCTTCTGGGCATGGTCAGTGGGATGGAAGTAAAGGAGCCTCAGAGAGTGAGACTCAGTCACTCCTTCTCATGGGGTCCCGTCTGCACTGTCCTCCCAACGCATTGCCCACGCCACCCCGGAAGGACCGACGCAGAGTGGAGTTAGGGTGGGGAGAGGCAGTGAGCGGAGTCATTGTGCAGACCCACTGGACCATGGGAAGATGGCGTCTTCTAAATACACGGCACTTCCTTGTCTGGGCCGTGGAACTTAGGACAGCAACACTCCCCAAGGCCATCAAGGAGTACCAGCAGTCAAACGGGAGGGAAAGTGTCCTCCGAGGACCCCCAGTTGGGAGGGTCAGCCAGCCACTGCAGCGGCGGGGCCGCAGGATGAGTCAGTCTGCTGGCATCCTGAGGTCTTTGTCCCAGAAAACCTAGGAGATGTGGTCTTCCCATGGGCTCTCATCCCGGGGTGATGACTGGAGAGGAGCTAACTTCCCAAGATGAGGTCACAGTTGTGGCCACCGAGGACGATGCTCCTGGCACCGTGGAGATGGGCAGTTGAGCTAGGGAGAGGGACAGCATCACACTCAGTGTGCCTGCCCCGTGTCAGCCGGGAGCACCCAGTGTGCCTGCCCCGTGTCGGCCGGGAGCACCCAGTGTGACTGCCCCGTGTCGGCCGGGAGCACCCAGTGTGCCTGCCCCGTGTCGGCCGGGAGCACCCCGTGTGCCTGCCCCGTGTCGGCCGGGAGCACCCAGTGTGCCTGCCCCGTGTCGGCCGGGAGCACCCCGTGTGCCTGCCCCGTGTCGGCCGGGAGCACCCAGTGTGACTGCCCCGTGTCGGCCGGGAGCTCTCAGTGTGACTGCCCCATGTCGGCCAGGAGCACTCATTTACCTTCCTGTTGTGAGCACGCGTGTGTCCACACACAGAGTGTACGTGAAGACACAGGTATACAAATACACTTGCACAAAACATGTTTAATATGGGCGTATGAGATCGGCCTTTGATAGCATAACAACGAATGTAGAATTTTTAATGAAGGTTTGAACACTGCTGATGCACTCGATTTTAACACAAAGAGGGATGTTCAACTATCAGCTCCTCTTTGGCACGGGGTCATGGGGGGAAGTGTGTTCTCCACGGAGGTGATTTTAAGCCACAGTCCTAAGCTGAATAATGATGCAAAGACAGAAATGACTCCCTTCAGAACAGCTGTGAACCGTGTGACCCAAGGCCCCGGGGCTTTTCAAATGAAAGGCTGAATTTAATATCTGTGGATGACCCAGCATCTTCATGTTTAAATGGAACAATTCCATGAGGTGGTTACAGGAACACAGAGCTTCAATGGTAACATGTGTGTGAATGAGATCTTAATAATTTATTCCATTTGCTGATGCAAGTTGATACAGACTCGTGTTGTTTAAGTAAGAACTCGAAGATTTTTTTTTTTAATATATGGGTAGGATTTGATGGTGGGTGTGTGTGTGGGGGGGGGAGAGACAGAAAGAAACCAATTAAGCAGCTCAGAGGGGGTGGGGAGTGCTGAAGCCGGCTGAGTGGGAGCCCCCAGCTTGGGCCACCAAGCGTCCCCAGCCACCTACAGCTTCTCACGCAGACGGTAACCTCCGCCCCGCCACCCCCGCTGGCCCCTGTGTGGGAGGGTATCTTTTCTAGCTATCACTCTGGGGTCGGGTAAAAGCTGCTTCTATAAAAATTACCTTCACGGTTACTGAAAGCTGAGCAGGAATGCTTCACCAACCATGGGCTGTGACTCATAGTTGAAAGACTCCGCGAGTCAGCATTGCTACAGTGTACCCTGACTCGGTTTTCCTTACCGTGCCAAGGTTGCTTTCAGCTCACGCCCATCCCATCGTGGTGGCACTCTCTGGATGAGGCTGTCCCTTGGTTCTCTCGGAACTCAGCCCTCGGCAGAGACCTAGAGAATTCATGTGGCTGAAAGTGTGGGAAACAGTCCCAGGAACCTAGAAAGATTCTCAAAGTCACAGAAGATGTTGAGGTGACAGAAAAGAACATGCTTGATCGATGTCATCCCTTTAAGTTTAATTCCAAAAAAGGAAAAGAGAAAAAGAAAAAGAACACACGATCCCCTTGAACGAGGTGATGTAGCAGGGACAGTTCTAGAACTTGGGAGACTTGGACAAGACAGCCGGTCTCCCAACCCTGATGCATGAAAAACGCCAAGAATTAGAGGGTGACGTCGTGGGAAACGTCAGTAGGACAGCTTTCCTGACCCCGGTTTCTGGGCAGCAGTTTTGTAAAAACTTGTCAAGAGAAACAGGCCCGATGGTCAGCGAGGACATCTGTGTCCACTCCCATCGCAGGGCAAGCATGTTGACCCAGGTTTGGTTCCCACAGCCCCGTGTCAGTGACAGACAGAGGGACACAGTGTGACCTGAGCTCAGTGAAGCATCTCCTCTGAATGTGGCCCCAGAGAAACAAACACGCCCCCTCCTGCAAACATTCCCCCTCCGGATCTTCCCTTTCCTCTGCCAAAGGAATGCCAAAGAGCTCAGAACAGACTTAGAAGGAGAGTGAGTAAAACGTTCATTGCTACCAGTTCCAAGAGGCAGAGGAAACAGTCAAAGGCAATGAAGAAAAAGCAGTCCTGTTAACCAAATTAAGAAGAGAAAGGAAATTTACACCCTTCAGAAAAAAAAATTCAACCAATAATAGTCTCCAACACATTATGTGTATGTGTGTGTGTGTGTGTGTGTGTGTGTGTGTGTGTGTGTGTAACCCACTACTTGCTGTGTCCCAGCATATATAGTCACATGGCTTCAATGACTCGGCAACGGTAAGGCAGAGTGGGCAAACAAAGTGCATTATGTGAATTTAATATTTCATTTTCAGCTTCTGCCCACGTTGATCTTAGGGTCTGATGTTTATAGAAGCACCATGTAGAAATGGAGTCTATCACCAAAAGATAGGACGTGCATGTGTGTGTGTGTGTGTGTGTGTGTGTGTGTGGTTGTGCGTGCATGGAATGCTGGTGTCTTCCAGAAGGTTGGGCTGTGAGATGGGGAAGGACAAGCTGATAGAAGGGTTGGCCAAGGTTGAGACCGAGGAGGTACGCAGGGCAGCAGGTCACTGCCTCACATCCTCGGAAGGACTCTGAGTTCTTGGGCGCCTCTGGGGTGGAAGACAGAAGCAGCAGCAGACAAGAAACGTGGCAGGAGAAGGTGATGGAGAAAAAGTTGACTTTGGGTGATGGGTATAGAACATAATCAAATGTCAAATGATCTGGAGATGTTTTCTCTGAATCTATGTACTCTAATTGATCAATGTCACCGTGTTAAAATTAATTGTCTAAATAAAAAAAAAAATAGGTTAAAAAAAAGAAAAAAGAAACATGGCAGGAAAAAAGAGGCAGGGAACTCCTGGATGTGACCCTCTCTGGCTTACCTGCCCCTGTCAACTTGTGTCCTCATCAGCAGCAAACCTGAACCGACATCCACGACCACAGCCGCTCAGCTTCTCAGCCTCAGCCACAAATTATTGAACACGAGTCCCTTCAGGATAATCTCAAATATGTATTCCTCTTCTGACAGGACATAGTCGCTAGGGATACATCTTGCAAAATCACATCTGATAATCTCCAAGTGATTGAATTCACTCATAGGTAAATTGTTGGTGAAATATAGTCCCTAAACTAATTGTCATATAACAAAGCAAACTTTTGTGTCTCCATTGATTAGAATGAGCCTCCAACGGCATGTCCCCCTTTGATACCGAACTGTCCCAGAGGCAGATTAAGGTCAGTTGAGGCCCCGGATGCAGAAGAAAATATTGGACCCCTTAAAAAAAGAGAGAGAGGCCCTGGCCGGTTGGCTCAGTGGTGGAGCGTCGGCCTGGCGTGCGGGGGACCCGGGTTCGATTCCCGGCCAGGGCACATGGGAGAGGCGCCCATTTGCTTCTCCGCCCCCACCCCTCCTTCCTCTTTGTCTCTCTTCTCCCCTCCCGCAGCCAAGGCTCCAGATGGCCCGGGCGCTGGGAATGGCTCCTTGGCCTCTGCCCCGAGCGCTGGAGTGGCTCTGGTCGTGGCAGAGCGACGCCCCGGAGGGGCAGAGCATCGCCCCCTGGTGGGCAGAGCGTCGCCCCTGGTGGGCGTGCCGGGTGGATCCCGGTTGGGCGCATGCGGGAGTCTGTCTGACTGTCTCTCCCCGTTTCCAGCTTCAAAAAAAAAAAAAAAGAGAGAGAAACAGGAAAACAAAAAGGCATGTTAACTATATTTTTAAATAAAAAATATTATGTACTATTAATGTTAAAATTGCACATATGAAACCAGACTTAGTGTCATTAGAAAAACGTGTAAAGTTGGTGTTTGGCGGGTCCCTTCAGAAATTGGGGCCCGGGGCGCGTGCCCAGTGTGCCTGCTGTTAAATTTGCCTCTGAACTGTCCCTTTGCTCAGTGCCTTGGTTTATGTATCATGAATGTTTTATCAGAAAAATGATGAGAGTCTCAGACAGATGATCACACCTTGTTAGTGGCAGTCAGAGACTGCTGAAAGTCACAGCCATGGTGCTGAAAACTATCTAATTGTCATTACGTGATGATCATTGGCTAAGCATTTTTCTGCAAAAGTAAAGCCTGTCTTGGCTCCAAATACCGCATTATCTGTAATCTGAAGATTTCAGAGCAGACAGCAACAGGAATGAAAGTTTGCCTCTGGGCTTCAACGTTTAAGCTTATAGCTATCAGTTAAAAAAAAATTTTTTTTAAATCTTTGCTTTGACTTTTATATCCCCCAAATATGATGATCCCCCACATCTTGGATAATCACCTATTTTTAAAAAAATTATTTTTGTTGTCATTTGTATTTAATTTTCCGGAAGCCTTGGCCCTCGTCCGATAGTTTTCTTCATCACCTCTGTTTGTCTTTAATACCGAAGTGTCTTGAAGATGAGACCATGATCACAGCAAGGCGCGGGGAAAAGCTGTGTCTTCAAGGCTGCCCACAGAGAGTCGCGTTATTAACCAAACATCTCTCTTTGGGGGCGGGGGAAGTTGATGCAGTAGAAATATTCATATGTCTCTGTCATTCATTCATCTGCTCCGCCCCTGTTGGTTGAGCCCGTAGGACAGGCCAGGCCCTGTTTCTGGGTGGAGACCAAGAGGAGGCGGAGCCTAAGGTGACCCGAGGAGAGGTAGAGCAGTCACAGGGAAGTCAGACAAAGACCGCAGCTTGTGTCTGGTGCTGATGCATGATTGGCAGATGCATGTGACCCTGGAAGGGGCGGGGTGTAGGGCGGGGCAGTCCGAGGAGGCTCCACTGACCAGTTACCATTCCAGCCACCTCTGCGGGAAGTGGGAGGTGAGTACGTGGGTGTCCAGGGGGCACGTTCCAGGCGGAGGGACCAGCCAGTGCAAAAGGCCTGGGGAGGGAGTGTGCCGGAAGGGGATGCGGGAATGGGGGAGAGGGTCAACATGGGGGCCACATCCAGCTTTTCAGTCTCTCAAAGGGCCACCAGCTTTTCCCCTGGGAGCCCCTGAGAGGCACTGCCATTTTGAGCAGGACAAAGAACATCGTCTGACTTGGCTTTCGCAAGAAACTTCTTAGTTGCTAAGCTGGGCATCAACCCGAGGGGGTCCAACAGGGGTCGGAACAGGGGACCAGAGAGGAGGAAAGGGAGAACGTGATGTCCAGGCCAAGCTGGCGTCTCCGGAGTGCGACCTGAGGACGGCAGGGGCGTGAGGAGCCGGGCGCAGGGAGTACGGAGGTGACCCCGGGTTCTGAGTGTGAGCGACGGGCTGGGTGGTGTGGCACTGCCTGCAATGGGGCGGCCTACGGGAGGCGGAGGGCTACACAGGACTGTCTGGAATCCAGCTCATGACAGTTCAGACACACAGGAGACTGAGAGAGCCAGCAGTGGGTGGTTGTACGTGTGAGCTGGGAGTTCCCCGGGAGGGAGTTCCCAGCTCAGATGTATATACTTGGGAAGCAGGTGCGTATATGCGTTGCTTCAAGTCCTGAGTCTGGAAGAGATGCTGCCAACGTGGTGAGTGCAGAAGAGAAAGACCCAGTGGCCAAGGCCCGGGCGCCCCAGTGCAGAGGGCATGGGCAGAGGAGGAGTCAGAATGAAAGGCGGGAAGCGGCAGCTATGGAGGTCCGATAACCAGAGGGTGTGGTGCCCAGGGAAGGGAGTGCCCCCCAGGAGACAGCGGTCTGCAGAGCAAATGCTCTGGACCAGTTAAGTCAGCTGCCTAGAAATCCCCCGCCCCCGGGATTGTCAACAGTGAAGTTCACTTGGTGACTTTGACAAGATCTGTTTTACTGGGAGAATGGAGGTAAAGGCTGTGTTGGAAGGAGCTGTAGAAAATAATAATAATAAAGGAGTTGGAGTTGAAATGAGAGTTAGTCCTAATCTGGTCTCCCGATGTTCCGTGGACCTCCTGGGACTCAGGCCAAATGGGGCGATGACAGAGCAGGACCAGCACGACGGCCGGTCCTGCGTCCCTGGTGGACGGCACTAGGGCTTTCCGCTGATCTGGGGGAGAGAGTTAAGCGCAGCAGGTCTAAGAAGTGGAGAGGAAGTGAGATCAGTACCCATCACCTTGATCCAGTTTCCCGGTCCTCCAGGCCACGTTTTCTCTCTTATCCTTTCCCGTGGATGGAGGCACTCACCATCAAGCCCCATATGGAACCCTCGGAGGAGCTAACTAATCAAAAGCCCCGCACAGCCCGAGTTGGGGCCCCCGTGAAGCTCCAGGATGAATGCCATGAGTGTGAGCCCGTCCATCCTGGGCCTGTAGGCAGGGTGCCAATGGCAGGGGTCCACGCTGATGGCCGCAGACACACTGCCTGGCAGCCCGTCGGGGGACAGTCAGGTAGCCCCAGGGGGGACAGGCTAGCCAGGCAGGGACGGAGGAAGTGGCTTAGCCAGGGTCTCGCAGAGGAGGCGTGTGCAGTGAGGTGAGGTGGGAAAGACTGGCCAAGGACGGGCGCTCCGCGCCTGCGTGCCGGAGGAAGTCCTCGCTGTCTGGGCCACAGGTGACCTCTGCTGTTTACCCCACACCTTTGCATGTGGTGCTTCCGTAGGGCTCCTCCCAGCCGTCCCCTACCGTGAAGAGCTCCCTAGTCCTCGGCCCCTGGGGGTGGCGGCCGCTCCTTCACACCCGGGGTGCGATGGGCACCTGATAGACAGTTTCTCAAGGAGAAGCCCTGACTTCCTCCCCGGGCAAAGTCAGGTGCCAAAAAGAGCGCAGACACAGACCAGCCCCTGGCTGACAGAGTGGCACATGGTTCCTGAGCCTGTCCTGCGACTCCCTCCTGTGACCCCCCTTGTCCCGGCTGACCTTCTGAAGAGGACCGCGACCGCTCTCTGTATCAAAGGCAGGAGTTTCTGTTGCAAGTTGCATGGATCCAAACCAAACCAACATGAGCACAGACCCCTGGCCTCTGTCGTTCCCAGTTCCGGGGGCTTAGGGCACGCCAGGCTTCCCTATTCCTGACCTTGGCGCTCGCTCCCTGACACACCAGGGTGATCCACACTACGAATGACCACTCTCTTCAACATACTATAAAGATCTTGTTTTTTCTTAGAGACTCTAGGATTCTGTTCTAGCCCCCTGCATTAGGACAGATGTGGGGTGTTGGATGAGGACGTGACTATCTGCCTCGAAGACCCTGGGACCGAAGTCCTTTCCTGTCTCATCAGCAGACTCCTCCGTGGGCAGATGGCCGCCATTGCCGCACCCCCGGTCAGACAGTACCTCTTCTGTTTAGGGGCCCTCTGCAGAACACATGCGAACAACGGGGGTGCACAGATGACTGCAGATGAGACCACGCGGGAACCTGCATTGCCCAACAGCGGTATCCCACTCCTGAGTCACGCAACACATCTCTCACCCCCTTCTTCCCCATGGCTAGCCTGTGGGTCTCCCTCCAGCTACTGGTGTCCCGCAGAGCCCCACCTCTCTCTCCAAACTTTCCCACGCAGGACAGTAGAGCTCTCTCTGCCATCCCTCTCCTGCCAACCCCGTACCCCAACTCACAGCCCCAGAAACGCCAGGCAGACTTCTCGGGGTATCGGCTCCCACACGGACCCCACCCCAAGGGGATGCTTTTGGAATGTGGCCAAGAATATAATGTTCCCTCTGTTATTCACATTTATCTCCCTGTCCTATGGTCAACTTCCAAATAGTATCTTTAAAATTTCCCCTGGATTAAACCAGGGTGAAAATAACTTATTCACTCTCCATGTCTGGGAAAGAAACTTTATTTGAGGCTGGTGCCCATGGTCAGTGGGCTCATCCCTCCCCTCCGCCTCCTTAGAGACACAAGCCCTGTGGTAAGCTTTTCTGAAGAGCCACTCTGAACCCTGAGCTCACACCGGCACATTCTGCCCACTGTCACCTCCAGAACTAACACCTGGATGTGGCAGAGAGGAGTTGGTAGTGACCACGAGACTAATGGTTTGGGTCAAGAATAGCATATGTATGGTTTGGCACCAAAAAAACGCAGCGTGTCTCCCGGCCAGAAAGCAAGAGGAGGGCAGGAGAAGAAGAAGACTTCTCTCTGTGGCTCAAGACTTTTTGCGACAGAAGACAAACCGAAGAACACGTAGGACAATTTGCGTATTTCGTTAATATTTACCTCGCAGTCCAATTTGATTCAGAGGTGTGAGAAGAGGAGATGAGCAGAGAAGGGCATTGGGTCAGCACGGGGGATGTTAAGTGGACTGCCCCGGCCCTCCCTGTGGCCAGCCCCTGCAGCCTAACCCCACTGCCCCCAGCATCCTGGACTTTCTCAAATCACCCACTACCCATGCAAGGTGGCCAGGAGAAGGCAAGAATGAAAAGCCAAGAGAGATACACCGGTCTGAGTGGACATGGCTTCTCATTCAGGGGAACATGGTGGATTCAGAATTTTTTCCAAAATATCACTGGGCTATAACTGACACATAACTCTGGATAAGTTTCAGGCACATGACACCATGGTTTGATAGACGTGTATCCTGAGCAGTAGCTGTCACCATAAGTTTAGTTAACATGTAGCCCTTTCCATGGTTCCAAGTTTGTTTTCTCCCCCGCCTTGGGAGAAGATATTTCGAGATCTCAACTCTACAACGTAGTCTTGTTAGCTATACTCACCATGCTGCATATCATCCCCCCTCACCAAGGTTTTGTCTTATAACTAGAAGTTTGTACCTTTTGACGCTGTAATACCGGTGGCCGAGGCCAGGCGGGTCCACACTGGATTCAGGCAGACGGCAGAGACACTGCAGAGCCAGAAAGCAGTGGGCCGTTCCCGTTTAATAGAGTCTCACAATGGGCGGACGGGCACACAGGCAGGGAAACTGCCTCTCCGGCAGAGAAACAGCAAAACGGCCCCTCACTGTGGCGGGCAGGCAGTCCACCATCCGCCACCCACTGTAGCCTTACATGAACTATACACATGTGGTGCTGCCATGTGCTCACACACTAATCAGGCAAAGCATAAGCGAGCAAGCCTAACATAGCTGTCTCCCCACAGATCCCTCCACCCACTTCCCCCAGCGCCCCCAACTCATGAATGTTTTAAGAGGACAAAACCTGTAGGGGAAGTTGGGAAGCTTATGGGGGGAAAAAAATCTTTGGACGTTCTTTTCTGTGTTTGCACCATATTTGGGGCTTTATGACATTCATGATATTATACTGGAGGAGTGAAAACAGACACCAGCTACCAGGCACCCGCCGCTCTGCCCACTGAAATGAGCACGCCAGCCGTCAGCGCACCCCTGTGCCAGCCACCACAGCGAGCCTGGCCAGTGCCCCCTCGTCAGTGCAGAGACTGTACTGTGGTCCCTGCCCGGGGCACCCACAGGACACAACGTCCCTGTCATCCACGGACAAAGTGGGAAATTTGGCGAGGACATTGGGATTGGTGATTCCACTGGCAGGAAATTAACTTGCTTACCAGTAAGTGTTCCTGTAATTTAGAGGTTTATTTTCTGAAATTTGTTTTTATTCTTTAGGGGGGAAAAAAAAGAAAAGAAAAAAGATTTCGGAAAGTACCATTGGCTTTTCAATCTGTCTCTTCCTTTTGTTACAACTGTAGTCAGATGAAATGACTCAAATTCTCTAATAAGTTCATATTCTTTAATGAGTTCGTATAAATTCTTATCTGGTTTTAATAGAAAGAATTGTTGCTATTGGGCACAGGTCATCTGGGCCATGTGAGATAGCTTTTACTTAGGATAGTAAAATCTTGCTAGAAGTATACAGGTGGGGTGTTTTTTTTTTAAAGGTAAGATTAAAACGTGCCGTTGCATGATATGAGATCTGTGACTTGTTTTTTGGGCCTATCCATCCACTTGGCAAGAATTTTCTAGGCTTCCTCCAAATCTAGGCAGGTCCCAACTGTAGTTTGGCGCCACCTGGTGGCAGCTATCTCTAAGGGGACCTGTGTGTGTGAGTGCCATTCCCAGAGCTTCTACTGTGATGGTGACCCTGATGGTGATGATGAGAGCCAGACTGGCAGGTGGCGCTGGTGTAGACATGGCGACAGCCTGATCCCCACCCAGACCACGAGCTGCAGGGCAGGAGCTGGCGGAGTGGACAAGAGGTCACCACCTCCGTCTGTCCCACGCTTTCCCTTTCCATAAACCTGGGCTGCATGTCCCACTTCTAACACAGCCATACGTTTGGGAGTGTGTGTGTGTATACATATATATATATTGAAACTGAATACTTTTACCTTTTACCATAAATTAACTGTTTACTTCATGTAACAACTCAAGGTTTTATCGTTAGTGGTAGTATTGCTCAAGTCTACATGAAGTTATAAATTCATTATTATTTTTAACTAGGAAAATGATCTTTCCCTTCCATTTGCAAAACCCACTCAATTAGTAAAGGGTCATACATTCTAACCGATGGCCTCAGAGGGACTTCCAGTGTCCACAGTATTGAGATCCATCTCTCAGGTCCCTTTGGAGTTAGATGAAATGAGAGAAACTTTTAGCACTCTGTGGGCCCAGGACAAGCTGAGATGGGTCACTACTACCTCCTGCACATCAGACGCTGCAGTTGAATTCAACTGTGAGAGATGCTGAAATGGTGGTATTCTTCTTTTAGTTTGAATTTTGAACTTTGCTTATATGGCCCTCCCTTCCTCTCTCCCTCCCTCCCTCCCTCCCTCCCTCCCTCCCTTCCTCCCTCTCCCTCCCTCCCTCCCTCCCTCCCTCCCTCCCTCCCTCCCTCCCTCCCTTCCTCCCTCTCCCTCCCTCCCTTCCTCCCTCTCCCTCCCTCTCTCCCTCCCTCCCTCCCTCCCTTTACATTTTCTTTCTTTCTTTCTTTCTTTCTTTCTTTCTTTCTTTCTTTCTTTCTTTCATTCATTTCTTTCTTTCTTTCATTTTTCTTTTTTTTTTCTTTTCAAATCCACCTTAAAGCACTGAAAACACCAGACAAAATGAGGTGCTGATCAAATGAGGCGATCTGACTGGGTGAACTTTTTCTGAAATTGGAAGAAGCCTGCTGGCAGGAACAGCCTTTGAACGAAAGGCAGTGAGTCAAACGCCTGAGGCAGAGCCAGGTTCCCAGGCAGCAGAGGGCTGGGGGGGGGGGGGGACACAGAGAGGCAGAGAGAGCTCATTTCTGGAGAGTACAGGAAGTCACCTCAGGCTGTGTATGAGTCAGACGTGGGGGGGGGGGTCTCTTACAGCTGAATTCTCAAATTCTCTTATCTAGTTGCCCTTCTCCACAGAGACTGGAGCGTGTGTGTAAGGCATGCACGTGTGTGTGTTCTATATTCTGGTTCCACAGAGACCCTCATTCCATCCAGCCCCTGAGTGCTCAGTAGTGATTCACTGCCATCTATTGCTTTGAAAGTAAGTACTTGTTAAGGTCAGAGATTTTAAATATACATACATACATACATACATATATATATGTGTATATATATATATATGTATGTATTTCACTAGACAGTCCCTCTTATTCAGCGACCTGAGAGGGGCCATCTCTAAGTGGGTGCAGTTCAGATACCTGGTCATCTATGTACACGGTACCTGTGCTCTGTGGCCGGTACACCAGACATCGTGTCCAATGATGTCAATACCCATATGGGTTCAATACCCATAAAGGGGTATTATGCATTCCTCTGAAGAAAATGTGAATGTGGGCTTAGTTATCTTAAGAGACTTCTCCCATATCGGCATAGCAGCGGCCGGCTGGATTCGGAGCCAGGCAGTGCCAGATCGAATACACCATGATACCGCCCCCCCGCCACACACAGGCATACCCCATGATGCCCCCCCCACACAGGAATACCCCATGATGCCCCACACACACACAGGCATACCCCATGATGCCCCCTCCCCCCCCACACACACACATGCATACCCCATGATGCCCACACACACACACCACACACACACACACACATAGGCATACCCCATGATGCCCCCCCCACACAAGCATACCCCATGATGCCCCCCACACACACAGGCATACCCCATGATGCCCCCTCCCCCCCTACACACACACACATGCATACCCCATGAGGCCCCCACACACACACCACACACACACACACATAGGCATACCCCATGATGCCCCCCACACACAAGCATACCCCATGATGCCCCCCCCACACACAGGCATACCCCATGATGCCCCCTCTCCTCCCTACACACACACACATGCATACCCCATGAGGCCCCCACACACACACCACACACACACACACATAGGCATACCCCATGATGCCCCCCACACACAAGCATACCCCATGATGCCCCCCACACACAAAGGCATACCCCATGATGCCCCCCCCACACAGGCATACCCCATGATGCCCCCTCCCACACACACATGCATACCCCATGAGGCCCCCACACACACACACACATAGACATACCCCATGATGCCCCCCCACACACAAGCATACCCCATGATGCCCCCCACACACAAAGGCATACTCCATGATGCCCCCCACACACAGGCATACCCCATGATGCCCCCCCCACACAGGCATATCCCATGATGCCCCCTTACACACAGGCATACCCCATGATGCCCCCACACATACAGGCATACCCCATGATGCCCACATACACACACAGACATACCCCATGATGCCCCCCCCCCACACACAGGCATACCCCATGATGCCCACACACACACCACACACACACACACACACATAGGCACACCCATGATGCCTTCCCCACACACACACACACACAAACACATGCATACCCCATGATGCCCACACACACACACCACACACACCACACACACACACACATAGGCATACCCCATGATGCCCCCACACACAAAGGCATACCCCATGATGCCCCCCCCACACAGGCATACCCCATGATGCCCCCTCCCACACACACATGCATACCCCATGAGGCCCCCACACACACACACATAGGCATACCCCATGATGCCCCCCCACACACAAGCATACCCCATGATGCCCCCCACACACAAAGGCATACTCCATGATGCCCCCCACACACAGGCATACCCCATGATGCCCCCCACACACAGGCATATCCCATGATGCCCCCTTACACACAGGCATACCCCATGATGCCCCCACACATACAGGCATACCCCATGATGCCCACATACACACACAGACATACCCCATGATGCCCCCCCCCACACACACAGGCATACCCCATGATGCCCACACACACACCACACACACACACACACACATAGGCACACCCATGATGCCTTCCCCACACACACACACACACAAACACATGCATACCCCATGATGCCCACACACACACACCACACACACCACACACACACACACATAGGCATACCCCATGATGCCCCCACACACACAGGCATACCCCATGATGTCCCCACACACAGGCATACCCCACGATGTCCACACACACAGGCATACCCCATGATGCCCCCCCCCACACAGGCATACCCCATGATGCCCCCTCACACACAGGCATACCCCATGATGCCCCTTCACACACACACACACACACACACAGGCATACCCCATGATGCCCCCACACACACAGGCATACCCCATGATGCCCCCCCACACACAGGCATACCCCATGATGCCCCCACACACACCACACACACAGGCATACCCCATGATGCCCCCCACACGCAGGCATACCTCATGATGCCCCCTCACACACTCACACACACATATACACACATGCATACCCCATGATGCTCACACACACACACCACACACACACACATAGGCATACCCCATGATGCCCCCCACACGCAGGCATACCCCATGATGCCCCCTCACACACACACACACACATGCATACCCCATGATGCCCACACACACACACCACACACACACACACACACATAGGCATACCCCATGATGCCCCCCACACACAGGCATACCCCATGATGCCCCCCATACACAGGCATACCCCACGATGCCCCACACACACAGGCATACCCCTCGATGCCCCCCCACAGGCATACCTCACGATGTCCCCACACACAGGCATACCCCATGATGTCCCCCACACACAGGCATACCCCATGATGCCCCCCCCCACACACAGGCATACCCCATGATGCCCCCCCACACAGACATACCTCATGATGCCCCCACACACACAGGCATACCCCATGATGCCCCCCCACACACACAGGCATACCCCATGATGCCCCCCACACACACACACACACAGACATACCCCATGATGCCCCCCCCCACACACACACAGACATACCCCATGATGCCCCCCACACACACAGGCATATCCCATGATGCCCACACACACACACAGGCACACCCATGATGCCTTCTCCCCCACACACACGGGCATACCCCATTGATGCCCACACACACACACAGGCACACCCATGGTGCCTTCCCCCCCCACACACAGGCATACCCCATGATGCCCCACACACACACACACACAGCAGACCCCTCTAAGTCTCTGTGGCTTGGCCTTTGTTGAGGACCAACGCTGCAGCACTGGCCAGGTCACGAGCTCTCCGGGTCACTTTCTTCTGAGAAAATGAGATGCTTAAAGGACCCTGAGAGATAATTCAGTCCCAACGTTCTCTCTGTGTCATTTCACACAGGGGCTCTCGGGTACGGAGGATGCTAAGTAACCCTCACAGCCCGTGTTTGAGACAACAAGGCCCGCCCTGACTCACACATTGGATATTATCCCATTTTTCAGAGACTTGTCCATGTGTTTGGATGTTTAGAAATAGTTCCTGCCAACAGAGAGGCCTCAAATAATCTGTGTTCAGCTGGGGAGGTGGGAGCGTATAGGTCCTTTATCTGACTGTGGGCCTTCCTGCATTTGCTGGCTAGCGTGTCTTGGGACATTTTCAGCGAACTCTGCTGAATAAAACTATTTCCCAGTGGGAGTGGAGAGGGATGTGGGGCCTCTCGCCACCTGTTGCCACCTTTGGGAGGAAAGAGGAACCGACACAGCTTGAGGAAAAGCAGAAAGAATGTCATCCTCCAACTGGTGAGTCTAGAAGGTACTCCTAGGTGCAGAAGTTCGGTGGTATTTCTGGCAGTGTCGAGATAGTTTATTTTATTAGCGTTGGTCTTTGCTAGAGTATTAAAAGACAATACTTCCAGATGCCAGGACTACTTCAATTGGATTTGAATAACTGTTTCCTTTTCCTGGGAGAGAAAGAAGCCAACTTTTATATACAAGAGGCACCACCAGGTAGACAGAAACCTGGCAACTGCTGGGAAGAAGAACTGTCCAAAAAAAGAAATTCTGATCGATTCTATCTCTTTTGGTCTATCAGTCAATCTACTTTTTTTTTTTTTTTTAAGATCTGTTTGGAAAATCAAAGAAATAGAATGTGTGAACCCTGACCATTTCTGTTTGATAAGCCCGTGGAGAAAGTTTACAGGGAAAATGGCCATGAAGGGAAATTGGAAGCAGGACCGCTGAAGGAAAAGGTTATTTCTCCAGCATGCTGGTCCCAGTCTTGTCTGGATCGAACAAGATAAGAGGTAAGTACCAGGCTCTGTACTGAAGTTTTGCTTTGCTGTTACATTTATCTCCTTGAAATGAAAAGCCAGAATTGACGTTTAGGTTGTGTGGGCAGTGGGGCTTAAACATGTTGGAGTCAAAGATAACATTTTGCTGAACAGACCCGGTCAGATTCTAGCAACAACAAAAATCTCAGTAAAATTGGGACAGCTGTAACTAACACTGTCACCTTGTCACTGGATTTTTAAAATAAATTAATTTGGTTAAAACCCAGGTGGGATGGAATAGGTCTTCTTTATTTAAATGAGCCCCCAAATCATTACACAGAGCCAGACAGGGATAACCAGACAGCCACAAAATAAAAAAAATAAATATTATTCATACTACAAATAATACTAGTAACTACTGCTATAAGAATAATAATTGATAAAAACAAGCACGTTAATGCTGCAAATAATACTAGTAACTACCATAACAATAGTAATTACAACTTGCTAGGTCCCCGTTCTTCAGACACTGTGCACAGTGAGGTGTTGCTCCTTGGCAGGGCCAAGTGTCCACCTCTTTCTGCTCTTTGTGTTCTAATTGGTGATTCTGGAGAAATTTTAATTAGCCTGATATTGTCCGTCATGGCCCACGACGGGCGAGTGACATTTTGCAATATTAAACAATTCATATGCTTGTGTAAAATTCTATATTGGCATTATACATCGCCAACAAGGTGAATGTTGAACTTCAGGACTGTAATTTTTTAATAGAAGAAAACTGAATTCTATTTTCAAACAACCAAATGATCCATTCAGCCTGATTTAAATAATTTTGACTTGACAATTTGATATTCATTTGTTTTATTTTGCATTTTAATTCTCATGGCTGCAAATATGGTCGTTAGAAAAGAAAATGAAAAAAACATTTATGAAAAATAATTTTAATTTCTGATTTTTTGCACTTACTGTAATTTATAGTTGTATAAAAATTTATGGTATTGTGGTACAGTACAAAAAAGTTGAAAAATTAATATTGATATTCTAGGAGGAAAGGTCAGGCTTTCTGTTCCATCCTTCCTTTGGGGAGGGGAGGGAGAAAATGTAGAAGTTTCTGACTTACAAGGACAGTGGGTCATTTAGTTTTAACTATAGAATAAAGGTTGTCTGAGGAACTTTTTTTCTCTTTCAATAAGAGACAGAATTTACATCCCACCCTACACTGATTTAGGCCCTCCCTCCCTTCCTGGAATCCTGAGAGTAACATACCTCTAGGCAAAGGAGGGGAGATAGATACTAAAAGATTTGTAAATATCTTTGATTGTATTACTTTGAAAGTTTTAATGTTTTTGTGAATCCCCTAAACAAATATTGTAAGCTTGCTAATAACTGTGTCATAACGTCATACTTCCCTCAACCTGTGTGTGATCGAGGGTATATAACCAGCCCCTGAGATGTATTTGACATACACGATTTGGGTCTGCAATGCCCCATGTTAGTCCTATGCAGCCAGCATATTTAATAAATCTCCTCCTTTAATAAAACCCTTCAAAATTCATCTGGATTTAGTGTCTCTACATAAACCTGCAGAAGTGAGGTACAGGTACTTTACAACATTTGGTGCCCAACGTGGGGCTCTGGTGTTTTGCGTCACCAGGTAGAGAAACCCCAAATCGGCTGGTCTCTCCAGGGAGCTGTCCGACTGCACTGTAATCTCGAGGAGAGGTGCCCCCTGAGACGTTTTCAGGGCTCCCATCTTCCTGTAGGGTTCGAACAGTTCTTCGGCAGACGCCCCCTGGTTTCCAAATTCAACGATTTGGACAATTTGGCAGAGAAATCAAGGAGGTAGGTAAAGCAAATCTTTCGCTTTGCTGAATTCTGTTTGGGACTAGTTGATTTGTTTGGGACTAGTATATAGGAAAGACAGATCTGTGGCTTTGCTGGTTTGTAACTCCGGAGATATGTAGGTAAAGCAGATCTTCTGATTTGGGACTCTGGAGGTGTGTACGTAGGACCAACCTTCTGTTTTGCTGTTTGGGGAACTAGTCTGTCTGGATCTGCCGTATGAGGATTGGTTGCAATCTTACTCATGCGATGGGCTCTCTGAGACTGAGATGTCGGTGGAGAGTTTTGGGTCCTACCTTAGGCTTATCTGGGAAGCATCTGGTTGTACTCTGGAAGAGACGTTGTTTGTGTTTGCACATTTATTCATGCTCTATGAAGACCATTATGGGGACTAAGTTAACCCTGAACTTCCGCAGACATCTGGTCGGACTCTCAGAGAAAGACCTGAGTGGGGACATTTGGTGGTGCCACATTTGGGGGTGCTTTCAGGAGAAGACCTGAGTAGGGACTGAGTTAGTACTGAGCTGATCAGTCCCATCTCAGGATTTCCAAGGACACCTTTGTGTTTGTCGCGATCTCAGTCTTTCTTTTTAATGTTTCTCTCTAGAAACCCCTGAGTAATTGGTGTGTTAGTGAAAAATCTCTGGTGTTTGAAGCCTGAGCCCTCCCAGGGGCATGGCCTGCAAGCACCTGAGATGCCACTAGGGGGAACCCCTTCCTCTTGTCTATTGAACTGTGTCTTTGATTGTCAAAAAAATATCTCTAGTATAATTTTAATTGAATAAGTAAAGTGCACTCATTTAACTTTCTTGATTTGTAATCTGTGTATGTGAAGTCTTTGTTTAATGTTTAAATGTGTCTGATTTTAAGGCCTGGCTTAAGTTCTTGTGTCAAAAAAATTGGAGGTTTCTGGCTTAAAACCAGAGAGCAAACATGAAGGAAAATTCATAGAAGAATTAAAAATTCTTAAATGGTAAATTGTCTGTACTGTAGATTCTCTTTGTTCATCCAAGAAATCTCTCGTGACATTTCATGTTTTGAACCTTTCTCCCAAAAGCCACTAAATATCTTTTCTTGGATCCAAGACCTCTGGCTTCAGGGCACTCTGATTTCTCCCCTGAAGAAATTATTCTCTTATGTTGACTCCTTCCTCTTGTCTTGTGTAATAATTGACACTTCTATAGCCTAACATCCTTTATTCTGAGTGTTAGTTATTATCTGTCTTTTTTTTTTTTTTTTGGCATTTATTGGTGTGCTAATTCCTGCATTATGCCGGACAGTTTCAGTGTTGTAAATCAACACCCCAGACATTAAATATGGGAGAAAAAGGCTGAGGAATGTGCTCCAGGAAGTATTTCTCCAGCCTCTGGGGGCGAAGGGCTGACAAGTAAGCGGTTTGGGTGAGAGAAGAGCAGAAGGCAGGGCCAGGACGTGCTGTGTGCGGAGCAGCAGGGGAAAGGCACTAGAGGAAGGATGAGGTGACGAGAGGAAATATAGAATAGAAACTAGTTTCAGATATTCAGATATCCACCTACTGGCCAAAAGAAGTTCTAACCATTTGGGAAATATGGGGTAGGAATAGTATTAAAAATTAGAACTTTGCTTTAGAAAAATCTTATAAAAATTAAAGGAGACAGGACCAGGTAAAAAGATTTAGAAATTACATGCCCTGGCTGGTTGGCTCAGTGGTAGAGCGTTAGTCTGGCGTGCAGGAGTCCCGGGACTGATTCCCGGCCAGGGCACACAAGAGAAGCGCTCATCTGCTTCTCCACCCCTACCCCTCTCCTTCCTCTCTGTCTCTCTCTTCCCCTCCCACAGCCAAGGCTCCACTGGAGCAAAGTTGGCCCAGGTGCTGAGGATGGCTCCATGGCCTCTGCTTCAGGCGCTAGAATGGCTCTGGTTGCAACAGAGCAATGCCCCAGATGGGCAGAGCATCGCCCCCTGGTGGGCATGCCAGGTGGATCCCAGTCAGGCTCATGCAGGAGTCTGTCTGACTGCCTCCCCATTTCTAACTTCAGAAAAATACCCCAAAAAAAAGTAAAAAAAAAAAAAAAAGATTTAGAAATTAACAAACCACGGATGTGGACCTTGCTGGTTATCAGTTTCTTGAAATAAATTGCAACTCCAGAATGAGTAATGTGATCATGAATAACAGGATTATAGGGGATGGGGTTATCAGAGACAGGCCCTCCAGCTGCCTCTTCTCTTCCCCTCCCTAGGACCTGGGGGTTGCGTGGGCCCTCCATGGGTTGGAGTGATAGCTTGGTGCCCTCCACTGGTGTGTAAAAAAATTATATAAGGGAAAATAAGTATAAAATGTACAAAACTAGCACTGGGAAAAGGTTTCCAACCCTCCCACAAGGCAGAGATAGGTGTTGAGTCCCCTCCAATTCCTTCATGTGGCATGGTTGTTGTCTGATGTGGGGGGCATGAGATTCACGGGGGGACCCACTGCTTTAACCATAATAGTAGAAAATTGTAAAAAAAAAAAAAAAAAGAATTTTCAGGGAATTGCAGAGAAATTGGAAACCTCATGTGGGATAAAGCAGCCCATTGTTAGGAAGGTAAATTTGTAAATATTGTATTTTTTTTTATTTGCTTCTTTTGTTGTAAGAAATAAAGCTAGACAGCTGCCGGGGGGTGGGGAGGTGAAGGTTGGCTTAGTTCTTGGAAATGCCGGGTTGTGCAAGAAGGGACAGGCCCACAGGATGACTCTTCCCCTTCCCCCTTCCCTAAGAACCCTGGTTGGCAAACTGCCACTCGCAAACAAGCTCACGGACCACATGAGGCCTTTTGCCCCCTTGGGTATAGCTCTGCAATCATGCCATGTGTGGACCCTGCCTCGGTAGGGAAGTGTCTACTTATATAGTTTAAAATTAAAATTTGGCTCTCAAAAGAAATTTCAGTTGTTGTATTGTGCCTGACCAGGCGGTGGCACAGTGGACAGAGCGTCGGAATGGGACATGGAGGACCCAGGTTCGAGACCCCAAGGTTGCCAGTTTGAGCATGGGTTCTTCTGGTTTGGGCAAAGCTCACCAGCTTGGACTCAAGGTCCAAGTAACACCAGCTGGCTTGAGCAAGGGGTTACTTGGTCTGCTGAAGGCCCACAGTCAAGGCACATATGAGAAAGCAATAAATGAATAACTAAGGTGTCGCAACGAAAAACTGATGATCAATGCTTCTCATTTCTCTCCATTCCTGCCTGTCTGTTCCTATCTGACTCTCTCTCTGTCTCTGAAAAAAAATTGTTGTATTGCTAATAATTGGCTATGTTGACTAATAAGTTTTCTGACCACTGGGTTAAGAGTGGAGACTTATTGTCCCTCAATAATGTGTGAAAAATTATAAACATTATTTTCTATGTTAAAAATGTATATGTTATTTCAAAGGTCTTTTGTTAATTCTCTTTATTTGCTGTTTCATAGCTCTGTGATATTGAGATCTTGGTTTAGATATTAGAGAACATGTAATGATTGTTAATAATGTCTTTTTATGTAATGTTTAGTTTATTATCATTTTGAAATAGTATTGTTTAATGTTAGGTCACCAAAACCCAGAGGGACTAATATTACTATTGATTAGCCGAACAGTAAAATTATAGCATAAATAAGGTATGCTCAGCAAATGCTTAAAGGTCAACTGAAAATAATATAAAGAAGAGGAGTCATACCCTGAAACTTCTGCAAATCTATTTTTATCATGCTTTTTACTTAAAAATTTCTTTTCTTTTTTTTTTTCATTTTTCTGAAGCTGGAAACAGGGAGAGACAGTCAGACAGACTCCCGCATGCGCCCGACCGGGATCCACCCGGCACGCCCACCAGGGGCGATGCTCTTCCCCCCAGGGGGCGATGCTCTGCCCATCCTGGACGTCGCCATATTGCGACCAGAGCCACTCTAGCGCCTGAGGCAGAGGCCGAGGAGCCATCCCCAGCGCCCGGGCCATCTTTGCTCCAATGGAGCCTTGGCTGCGGGAGGGGAAGAGAGAGACAGAGAGGAAAGCACGGCGGAGGGGTGGAGAAGCAAATGGCCGCTTCTCCTGTGTGCCCTGGCCGGGAATCGAACCCAGGTCCTCCGCACGCTAGGCCGACGCTCTACTGCTGAGCCAACCGGCCAGGGTAAAAATTTCTTTTGAATGCTAATGTACAGAGTTACTCAGCAGTGGAGAGACTCTGGAATCCTACAGGAGATGCCAAACCTGTTTCTCTTGCAAACTTCTACCCTCTTTTATTTGATCAAACTAATAACACTGTTTGTCTTTTTTCAGTCAGCTCCAGATATATGAAAAATTTATATAGACAGATATGGACCCTCAAGCCTCTCTGCGAGATCTTCTGAGCATGGCTTTTAAGGTGTATAATGACCAAGAGAGAAACAGAATAGGCAGTCAGAGACCAAAAAGAGATCAGGGAAAATAATAGCTCTTGGCATATGCCCTTAAAGGCTCCAACGCCCCAAAGGGGACTTCATAGGACTCCATCATGGCCCTGCTTCAAGAGTGGAAAGAAAGGTCATTGAGCTAAAGCCTGCCAAGCCTCTTGGCTCCCCACCAGGGACATGCCTTTGCTGTGAGATAAAGGGACATGGGAAGGGAAGCTGCTCCCTCCCTCTCTAAGGGAAGATTCAGTCTCTTCTAGCCCTTCTCCAGCCACCTGTGACCTGACCTAGCCCAGCTTTCTGGGACTTGCCACTGAAGGCTAAAGGTGCTCAGGGCCATCAGCCCCATCTCACATCACCATGGACGAGCCTAGAGTATTTCTTCCAAGTAGCAGGTAAACTGATCTCATTTCTTGTAAACATGAGGGCCACTTACTATGCCTTGCCTGAGTATTCGAGTTTTATTTATCCCTCGAAGATCTCTGTTGTGGGTATTGATAGTCTTATTTTCTGTTGCTTTGTTTAATGTATAGTGTCTCCTCATGTCACAATGCCCCATGCCTATTTTAGGCTGGAACCTACTCCTAATTTAGACAAATTTACCTCTGCCTCCCAGCATAGTGTATCCCAAGGTTCTCTTCACCACGCCATGGTTGCAGAGCCTCAGGGGAAGGCACCCTGGGGTCATCTCTCCAGTTTAAAGAAAACAAAAGCTCCATCTCCATACCTACAACAGAGGGCTTTTCCAGTCTACCTGAATGTAAAACCAGTAGCCACAGCCACCATCACAGCTGCCTGGCCCATGCAGGTTCTCATTTGATTAGGACAGACAGTAATGAAACTATGAAGCCAAGAACTGGTGGGGCATTACCTTTAATACTTGTTTGTACCTGGTGGGTGAAAAATATACACTGTGGAAAAACACTTCCCTTTCCATTCAGGGCTCCCAAAGCCACTGACTCATCCGAGTTTCCTAGAATCAAAGGATTCTACCTCACCAGCCTTATTTACCTCTGTTCCCCATCTCCTTCTCGCTGCACAAACTGGCTTCCCCTTCAGCACTCCACCATCTTGGTCACTTCTCCTCTCTTCCATGTGGCCTTTCTCTGCTCTGTTCCAGCATGGTCTCCTCTACCCCATTTTATAGTGTAGAAATCAAAACCTTTAATCCAATATACCAGCGGTTCTCAACCTGTGGGTTGCGACCCCAGCAGGGGTTGAATGACCAAAACACAGGGGTCACCTAAAGCCATTGGAAAATACATATTTCCAATGGCTTTAGCCACTGAGAAGCCACATTACCATCTGCAGCAGTGCTATTCAGCTTGAACACACGCCATTATGGACGTGCGTTCCAAACTGAATGCCTGAAGTCATGCGCAGACATGATTACATCATCCGTCCAGGGCCTAAGGGGCAGGGGAAGCGGGGGGAATGCTCCACAGTCCATAGCAGCGCACCTATTTGTCCATAGCAGCACATTACGTGTGTCCGGCGCTTGCTGACGTCATCAGTGGGCAGGTGCAGCAAGCACCGGAGGACAGAAGCCTAGGAAGTGGAGAGGCAAGAGGTGGAGAGCCAAGAGAGCCTGCGAGACAGCCTGCTGGTGTAAAAAAGGTTAATAATGTAAAAACAGTACACACACCATACACACAATACTGTGTAAGTGTAAGGTGCTTTGTGTGTAATCATTACACAGTACACAAAGCAGCTTACACTTACACAAAGCACCATACATTTACACAGTGTGAACTACATTGGTCTTATACTATAAGAGACCACTATAAGATGTAGTTCACACTGTTCCCCAATGTATAATTATATCCCATATCTCCCACTATTTTCCCATATTCTGAACGAGGAAACTGCTGAAATCAGCGGTTTCCAGCATTGAATCCGCCTCCTACTGATTTCATTGGGAGTGCGGCAGATTTTGTGGAAAAGAGCTCCCGAGAATCTCGGGTTACCACACAATCCTCCTTTTGATTTCAATAAGAGGTGGAGAAATGACAGTTTCCGACACATTTCTTCCTCTCCTATTCAAGTCTATGGGAGGCCGCAGCAGATTCCGCTCAAATATAGAGCATGTTGCTTAATTTTTTTCATGCTAGAACTTTTCCTAGAGCAGAAAAATTCCAAAGGTGGAATCCGCCACCCCCAATAGACTGAAAGAGGCCTCACACTGAGGAATCTGCTGTGCGGATTCTGCAGTGTAAAAGATCTGCCTCCTATAGAAGTCTGTTGGGGGTGCTGGATTCCACCTTTGGAATTTTTCTGCCAATAGACTGAAAGAGGCCTCACACTGAGGAATCTGCTGTGTGGATTCTGCAGTGTAAAAGATATGCCTCCTATAGAAGTCTATTGGGGTGGCGGATTCCACCTTTGGAATTTTTCTGCTCTAGGAAAAGTTCTAGCGTGGAAAAAATTAAGCAACATGCTCTATATTTGAGTGGAATCTGCTGCATCCTCCCATTGACTTGAATAGGAAGAAATGTGTTGGAATTGCATTTCTGCCATACAGGGGATCTCTCTTCTGCAGAATCCACGGGTCTCCCATTGAAGTAAATGAGATGTGGATTCCACCACAGAAACTGCTGCTTTATAGTGTGAAAGAGCCCTGAAAGATACCATGCTGTGCAGAAACTGCAGTATATCCTATGACATAGTTCACACTGTTCTATATAGAAAACTTGCCACTAATCTGGAAAAAACAGATCCATTAGTTAAGCAGCTATTTATGGAATGGTATCCCCAATACACTAGGTAAGGAGGTCCATTAGTAATAAATATTTCTCAATATATAATTAAATATTGTTTTTGTGATTAATCACTATGTTTAAATTATGTTTGATTTGTAGCAATGAGAATACATAATGCATATCAGGTATTTACATTCCAAATCATAACTGTAGCAAAATTACAGTTATGAAGTAGCCACCAAAATTATTTTTTGGTTTGGGGTCACCGCAACATGAGGAACTGTATTGCGGGGTCACGGCATTAGAAAGTTTGAGAACCACTACAATATACAAATAAGGAAGTCTCTGATACAATGTCACTTATCTGAGGCATAATGGGATTCCTCATGAGAGTGCACCACTCCCTATCATGCAACAGTCAAGGGTGTGGGGAAAAGTTTAGTTTTAAAACTAAGCCTTAGGCTATAATGACCCTGCCTGCTTACAGCCTGTCCCCCATACCCAATGCAAACTATAAGCGAGCAAACATATATATCATATTTACAAACTTATTTGACCAACACTGAATCATTGCCAGCTAGAAGCAGTGGTCATTGGAGCTTAGACTCTAGCTGCAAAGTGTGAAAATGTGACCACAACTCCAGTGCCTTGTGGACTTTTCCTGAATATGTGTGACTCCTACTCCTTGGGACAGTTCTCAGACTGAAGTGGGGATTGGGTTACATTTGCAAATAATATAAAGCGATGATGGTGTCAACATGGACTTAGGGAAATTACAGTAACATGTTGAGGACATTTAAGGCTGTAAGGACTTTATTTCATTTCATTTTATTGTTTTTTCACTTTTTTTCTATTTTATTAATTTTACTAGGGTGACATCAATAAATCAGGGTACATATGTTCAAAGATACATGTCCAGGTTATCTTGTCAATCAATTATGTTGCATACCCATCACCCAAAGTCAGATTGTCCTCTGTCACCTTCTATCTAGTTTTCTTTGTGCCCCTCCCCCTCCCCCTTTTCCTCTTCCTCCCCCTCGTAACCACCACACTCTTATCAATGTCTCTTAGTCTCGTTTTTATGTCCCACCTACTTATGGAATAATACAGTCTTGGTTTTTTCTGATTTACTTATTTCACTCCGTATAATGTTATCAAGATCCCACCATTTTGTTGTAAATGATCCGATGTTATCATTTCTTATGGCTGAGTAGTATTCCATAGTGTTTATGTGCCACATCTTCTTTATCCAGTCTTCTATTGAAGGGCTTTTTGGTTGTTTCCATCTCGGACAATGTGAACAATGCTGCAATGAACATGGTATCAATGTTTCTGAGTTTTGGGGGTATATACCCAGTAGAGGGATTGCTGGATCATAAGGTAGTTCTATTTTCAGTTTTTTGAGGAATCACCATACCTTCTTCCATAATGGTTGTACTACTTTACATTCCCACCAACAGTGAATGAGGGTTCCATTTTCTCCACAGCCTCTCCAACATTTGCTATTACCTGTCTTGTTAATAATAGCTAATCTAACAGGTATGAGGTGATATCTCATTGCAGTTTTTTGATTTGCATTTCTCTAATAACTAATGAAGATGGACATCTTTTCATATATCTGTTGGCCATTTGTATTTCTTCCTGGGAGAAGTGTCTGTTCATGTCCTCTTCCCATTTTTTTATTGGATTGTTTGTTTGTTGTTGAGTTTTATGAGTTCTTTGTATATTAGGCCCTTATCTGAGCTGTTGTTTGAAAATATCATTTCCCATTTAGTTGGCTGTCTGTTTATTTTGTTATCAGTTTCTCTTGCTGAGCAAAAACTTCTTAGTCTGATGTAGTCCCATTCATTTATTTTTGCCTTCACTTCCCTTGCCTTTGGAGTCAAATTCATAAAATGCTCTTTAAAACCAAGGTCCATGAGTTTAGAACCTATGTCTTCTTCTATGTACTTTATTGTTTCAGGTCTTATATTTAGGTCTTTGATCCATTTTGAATTAATTTTCGTACAAGGGGACAAGCTGTAGTCAAGTTTCATTCTTTTGCATGTGGCTTTCCAGTTTTCCCAGCACCATTTGTTGAAGAGGCTTTCTTTTCTCCATTGTGTGTTGTTGGCCACTTTATCAAAAATTATTTGATCGTATATATGTGGTTTTATTTTTGGACTTTCTATTCTGTTCCATTGGTCTAAATGTCTATTTTTCTGCCAATACCATGGTGTTTTGATTGTCATGGCTCTATAATATAGTTTGAAGTCAGGTATTGTAATGCCCCCAGCTTCATTCTTTTTCTTTAGGATTGCTTTGGCTATTCGGGGTTTTTTATAGTTCCATATAAATCTGATGATTTTTTGTTCCATTTCTTTTAAAAATGTCATTGGAATTTTGATGGGAATTGCATTAAATTTGTATATTGCTTTGGGTAATAGGGCCATCTTGATTATATTTATTCTTCCTATCCAAGAACAAGGAATATTGTTCCATCTCATTGTATCTATTTCGATTTCCCTTAACAATGGTTTGTAGTTTTCATTATATAACTCCTTTATATTCTTTGTTATGTTTATTCCTAGGTATTTTTGTTGTTGTTGTTGTTGCAATCGTGAAGGAGATTATTTTTTTGAGTTTGTTCTCAAATGTTTCATTGTTGGCATATAGAAAGGCTATGCATGGACTTTTGTATGTTAATTTTGTATCCTGCGACCTTACTGTATCAACTTATTGTTTCTAGTAGTCTTTTTGTAGATTCTTTGGGGTTTTCGATGTATAGGATCATATCATCTGCAAAAAGTGATACCTTTACTTCTTCTTTTCCGATATGGATGCCTTTTATTTCTTTGTCTTGTCTGACTGCTCTGGCTAGAACCTCTAGCACCACATTAAATAAGAGTGGAGAGAGTGGACAACTCTGCCTTGTTCCTGATTTAAGGGGGAAAGGCTTCAGTTTTGTGCCATTTAATAGGATGTTAGCTGATGGTTTATCATATATGGCCTTTATCATGTTGAGATATTTTCCTCCTATACCCATTTGTTGAGAGTCTTAAACATAGAATTGTGTTGTATTTTACTGAATGGCTTTTCTGCATCTATTGATAAGATCATGTGGTTTTTGTTCTTTGTTTTTTTGATATAGTGTATTACGTTAACCATTTTATGTATGTTGAACCATCCTTGAGATTCTGGGATGAATCCCACTTGATCGTGATGTATTATTTTTTTAATATGTTGTTGTATTTGATTTGCTAGTATTTTGTTTAGTATTCTAGCATCTGTATTCATTAGAGATATTGGTCTGTAGTTTTCTTTTTTTGTCCTGTCCTTCCCCAGTTTCGGTATGAGGATTATGTTGGTGGCCTCATAAAATGTGTTTGGAAGTATTGCTTCTTCTTCAATTTTTTGGAAGACTTTCAGTAGAATAGGAACCAAGTTTTCTTTGAATGTTTGATAGAATTCGCTAGTATAACCGTCTGGGCCTGGACTTTTATTTTTGGGGAGGTTTTTAATAATTTTTTCTATTTCTTCTCTAATAATTGGTCTGTTTAGGCTTTCTGCTTCTTCTTGACTCAGTCTAGGAAGGTTGTATTGTTCTAGGAAATTATCTATTTCTTCTAGATTGTTGAATTTAGTCGCATAAAGTTTTTCATAGTATTCTCCAATAACTCTTTGTATATCTATGATGTCCATGGTGATTTCTCCTCTTTCATTTTGGATTTTGTTTATATGAGTTCTTTCTCTTTTTTCCTTGGTAAGTCTTGCAAAGGGTTTGTCAATTTTGTTGCTCTTTTCAAAGAACAAGCTCCTTGTTCTATTAATTTTTTCTATAGTTTTTCTGTTCTCTATTTTATTTCTGCTCTGATTTTTATTATCTTCTTTCTTCAGCTGGCTTTGGGTTGTCTTTGTTCTTCTTTTTCCAGTTCCTTAAGGTGTGAAGTTAAGTGGTTCACTTGGGCTCTCTCTTGTCTGTTCATATAGGCCTGAAGTGATATGAACTTCCCTCTTATCACTGCTTTTGCTGCATCCCATAGATTCTGATATGTTGTATTCTCATTTTCATTTGTCTTTATATATCTTTTGATCTCTGCACTTATTTCTTCTTTGACCCATTCATTTTTTAAAAGTATGTTGCTTAGTTTCCACATTTTTGTGGGGTTTTTTTTTCTCTTTTTTGCAGTTGAATTCTAGTTTCAAGGGTTTATGATCAGAAAATATGCTTGGTACAACTTTGATTTTTCTGAATTTGCTGATGTTGTTTTTGTGGCCCAACATATGGTCAATTCTTGAGAATGATCCATGTATACTGGAGAAAAATGTATACTTTGTCACTTTGGGATGAAATGTCCTGTAGATGTCTATCATATCCAGGTGCTCTAGTGTTTTGTTTAAGGCCAATATATCTTTATTAATTCTCTGTTTGGATGACCAATCTTGAGCTGGCAGCAGTGTATTGAAGTCTCCAAGTATGATTGTATTTTTGTCAGTTTTTATTTTAGGGTCAATAAGTAGCTGTCTTATATATTTTGGTGCTCCTTGGTTTGGTGCATATATATTAAGAATTGTTATGTCTTCTTGATTCAGCATTCCCTTAATAATTCTGAAATGACCATTTTTGTCTCTGAGTACTTTTGCTGTCTTGTAGTCAGCATTATCAGATATGAGTATTGCTACGCCTGCTTTTTTTTAGATGTTATTTGCTTGGAGTATTGTTTTGCAGCCTTTCACTTTGAATTTGTTTTTATCCTTGTTGCTTAGATGAATTTCTTGTAGGCAGCATACAGTTGGATTTTCTTTTTTAATCCATTCTGCTACTCTGTGCCTTTTTATTAGTGAGTTTAATCCGTTTACATTTAGTGTAATTATTGACACTTGTGAGTTGCCTATTGCCATTTTATACATTGCTTTCTGTTAATTTTGTGTCTTGTTTGATTCTTCTCTTTCGTTTTTCTATCTTCTGTTTTTGTTTGGTTGTATTCCATACATCTTTCCTCTGTCGCTATCTTTTTTATATCATGTGCTTCTGTGGTGGTTTTTTCAATGGTGGTTACCATTAAGTAATGAAAAAGGTTCCTACCCTGTTCATTATAGTGCACTATCTTGTGAGTACTTTTGCACTCCATCGTCCTTTGCTACTGTTAATCTCCATCCTCTCCCCCCCCCCTTTTTTTGTTGTTGTTGCCACAGTTTAAATTTAATTTTATTGTGTTCTTGGTGGAGCTTTTACTTGTGGTTTAGTTTTGTTTTGTTCTTTGTATCTGGTTGGAAAACCCCCTTTAGTAATTCCTGGAGTGGGGGTTTTCTGATGATAAATTCCCTCATCTTTTCTGTATCTGTGAATGTTTTTATTTCTCCTTCATATTTGAAGGATAGCTTTGATGGGTATAGTATTCGTGGCTGAAAGTTCCTCTCTTTCAGGACTTTAAATATTGGGGTCCACTCTCTTCTAGCTTGTAGAGTTTCTGTAGAGAAATCTGATGATAATCTAATGGGCCTTCTTTTATATGTTGTATTCTTTTCCCTGGCTGCCTGAGAATTTTTTCTTTGTCTTTGGTTTGTGCCAATTTCATTATGATGTGCCTTGGAGTAGGTTTATTGGGGTTAAGAAAACTCAGAGTTCTGTTTGCTTCTTGAATTTGAGGCTTTAGTTCTTTCCACAGGCTTGGGAAGTTCTCATCTATTATTTGTTTGAATATGTTCTCCATTCCATTTTCTCTCTCTTCTCCCTCTGATATACCTATTATTCTTACGTTATTCTTTTTGATGGAGTCAGACAATTCCTGTAGGGCTTTCTCATTTTTTTAATTTTTGAGTCTCTTTTTTCTTCTCTCTGTTGTGCCTGAAGTTGCTTGTCTTCTATTTCACTAATCCTACCTTCTATCTGGCCTGTTCTATTAGCTAAGCTTGTTACCTCATTTTTCAACTTGTGAATTGAGTTTTTCATCTCTGTTTGATTTGTTTTTATAGTTTCAATTTCCTTGGTAATATATTCTTTGTGTTCATTGAGTTGTTTTCTGAGCTCCCTAAATTGCCTTTTTGTGTTTTCTTGTATTTATCTGAGTATTTTTAGGATTTCTATTTTAAATTCTCTGTCATTTAGCTCCAAGGTTTCCAATATATTAAATTTTTTCTCCATAGATTTTTCCTCATCTATCTGTGCTACCTCTCTGTCTTTTGTATCCATGATATTTGATTTCTTTTTCTTAATGGCATCTGAGGGTGGTTTTGTTGATAGTATTAATGAGAATTAATAAAGAATAACAAGTTAAAAAAATAAAAATAAAAAATAAAATAAATAAATTATTATTCCCTCCCCCCCTTTTTATCCTCTCCTCTCCTCTCCCCTCCTTCTTGAGAAAATCTTGTGGTGAACTGTGAATTATATTGTACTAAATAGAACAAAAACTACCTATAATGGAGGGCCTGAGTTGGGGAGAAGTGATAAAGGGGCAAAAAAGGGGGTATGGATCCACAAAATGCAAAAAGAGGAAATATTTGGGTTAAGAATAAAATCATTTGCTTTTAGGTGATGGTTGACTAAGAGATATGATTAGACAAATAAGAGGGAAACAGGAAAAAGGGGGAACATTTAAAAATTACTATTGTATTTAGTGGAGCAAGAACTAGATAAAATGGAGAGCCAGGGTTGGGAGCACTGCTAGTGAGTTTAAAAAGCAAAGTAAAAAAACCCCAAAGCACCAAAAAGAAAAATTTGAGTCCCAGATAAAGTAATTTGTTCATGATTGAGGATTGAATGAGAGGAAAAGTAAAGGAAAAAAGAAGAAACTAATATCGAGGGAGAAAAAAAAAGAAAGAGGAAAACACAAAAAGAATAAAAAAGAATAAAAGGAGAGAGAGAGAGAGAGAGAGAGAGAGTTAAGGGTTTTGGAGTGCAACCCTCATAGAGAGAAAGGAAGAAGAAAGAAAAGATAATGGGAGATGTAACACTTATGGGTAGTGTAGTTCAAGGAGAGGAGAGAGTAAGACTAGCAGAGAATTAAATGACCAAATTGGAAGAGGAAGAAAATAATTAAGACAAGAAGATAAGAAAAACAAATGAACCAATATAATAAAGTGGGATAGGTTATAAAGTCTGTGGATTATTCTTGATTTTGAGAGGTTATCTTCTTGCTTTTTCTTTTCCCTCCCTCTTCCTGGTCCCTGACTCTGTACCCTGGGTTCTGCCCCTGTGGCACGCTTAGGTAGAGGTTTGCAGTTGATAAGTCTCTATGGCAATGTCATATATTGGGCTTCAGTCTCGTTGGCAGTCGAGGCTCATTAGCATTTGCAGGCTTCGCCAATGAGAGAGTTCGTATTCCCGGAGCCTCTCTCCTAGTCTTTCCTTCCTGAATTAGTAGCCTGATGATCCAGCTATGGGGTTGCTGCTGCCTCTGCCTTTGCATTTAGTGTGGAACTTCTGGAGGCTCCAAGGATAGATTTTTCTGTCTCTGGTTGAAGATCTTGTTGAATTTTTGGGGAGATTAATCGGTATCGCTCCTTACAGCGCCATTTCTCTGACATCATCCAAGAACTTTATTTTAGATCCTGTTGTATTAGTTAGGACTTTGCTTAATAATCTAATAGGCCTGAATTACTTCATTGTATTAGGACACTTGTTATAGTATTTGTTAACATTAGCTGTTTTATTATTGTTGTTATTTTATATTTTTCTAGTCTGCCTCAAAATCGGAATATGGGAATTCAAATGAGTAAGAAGATACTACCTAAAACCAGTAGGGGTTTTTAGGAACTTCACTAAAACCCTTGTTACTAAAGGTTTATTTGAAACCAATTAGAAAAAGATTTTGCCAACAAGAAAGGGATCATTTAAAAAGCCAGACTTAGAATCTATTACAGAAGGCATAATATTTGAGTGTTTAGTTTATGCCCAAGTGAATAGTAAGCAAAGTAAGGAAATTGTGAAAAGAAACAGGGAGAGAGGAACCTTTCCCAGGTAAACATTTAGAAATAAATTTTACTAAAGTAATTGACAAATAAGTAGAAGCTTTTCTACTAGAAGTAGGGTCATAGTGACAGTCGTTAGGAAGTGGCTATATAAAATTCCTTCCGGATTTAGCTTACCCATTCGAATGTTAGGCCTGCATTTGTGTTCAAAATCTCATAGCTAGTAAGAAAGGAACACAATATTAATTAGAAACTAAATTGAAGTTACATGGTGCCCACAGGCCCCAAAAGTTCAGGGCAGGCAGAACGCATGAATCAAATCATAAAGGAAACTTTAACCAAATTTGTTTTTAAACCTGGTAAGAAGTGGCTCTCCTTAGGGCAAGCTGCACCCCTGCTCGCCCCTCCAGCAGCCAGCTTGGTTGTCACTAAAGGTTAAAGGTTTTAAAATGAAAAGTTCTGACTAAAAATAAAGTGTTACAAAAGCCAGTTAATTTTATGTAAGTTGCAGGTTTGTACAGTTTATAAGAAATTAATCAGTAACATTTGTTTCTTTAATGAACTGTATTGCTATTAATGCTGTCTTTTAAATATCTATTACAGCCTCATGCTCTTCGGTATATTAAGTCAACAATCTGACTTAGTATATAAAACCAGTGGGGAATGTGGTAAGGTACCAAAGAGTTGCAAAATTAATATTGATATTCTAGGAGGAAAGGTCAGGCTTTCTGTTCCATCCTTCCTTTGGAAAGGGGAGGAAGAAGAATGTAGAAGTTTCTGGCTTGCAAGGACAATGGGTCACTTAGTTTTAACTATAGAATAAAGGTTGTCTGAGGAACTTTTTCTCTTTCAATAAGAGACAGAATTTAAATCCCACCCTACACTGATTTAGGCCCTCCCTCCCTTCCTGGAATCCTGAGAGTAACATACCTCTAGGCAAAGGAGGGGAGATAGATACGAAAAATTTGTAAATATCTTTGATTGTATTACTTTGAAAGTTTTAATGGTTTTGTGAATTCCCTAAACAAATGTTGTAAGCTTGTTAATAATTGTGTCATGATGTCATGCTCCCTCAACCTGTGTGTGATCAAGGATATATAACCAGCCCCTAAGATGTATTTGACACACACGATTTTGGTCTGCAATGCCCCATGTTAGTCTTATGCAGCCAGCATATTTAATAATCTCCTTTAATAAAACCCTTCAAAATTCATCTGGACTTGGTGTCTCTACATAAACCCGCGGAAGTGAGGTACAGGTACTTTACAACAGTATTTACTATTAAAATTTTGTATTCTTTATGCATTTTATGTTTATTTTTCAATGATTTTTTTAATTTTTTATTTATTCATTTTAGAGAGGAGAGGGAGAGACAGAGAGAGAGAGAGAGAGAGAGAGAGGAGAGACAGAGAGAGAGAAGGAAGGAGTAGCTAGAAGCATCAACTCCCATATGTGCCTTGACCAGGCAAGCCCAGGATTTCGAACCGGTGACCTCAGCATTTCCAGGTCGACGTTTTATCTACTGCGCCACCACAGGTCAGGCCTATTTTTCAATGATTTAGATCAGGGGTAGTCAATCTTTTTATACCTACCACCCACTTTTGTATCTCTGTTAGTAGTAACATTTTCTAACCACCCACTGGTTCCACAGTAATGGTGATTCATAAAGTAGGGAAGTAACTTTACTTTATAAAATTTATAAAGCAGCATTACAGCAAGTTAAAGCATATAATAATAATTACTTACCAAGTACTTTATGTCGGATTTTCGCTAAGTTTGGCAGAATAAATCTTTATAAAACAACTTACTATAGTTAATTCTACCTTTTTATTTATACTTTGGTTTCTCCGCTACCACCCACCATGAAAGCTGGAATTCCCACTAGGGGGCAGTAAGAACCAGGTTGACTACCACTGCTTTAGATCCTGTCAGTAGGACACGAATGATGAAGAAATTTTCATGACAATAGCATAACTAGTAGCTTTACTAACATTAAGGCCAGAAAAAATGGAATTAATGTAAAATTATTTCTGATTGCTATACAGTTTTATTGTTCATCTGTATATTGTCACTGTGCTGAGCACGAGGTAGTCCAGGGCTGTGTTCTGCAGCTGACCCTGGGTCCCAAGCTGCACGTGTGTGTGGCCCATGGCATGGTTCTCACTGGTCTGTGTGCCCACCAGGCTGCTACCTCCCATCGTAGAACTCAAGGGTGGTGAGGGTGACAGAAGACATCCTTTAATTTATGTCCCACATCCAGTGCTGCTACCCAGGACAGTCACCCAACCCACTATCCAGGCTCTATGCCATGGATTGGTCCGTGCCCTGGAGCAGGGGCACCTACCTTGCTGAACGTGTTTATGACCCTTGCACTGCTGTGCCCGTGGACCCCACCATCCCAGCCCTCCCTTGTGGTGCCTTGGCTCTGTGACGCCATGGTCTCGGGTCTACCCTAGACCATGCCAGACCAGGGTGTGCAGCCCCCGCACTGTGGGACCACCCTGCTCATCCCACCATTCACGGCCTCTTGTCTACATTCCCCCAGTGACGGTTGTGTGGGAGGCAAGGGTGAGGTAATGCTGGAAGAGAACACACGAGGAAGACAATGATCACAGCCTCAAGAGTCCAAGAGACGATATGGTTGGAAGAGGGGCCGTTCTATCTTTAAGCTACAGAGCTCTGGATGGCATGTTCTATCTATATCACCGTGACATAAACCACTGTTCTTTCCCTTCTCGGACGTGGGGAGACTTGCTTCGTTTGTGGGCTCCTGAGACAGAGTGCAGAAACACGCTTTCTGAGAGTCACCGGGAGCCAGCACTCTCAAGCGGCACGATGTGTCACCATGTCCAAAGTGGCGACATGACCAGAATGAAGTGAATGGCATTGGACAAAGGCAGAGGCGGAAGAGCTGTTTCTTCCCCCCAAGAAGCAGGCTCAAAAGGCCCATGTCGTTGTGACTTAACTTTAGGCAGCACTGCTTCCGTTTCCTTGTGGCGAGAGAAACGAAACTAGCCGGACACTGCACAGCTGTGGATCAAGAACATGAAAAGCCGGTTTCTGTATATACAGAGGCAGAGATGGAGCCCAGACACCCCAAGGAAATCTTTTGAGCCGCTCAGCCAGTAAACAACGACGTAGGTACCTCTGCCCGTTATTCTAAACTTTCGTCAGTAAAACCCTGCACCTGCCCCTACATCTTACATTGCATTTTTAATCAGAATGCACATTTAGACAGGGGATCCATGAACGTGAATTATTTCCCTGGGGTCTGCACACCCTAGAAGGAGCTCTGTGGAGGACCCCTAAGTAGCTTCCTCCCCGGGTGTCCAGGAGCTGTGGACAAGGCTGATCAGATTACAAAGGCGGTGTGATGTTGGCGCAGTGGGAATGCTGGCCCGAAAGGCACAATCCTGGATTCCATCCAGTCTGGACTTGCTTTCCTATTGGCTGTGTGGCCTTTTGGAGGCAAACTTGACATCACACCTTCTCAGCTTCTTCCTATAAACTCCAGAAGCAGTGTGCGCCCTACTTACCCAATAGGCTGGTTTGTCGTGCTGGTAAAAAGAATTCATGTTTATGAACAGACTTCGTTAACTGTCAAATGATGCAACGTAGGTATTTTGTAACAGCAAGTTCTGTATAAAAAACAATGGGAGCATTTTCCCCTTGAAAGCCATTTGGTAACAATCACATTCCATGTCTTTTCTTCTCATGAGACAGTGAGAAATGGTCCCTCCCAGGGCACCTTGTCCTTTTGCTGGTTCAAAGGGACAGAATTCGGTCTCTTTTGGTAATGGAACCAGTCAAAATGGCATCAAAGGTATTAAAAAGCCATTTCCCCACAAATTTATATTATATTATATTATATTATATTATATTATATTATATTATATTATATTATATTATATTATATTATATTATATTATTATATATTACCACGAAGGTTATTTTATTTGGGCTTTCAAAACCATGAGCAATTTCACTGCTTTGTATGTTCAGAAAACATGACATTTCAAGTTTAAACAGAAGCCGAAGTTCTCCAGAACCCCAGGAAGATTAGTTTCTTTCGCTGTCACTTGTGTTACAATTTTAATTATTCCTAACATTTCAGGAGTGGAAGCTTGGACCACCACGCTCTGTGACTTTCAAAGCTGGACCCCGCTAGATGAATGAGGGGCCAAGAGTCATGTATTCTGCTCCTGGCCCTCAATTTCTCTTCACAGGGTCCCTGTTAGTCTTCTGACCCAGCGGGAGACAGAGACCAAGGACGGCATCTACAGAGTCCAGTGGAGGGAGGGGGCTCTCTGCGTTACTCTGGTAAGGAGAGGAAACCTCCCCACATCTCCATCCCTCGTTCACTACAGCTCTCCACCACAAAGGGTTTCAAAAGCTCAGCTTCACAGGCCTCTGCCCTTGTCTCCTGGGGACATGTGCATACCGTGACTCTGCCTCCCATGCAGAGTCACGCGCCTGGGCTTTCAACAAAAGCTGGGTGATGGGCCCTGGCTGGTTGGCTCAGTGATAGAGGGTCGGCCCAGTGTGTGGAAGTCCCAGGTTTGATCTCTGGTCAGGGCACACAAGAGAAGCGCCCATCTGCTTCTCCACCCTTCCCCCTCTCCTTCCTCTCTGTCTCTCTCTTCCCCTCCTGCAGCCAAGGCTCCGTTGAAGCAAAGTTGGCCTGGGCACTGAGGATGGCTCCATGGCCTCCGCCGCAGGTGCTAGAATGGCTCCAGTTGCAACAGAGCAATGCCCCAGATTGGCAGAGCATCATCCCCTGGTGGGCATGCCAGGTGGATCCTGGTTGGGCGCATGCGGGAGTCTGACTGCCTCTCGCTTCTCCAGAAAAATACAAAATGAATAAATAAATAAATAAAAATTAAAAAAAGAAGTAGGGTGGGGGGCGGTTCTAAAGCTTGGGGTGATGGGAAAACCCCGGCCAGCTTTGCGCGGCCGCTGAGAAGCAGCCTGCCTTTATCTTGAGCCACCAATGTCAGGTGGCAACAGGTGGAACCCTCCCCCATCCCAAGAACAGCCAGGGGTCAAATGTGTGACCACCACCACCAGCGTTCACACAGATGCTCGATCATGAACCCCGGATCCCAGCCTTCACCGCCGGACCCTGAGGAGTGTTCACACGGGTTCGAGATCATAAACCCTGGATCCCAGCCTCCACCGCTGGACCCCGAGGAGTGTCCTGGGCCCCTCGATGACTTTTGTCACCACTCCACCTGGGAGACAGTGACGTCAATGCAGGAACAGAACCTGCCACGGGGACACACGTGACTCCAGTTCCCCAGTCCATCGGAGGCCATTTGCTGGCTTCCACGCAGAGAGGGGCTTCACTCGCTACTAGGTGGCACATGCTGCCATTTCTTTTTAATATTTAAAAGTGACAGTGTGTCTCAAGGTCCTGAAAGGCACCCCTTTCTCTTCTCAGATTCACTGACTGGTGCGATTCCTCAGAGGTTTCTTCTTCTGCCCTTTGCTGGCTTTCTTTCTTCATTCGCCAGTGTTCCCTGTGCATCAGGAATCTTAATTCTTTGTCTTCCGTCTGTATGAAATACATGCTTCCCTCTGGCAATGGATTCCTATGAACATTCTTCAGTCACGAGGAAATATATCTCCATTTGTTCCTTATTATAACAACAACAACAACAAACATATCAAACATATGTACAAAGGTCATCAATAAGACACCGGCTTACACTGAACCGAGAGTGTAGGTGACACCTCTCATAGGCCAAAGTGCAGTCGACTCATCCCAGACACCAGGAAACAAAGACAGACTGGAAGGGCTTTATGGCATTTTGTTCCCTGTGAACTGTCTTTCCATGGACTGTTCAGGTAATTCCAGCACCTGTCGCATCCCTTGTCCTCTCGGTGAAATTGTCCAGGTGGATCTGGCCCCGGCGCCAATGACTGTACCTATGTCAGCATTGGGAGCAGGTGGGACGGCCACGGTCCAGACTCGAACTCCTGCTATGGAACCCAGCCGGGACTCCCCCCCCCCCCCCCAGAGCCGGTATGTGTGTGGAGAGGGGACTGGCGGTGGGTTAGTCCTTTTTGCTTCTCTTCTCACTTTGAACATTACAGGAAAGGGGTTTTTCCCCAAAAATTTAAAATAAAACATTTGAGTTCTATACAAAGAGAGGTTCTTGACAGAGAATGTAAGACATCACACATCTGCCTGGGACCCATACGCCACAGCTCTCTGGTGGGAGGCGCACAGATCTTGAACTTTGTTTGGGAAGGGTCACTGTGAAGTCTGGTCATCCATCGGTCTCCCAGAAGGATAAGCGGGAGGAAGTCATTGCCAGGATTTCCCAGACCGCATTGGCATGGTGTTCTTTGGGGTCCCCAGTGACGAAATGATGCAGATGTGTGTTCCTTGCTATGCTCGTGCATGTCCTCTTGGCTGGGCCATGGAACGCCTGGGTACTTGGTCAAACGCTCTTCTGGATGTTTCTGTGAGAATGCTTACAGGTGAGATGTCCATTTAAAGTGGTGGACTTTGACCAAAGTTGCTCTTCCAAAACGTGGATGTATTTGCTTCCATATAATTTAGCTGCATCCATAGGATTCCGTGTCTGGTCAACACGCGGGAGTTCTGTCACCTCGAAAATGCTTCAGGTGGCCTTTTTATGACCATATCCACCTCCCCCTGGAACCCTGCCTTTCCCTGTTCCCAACCTTGGAAACCATCCTTCTGTTCCCCTCCTCTAACATTGTGTCATGTCAAAGGTGTTAGGTAAATGGAGCCATAGAGCACATAACCTCTGGGAAGTGTCCCTTTCACTCCGCAAACTTCATTTGCGCTGGACTTCAGAGGGAGGGTCTAGGACTAAAGGAGATTTCTATATCTCCATAGATAGGTAGGTAGATAGATAGATAGATAGATAGATAGATAGATAGATAGATAGATGAGACATAGATGAGACATAGATGAGAGATAGACAGATGTATGTTGGTCTGTGTCTATCTATGTCTATAATTGTCTCTGTCTGGCTCTGGCTCTCTCTCTCTCTGTGTATTTATCAAAAATTGATGCCTTCTTTTCCCAGAATGTATGGACTTAGGTTATCTTATAAAGAAATATACAGAACAGAATGTAAAGAGATAAGAAAGTAGTGACATATTTGCGCCAGAAATGAGGCTTATCTTCCTCAACTGCATCCACGGAGCTCTGAAGACTTGTGTGTGTGTGTGGGGGGGGGGGGGGGCTCCATTTTGGCTTTAATTCTTATAATTAAAAGAGTAAGAAAGGGAAGTGCGATCCACCCCATCGGTTCTCTGAACAGTCAGTCCTCAGGAACACCTCCGGTGCCCGAGGGAAGGCCGGATGCTTGTCCCCGGGGCTCTCGTTAGGAAGAGACTTGGATGAAACGCACGGTTTCTCCACAGCAAGCAAACATTTATCTCCATCAATTGTCTCCCACTTCCTTCTGTCCTGCCATGCGACATCCTCCAGGCTCAGATACACGAAGGAAAGGCCTGGCATAAAAGCCCCCAGAAAAACCAGGGAGAGTGTCACTTGGACACAGATTAAAATCACCATGGAACCCACGAGTGGGAACCGCTGAGTCTACCTAAGCTTACGTAGGAATTGGCTCTCCAGGCCAGGACCGTGGTCCTGGCTTTGACAATAATCCATACCATTTTAGTTCATAAACACCACTGTTTCTTAACCTTAGCAACGTCTATACCCATAAGAAATAAAGTTCCCTGGAAACGTCCCTTTCAAGTTGCAGGAGAAGAAGAAACTGGTGCTCTTTCACGTGTAAAAACACAGCCCTCCATGTTGCAGAGAATGAGAGCCTTTTATTTCTTAGCACACGTATTTCTTAAGCCCAGCTCCACAGATGCCATGTCAGATTGCTCACCCAGGTTATGAAAATCATACTTCAGTAATGATAGAAACTGATTTCCCCAGCAGAGAAAATACTTGGAATTCCACAGAATGCAGAACACAGCTCTTCTAGAGTGGGCTGCCCTGGGGTGGATGGGGCAGTTCTCATGCTCGAGAGAAAGGGCTGAGCAGATCTTCCTCACGCTGCCTACAAATGCACAGAGTTCCTGAAAAGTGCCTGGTGAGCATAGGCATTAATCAAATGCAAGTGCCTGGTGAGCATAGGCATTAACCAAATGCAAGTGCCTGGTGAGCATAGGCATTAACCAAATGCCCTATCTTGATTGCAGTCTAGGCAACAGGCTGCGTGCTATGTGGCAGGGAGACAGCCTCAAGCCACACATTCCGCATTCCGTGACTCATTTCCATCTCTGTCCCTTCTTGGTCTTCTAAGGACCAGCCCAGCAGCCTCGTGTGAAGCTCACTTCCCCAGGCCACTGGAGGGATTTATTTCTAAAGGACCAGTGTTTGTCCTGGCCCAGTATTATCTAGAACACCAAGCTCTATCTCCTTATGTGGCTGTTTCATTGAGAGTCCCTGAAATTTTTATTTTCCTTCAACTTAATTTTAGAAAGCATCCCCTCCCGGTGTGCTGTGGGAAAGGAGTTGGAAGAAGACTCCCACGCCCCCCCATTCCCCAAGATTAGAGTGTGCCTCACACACATGGCCAGAAGAGCCTGCCTGTGCAGAGCATGACCCTGCTAAGCATAAGTAACACTGATGTTTAGATTCCTCATGCCACTGGTGGACGGAGTCTCAGGAGATAGTGAGGCAGACTCCTGCATGCGCCCTGACCGGGATCCACCCGGCAACCCCATCAGGGGCTGATTCTTGAGTACTGAGGTACTTTTAGTGCCTGAGGCTAATATGCTCCAACGGAGCCATCCTTAGCTCCTGGGGCCACACTCGAATCAATGGAGCCACTGGCTGCAGGAAGGGAAGAGGGAGAGAAGGGGGAGGGGTGGGGGAGGGAGAGAAGCAGATGGTTATTTCTCCTGTGTGTCCTGACTGGGGATCAAACCTGGGACATCCATATGCTGGGCCAACACTCTATCCACTGAGCCAATGGCCAGGGCCTCTCTGGGTTAATTTTAAACAAGGCAGAGTACACTCTCCCCTTCATTTACTCCATGTTGCCTTCCTGAGAAACTGACCCATGTTACCATGGTGCCCACAATACCAGGTATTTGTGCGGAGGGTGGACGTTAGGTCTGCATTCAGAGAACTCAATGGAAGGGTTTCACCAAGGGGATGTTTGAAGGCTGTGAGGGAAGCAGGCAGTTTGCTGCAGGGCGGGACTGTCCTGAGCATCACAGTAAATGTCAGAGGCAGCACCGCCATCCACCCTCATCACTGCCACAGCCAAAACCACCCCCTCGAGTTTCCAGAAACACCCCTCAGAAAGATGCCGTGTCCCTCACAAAAGACCTCCAACAGCAGCTACTTTTTGACCACAAGGACACATATCCCTCCTGTCCTCAACTCTGAGCCTTTTGCTGAATTTCGAACACACCAGTCCTGAGGAAGTCACCGCTCGAGAGTTTCAGAAAGGTGACCACCGATGCTGGTGACAACAGTCTTCCCTCCTGACGGCCCCGGGAGGCCTGGCTCCTCCTCCTCCTGCTCCTCCCCCTCCTTCTCCCCATCCTCCTCCTCCTGTTCCTCCCCCTCCTCCTCCTCCCCCTCCTCCTCCCCCCTTCTCTTCCTCCTCCATCCTCCTCCTCCTCCTCCCTGACCTCAGCCTTGCTCGCAGCAACCCTGACCCGTCTCCTCCGCTCAGCCCAGCCCCACACCGTGCCCTCATTCCTGCTGTGTCTCTCCTTTCTAAAATTCACATCGACTCTATCTCTTAGCCATTTAAACAATTCCAATTTCTTAATCCCAACAAAGGGAGGCAAATTCCTCATACTGTGGCGACAAACTCGTCTATGGCGCTCAGTTCCCGGGGATTCCTGTCTCACTCTGCTCCCCGCTGCCCCCCCCCCACCTGACATCTGCTGAGTGACCTGCAGGGTGGGCAGCCTTCCTGACCCCGAGGAGTCTGCTCCAGCTGTTCCTCCTGCTTGAAATAACCCTTCAGACCCCCCACCCCCGGACAGGTTCCTATGTCTTCCCTGCTTCAAGAATCGTTGTGGTCCTCAGGTTTCAGCTGTGACATCGCGGTGGGTCCTAACTGTCATCCTCCATCTCACGCTGGTGAGTTTGCAGGTCGGCCGAACGGGCAGCTCGGTTTCAGGGGGTGGGCCCATGGACATCGGCTGCTCGTGCCTCTCACGGTGGGATCGTGGCTCTGCCCAGATCCCACCTTCCTCCTGGTGGGTGACCAGTCAGGAAAAGCAGCCTAAGGCACCCACCGCTCTTGACCTCTCCACTGCTCCCTGCAAGCTAGGCCCATGGCCGCATCCACCCCGGGGATTTATTCAACAGTCACAGTCAGTCTCCAGGAAAGTGTGTGGATGCATAATTCTGCTACGGAGAGGTGGCGGGGACTTGGGAACTGGAATCTGATCGGTCCGAACCACCTTCAGTACGAACCCTTCCCGAACTAGCCCCCGCCCTGGGCACTAGGCCGGCTCCATCCTGTGGGGTCCACTCCACAGCGGACAGAACTGGATGACAGTATCTTTAGCATCTTGGGTAGACTTCCTTCTTGACACGTCTCTCTTCCTCTGTGAGACACTAACATCTTGTTGTGTTCATCTTTGTGGCACATGCTAATACGGAGTCCTGGGATTATTTCACTTTGTCACTGAGGACACTGAGCAAAAGAGCATTAGCAGGTTTGAAAGAGTCTAAATGAGTGATGCCAACCCTCGGCTATGAATAGAAAAACAAATCATAGCTCATTAAGTCAAGTTCACAGAGAGAAAGAAGGGCCTTTTATTACCCATCTGTCTTTGAAAACACAGAATAAAAGACATGCAAGGCAGAGACTGTGGGGACGAGGTACTTGGTCTCTTGTGAGTACACGGGTGAATGCTCAGGACCGGTTTGACGCCAACCGGGGCGGGCATGGTGGGAGAGAAGGAAGGGGCTGTTCGGCGGAGGAAACCTCAAATGAAAAATCACCCTGAGGTTTAGGGTAGTAAAAAAAAAATCGCCTTGAGACCATACTTCTGACATTTTGTGGAGTCCTTCAAATGGGGAAGTAGCTACTTTTCAAACAAAACTCATTCTGCTAGAAAGAAAAAAAAGTGGGATCAAGGGGAACATCGATTCTATATTTCTGTAGTTAAGTCAATAAACCAAAAGAGCTCTGAAAGATTGTATAGCACTTGTTTATAAAATGGGATCAGATAACTTGGTGAAACTTCATTTTAATATAATTTGTTGTTTCAAACATAATTTATTGTCTTCAGGTCAATACAATGACCAATGTATGCTCAAACTCTTTTTTTTTTTTTGTAAGTATCTATGGTGATTTCTGCTTCCCCGCCCCACCAAGTAATTATTTAATATGCTTCATTAAGCTCAAATGGATTATGCAAGACTGAAGGGTGGTGGGGGTGGGGGGGTGGGGGTAGGAAGGTTGTTGAATCAAAAAGAAAGTGAAAATTGAGATATCTAATTCCTCTAAATGCTTTGCTCTTTACAAGACTTCTCAGTCTCCCAGGTCCAGCAGAAAGGGGCAAAAACCGGGGAGAATTAATCACCTATAATCCTTTGGATTAGGGTTTCAGCATTTCTTTTTTCTGTAAGATGTTCTTAGTGCATGTCTTTACTCTGTCCACTTCTCTGTAAAGTGCGACTATGGCCTTCATTCCAGATGTTAAATTAGTCTGCATCTGTGTGTCGTGCCTGAGTCTGGCTGGCATCCCTTGGATGCCTGTGGTCCTCCTGCCCCTGGGGGCTGCACCGTGTAGTAGAGAGCACAGACTCTGGAGCAGGACAGTGAGTGTCAGTCTTGCCTCCTCCGTGTACTGCTGTGTGTCCTTTGAAAAGTCACTTAACAGAAGACAAGATGGCGCTGGAGTAGGTGGACATACCAACATCCACCTCCCAGAACCAAAGTGGATTACAAACTAATTTTAAGAACTATCATCTGGAAAAACCAACTTTGGACTAAACTAAGAGGACTCTTCAACCAAGGAACACTGAAGAAGCCACACCGAGACTGGTAGGAAAAGCGGAAACATGGAGAGGGCTGCCCAGCTCCCCAGAGCGAATGGCAGCTGGGAGAGACTCACATGGTGGAAAGTGAGTTTAGCAGAGAGGAGAGGGTCCTGAGCCCAAGGAACAAAGCCCCAGCCTGCAGCCCCAGAGCCTAGAGGAGGTATAAGGACAGTATTTAGCTGGAAACAAGTCAGGATACTGTTTGTGAGAAAGAGTCTGATTTCTCAGACCTAAGATTCTTCTTAAAGGGACAACACAGAACACCTCTCTCACAACCACTCACCCAGGGCTCCGGGGACGGGGAGAGAGGAGAATACCAGAGTAGCAGGAAGAGAGTGTAATCTAGGAGGCACAGGGAGAAACATTTTTGGAGATAGCTACCCTAACCCCTGGGTCGAGTCACTCCCCAAATCTGGAGTGAATATTTCCCCCGGAAACAGCAATACCAGCAAAGGGAAGCAGGACACCAGCCAAACAAGCTCCCCCGCGGCACTCAGAGCAGAATCGCTTAGAAGGAGGGAGCTTTCGGGTCTACAGTAGTGAGTGTTAGGGTCTGAGCTGCAGTGCCCACACCCCACATGGCTGAGGGCTCGCTGGAGGGTGGGCGGCGGTGGGACGCAGAGGGGCGGTTCTGTCAGCAGGGGCGGAAGCCTGCTGGCTGCCACTAGGCTCACGTGTGAGCTCAGTCTTGCCCGGCTGGGGAGGAGTAGGCGTGCAAAAGCGGTCAAGCCCAGCTGCTGGCAGCCTGTAATCCAGCCTGCGGGAGAAGGGCGGGAACCCTGGAAGGGGTGGAGACCAGCCCTTGAGCAAGGGCATAGGAGCACAGCCTTGCCCTGCCCATGGAACCCAGGCTTGTGGCCTGACTTGGGAGCCGGCACCTCCCATGGGGGTGGAGCCAAAAGACCAGAACAGGCGGAGTTCTGCTACTGAGCTGAGTGTGGGCACACAGTCCTGCCCGGCCAGTAGAGCCAAGGCTAGCAGCCATTCCATGAGTGGGCTCCTCTTGCAAGGGCGGGCGAAAGCCCAGAAACAGGTGGAGACCCACAGCTGAGCAAAGGTGCTTGCCAGTGCCCTCAGGACCAAGCATAATGCCACCCACGGGGGCAGGGCAAAGGCTAAGGCCACCAAGGCTTGTTCAGCCGAGCACATGAGCACAGCCACTCCTGTGAAGGAGAGGTGGAAACCACAGCAACAGCCCCAGTGGGCAGGCACCAGGAACGCCCAAACCCAAAAGCCCTAGGCAGCAACAGAAGAGGGGGTGGTGGGCCTGCAGACAGACCATACCTAGGGAACAGAGGCCATACCCAGTGGACTCCAGGGGCCAAAACCTTCCTTTACACAGAGAAAATGCTGAGGCAGAGAAATGCAACACAAATGAACCAAGAGAAATCCCCAGAAAAAGACCTAAATGAATCAGATATAACCAAATTACCAGATGCAGAGTTTAAAATAACAATTGTTAGGATGCTTAAAGATGTTAGAACAACAATACATGGTCATTATGAAAACCTAAATAAAGAGATAGCAAATATAAAAAAGGACATTGAAATAATAAAAAAGAATCAGTCAGAAATGACAAATACAATATCTGAAATAAAGAACACAATGGAAGGAATTAAAAACATGATGGATGAAGCTGAGAATCAAATCAGTGAGTTAGAGGACACAATAAATAAAGGCACAGAAGCAGAGCAGAAAAAAGAAAAGAGACTCAAAAAGTCTGAGAAAACTATTAGAGAGCTCTGTGACAACATGAAGAGAAATAACATCCGCATCATAGGGGTTCCTGAAGAAGAAGAGAAAGAACAAGGGATAGAGACTTTGTTCAAGCATATCATAGCTGAAAACTTCCCTCAATTAAAGCAGGAAAACATCTCACATGTTCAGGAAGCACAGAGAACTCCATTAAAGAGAAACCCAAAGAAACCTAAACCAAGACAAATCATAATTAAAATACCAAAGCTAAGTGATAAAGAGAAAATATTAAAAGCTGCTAGAGAAAAAAGACTATCACCTACAAAGGAGCCCCCATAAGGATGACTTCTGGCTTCTCAACAGAAACACTTGAGGCCAGAAGGGAATGACAAAAAATATACAAAGTAATGCAGAACAAGAGCCTACAACCAAGACTACTTTATCCGGCAAGGCTATCGTTTAAAATTGAAGGAGAAATAAAAAGCTTTACAGACAAAAAGAACTCAAGGAATTTGCTACAAACAAACCAAGGCTGCAAGAAATGCTAAGGGACCTGTTGTAAACAGATCAAAGGAGAAAAAGAATATAGCAAAAGAGGAATACAGTTTTAAAGAATAAAATGGCAATAAACAATTACATATGAATAATAACTTAAATGTAAATGGATTAAATGATCCGATCAAAGGACATAGGGTAGCTGTGTGAATAAGAAAACAGGACCCATACATATGCTGTCTACAAGAGACACACCTTAAATCAAAAGATGCATATAGACTGAAGATAAAAGGATGGAAAAAATATTTTACGCAAATGGAAATGAAAAAAAAGCTGGGGTAGCAATACTTATATCAGACAAAATGGACTTTAAACAAAGACTATAGTTAGAGATAAAGAAGGTCACTACATAATGATAAAGGGAGCAATCCAAAAGGAAGATATAACCGTTATAAATATCTACGCACCTAATATAGGAGCCCCTAAATATATAAAGCAGACTTTGATGGATTTAAAGGGCGAGATCAACAGCAATACTATAATAGTAGGGGATTTCAATACCCCATTAACATCATTAGATAGATCCTCAAGAAAGAAAATTAACAAAGAAACAGCAGACTTAAAGGACACATTAGATAAACTCGATTTAATAGATATCTTCAGAACCTTTCACCCTAAAATAGCTGAATATACATTCTTTTCAAGCGCTCATGGTACATTCTCTAGAATAGACCACATGTTAGGGCACAAAAGTGGTCTCAACAAATTAAAGAAGATTGAAATCATATCAAGCACTTTCTCCGATCACAATGGCATGAAACTTGAAATCAACCACAACAGAAAAACTGAAAAATACTCAAACACTTGAAAACTAAATAGCATGTTATTAAATAACAAATGGATAAACAATGAGATCAAAGAAAAAATTAAAAAATTTCTAGAAACAAACGATAATGAGCATACATCAACTCAAAATTTATGGGACACAACAAAAGCAGTCCTGAGAGGGAAGTTTATAGCATTACAGGCATACCTCAAGAAGCTAGAAAAAGCTCAAATAAACAACTTGACCCTACATCTAAAAGAACTAGAAAAAGAACAGCAAATAAAGCCCAGAGCTAGTAAGAAGGAAGGAAATAATAAAGATCAGAGCAGAAATAAATGACATAGAGGTTAAAGAAACAATACAGAGGATCAATGAAACCAGGAGCTGGTTCTTTGAAAAGGTAAACAAGATCGATGAACCTTTAACCAGACTCACCAAGAAAAAAAGAGAGAGGACTCAAATAAATAAAATTAGAAATGAGAGTGGAGAAATAACAACTGACACACCAGAAATACAAAATATTGTAAGAAAATACTATGAAGAACTGTACACCAAAAAACTAGACAACCTAGATGAAATGGACAAATTCCTTGAAACATATAATCTTCCAAAAATTAATCTGGAAGAATCAGAAAACCTAAACAGACTAATTACAACAAATGAGATTGAAACAGTTATCAAAAAACTCCCAAAAAAGAAAAGTCTTGGGCCTGATGGCTTCACAAGTGAATTCTAGCAAATATTCAAAGGAGAACTAACTCCTATCCTTCTCAAGCTATTTCAAAAAATTCAAGAGGAAGGAAGAATTCCAAGCTCCTTTTATGAGGCGAGCATAATTCTGATTCCAAAACCAGGCAAAGACAACACAAAAAAAGAAAATTAGAGGACAATATCCTTGATGAATTTAGATGCTAAAATCCTCAACAAAATATTAGCAAACCGGATCCAGCAATATATGAAAAAAAATCATACACCATGATCAAGTGGGATTTATTCTTGGGAGGCAAGGCTGGTACAATATTCACAAATTAATCAATGTGATTCATCACATAAACAAAAGGAAGGAGAAAAACCACATGATAATTTCAATAGATGCAGAGAAAGCATTTGATAAAATCCAGCACCCATTCATGATCAAAACTCTCAGCAAAGTGGGAATACAGGGAACATACCTCAACATGATAAAGGCCATCTATGAAAAACCCACAGCCAATATCATACTCAATGGGCAAAAATTAAAAGCAATCCCCTTAAGATCAGGAACAAGGCAGGGGTGCCCCCTTTAACCGCTCTTATTCAACATAGTTCTGGAAGTCCTAGCCACAGCAATCAGACAAGAAAAAGAAATAAAAGGCATCCAAATTGGAAAAGAAGAAGTAAAACTATCATTATTTGCAGATGATATGATATTGTATATAGAAAACCCTAAAGTCACAGTAAAAAAACTACTAGACCTGATAAATGAATTCAGCAAGGTGGCAGAATATAAAATCAATACTCAGAAATCAGAGGCATTTTTATACACTAACAATGAACTGTCAGAAAGAAAAATTAAGGAATCAATCCCCTTTACCATTACAACCAAAAAAATAAAGTACCTAGGAATAAATTTAACCAGGGAGATTAAAGACTTGTACTCGGAAAATTATAAAACATTGATAAAAGAAATCAGGGAAGATACAAACAAGTAGAGGCATATTTCATGCTCATGGTTAGGAAGAATAAACATCATGAAAATGTCTATATTACCCAAAGCAATTTATAAATTCAATGCAATACCTATTAAAATACCAATGACTTACTTTAAAGATATAGAACACATATTCCAAAAATTTATATGGAACCAAAAGAGAACACGAATAGCCTCAGCAATCTTTTTTTTTTTTTTTTTTTCTGAAGCTCGAAACGGGAAGAGACAGTCAGACAGACTCCCGCATGTGCCCAACCGGGATCCACCCGGCACGCCCACCAGGGGGCAACGCTCTGCCCACCAGGGGGAGATACTCTGCCCCTCCGGGGCATCGCTCTGTTGCAACCAGAGCCACTCTAGCGCCTGACGCAGAGGCCAAGGAGCCATCCCCAGCGCCTGGGCCATCTTTGCTCCAATGGTGCCTTGGCTGCGGGAGGGGAAGAGAGAGACAGAGAGGCAGGAGAGGGGGAGGGGTGGAGAAGCAGATGGGCGCTTCTCCTGTGTGCCCTGGCCGGGAATCGAACCCTGGACTTCTGCACGCCAGGCCGACGCTCTACCACTGAGCCAACTGGCCAGGGCCAGCCTCAGCAATCTTGAAAAGGAAGAATAAAGCGGGAGGTATCACACTTCCGGATATCAAGTTATATTATAAGGCCATTGTACTCAAAACAGCCTGGTACTGGCATAAGAACAGGCATATAGATCAATGGAACAGAACAGAGAACCCAGAAATAAACCCACACTTTTATGGACAACTGATATTTGACAAAGGAGGTAAGAGCATACATTGGAGTAAAGACAGCCTCTTCAACAAATGGTTTTGGGAAAATTGGACAGCTACCTGCAAAAAAATGAAACTAGACCACCAACTTACACCATTCACAAAAATAAACTCAAAATGGATAAAAGACTTAAATGTAAGCCGTGAAACCATAAGCATCTTAGAAGAAAACATAGGCAGTAAGCTCTTTGACATCTCTCGCAGCAATATATTTGATGATTTGTCTCCACAGGCAAGTGAAATAAAAGACAGGATAAACAAATGGGAACATATCAAACTAAAAAGCTTCTGCACAGCTAAAGACAATAAGAACAGAATAAAAAGACAAACTACACAATGGGAGAACATATTTGACATTTCGTCTGATAAGGGGTTAATAACCAAAATTTATAAAGAACTTGTAAAACTTAATACCAGGAAGACAAACAATCCAATCCAAAAATGGACAAAAGAAATGAATAGACACTTCTCCAAAGAGGACACACAGATGGCCAATAGGCATATGAAAAATGCTCAACATCACTAATTATTAGAGAAATGCAAATTAAAACCACAATGAGATATCACCTCACACCAGTCAGAATGACGCTCATCAACAAAACAACACAGAATAAGTGCTGGCGAGGATGTGGAGAAAAAGGAATCCTCCTGCACTGCTGGTGGGCATGCAGACTGGTGCAGCCACTGTGGAAAACAGTATGGAGATTCCTCAAGAAAATAAAAATCAAACTGCCTTTTGACCCAGCTATCCCACTGTTAGGAATATACCCCAAGAACACCATAGCACTGTTTGAAAGGAAGAAATGCACCTCCATGTTTATGGCAGCATTGTTCACAATAGCAAAGATTTGGAAACAGCCCAAGTGTTCATCAGAGGACAAGTGGATTAAAAAGCTTTGGTATACTATACTATGGAATACTATTCAGCCTTAAGAAATGATGACATCGGATCTTTTAAAACAACATGGATGGACCTTGATAACAGTATACTGAGCGAAATAAGTAAATCAGAAAAAACTAAGAACTATCTGATTCCATACATAGGTGGGACATAAAAATGAGACTCAGAGACATGGACAACAGTGTTGGGGTTACAGGGTGGTGGGGAGGAGAGGGAGGGGGTTAGGGGAGGGAGGGGCACAAAGAAAACCAGTTAGAAGGTGACAGAAGACAATTTTATCAATGTCACCCCATCAAAATTAAAAAAAAAAAAAAAAGAATGTGTCTCACGGCTAATTCAGGCAGTTAGAAGAATAGTATAAGGATGCTAATTCTGCTTCTCAGGCCACATCCTGCAAAAGGGGCCCCAAGCAAATTGGTGATTTGGCTCCTCTGATTTTGTCAATTGGATTTTAAAAAAATAGGTCAGGAACTCCCTGAAATGGAACTAACAATACATGAGCATAAATTTAAAGGACTTTTAGATACTGGAGCTGATGTATCTGTTATTGCTAAGCTACATTGGCCTCCTTCCTGGCCCACTTATGCAGCAGCCACAGAATTACAAGGTATAGGGCAGAGTAAATCCCCTCAACAAAGTTCTAGTTTTCTACACTGGTAAGATTAAGAAGGTCATTCTGGATTTTTTAAGCCTTATGTGCTCCCTGGATGGCCAGTTCATTTGTGGGGTAGAGATGTTTTGAAAAATATGGGAGTGTTGCTTGTCAGTCCTAATGGTTTAGTCAGTACTCAGATGTTTGATCGGGGATTTTTGCCCACCAAGGAACTAGGGAAAGAACAGAGAGGAATTCTCACCGCCATAGAAATGGCACCCAATACCAGAAGGTGTGGATTAGGATATCAAAATTTAGCATAGGGGTCTTGGTAGCTCCTGCTACCCCAATAATGCATTGTGCAGACCCAATTACTTGGAAACCAGATAATCCTGTATGGGTAGACCAACGGCCCCTTTCTCAGGAGAAACTTAGGATAGCTGCTCAATTGGTACAAGAGCAGCTACAGCATGGGCACATTGAACCATCTAATAGCCCATGGAATACACTTCCATATTTTGATCTTGTTGCCTCCTGGATTATCAAGGGGCATAGGCGACCTTACAGTTTATAGGTTTTGAGCCTCAAAATTATTGTTTTTCCTTTTTTCAAAGGATCAACAACAATGGCTCTGGGAAACTTCCACTAAATGGCAAATCGCTCTTGCAAATCAATGCACAACTTTATACTGAAACTGTCAACTTAAAATCAGCTCAAAGTCTAGAATTATATGCCATGAGCATAGCTTTTCAGCATTTACCATATTCCCCCTTTAATCTATATACAGACAGCAAATATTTACTTATGGTGTTTCCACTATAAAGACTACTGTCTTAGGGACAAATGCTGATGAACTATTTCAGCAGTTCCTCCTTCCTTAAAGACTTGTATGTCAACATAGAGCTCCATGTTTTATAGGACATACTCGAGCTCACTCCATGCTCCTTGGAGCTTTAGCCCAAGGGAATGCCCCCTTTGTGTGTGTGTGTGTATGTGTGTGTGTGTGTGTGTGTGTGTGTGTGTGTGTGTTTCTGGGGTTGGAAGCGGGGAGGCAGTCAGACAGACTCCCCGCATGTGCCCGACCAGGATCCACCCGGTGCGCCTACCAGGGGGGGATGCTCTGCCCAACTGGGGTGTTGCTCTGTTGCAACCAGAGCCATTCTAGTGCCTGAGGCAGGGGCTGCAGAGCCATCCTTGGCACCCAGGACAACTTTGCTCCAATGGAGCCTTGGCTGCGGGAGGGGAGGAAAGAGACAGTGGGGAGGGAGAGGGGGAGAAGTGGAGAAGCAGATGGGCACTTCTCCTGTGTGCCCTGGCCAGAAATCGAACCCAGGACTCCTGCACACCAGGCCAATGCTCTACCACTGAGCCAACCAGCCAGGGCCTAGGAATGCCCTTGTTGACCAAGCTACCCAAAAGAAAATTATTTGGAGCAACCATGACAGATTGAGCAATTCAGTCTCATACTATTCATCACCAGAACTCTGCAGCTCTGTGTAAACAGTTTCCACTTTCTCGGGAAGCAGCACGGCAGATTGGGAAATCCTGTCCAAGGGGTCCTATACTACAGTGTGCCCCTTCATTTGGAGTTAACCCTCAAGGACCCATACCAGGACAACTTTGGCAAATGGATGTTACTCATATACCTTCATTTGGCAAACAGTCCTATGTCCACGTTACAGTGAATACATATTCTGGATTTATAGTAACCTCTGTCAGAACAAGAGAGGCTGCTAAGAATGTTATAGCTCATTTTCTGTATGCACTGTTCTATTATTGGATTTCCTAAACTGGTTAAACTGACAATGCTCCTGCATATGGAGCAAAAGCATTTACTGTATTTTGTCATTCTTACAATCTTTAAAGTCAAGGTATTATTAAAGTGTACCCAGCAAATATTTTAAGGTCAATTTAAAAAAACTTAAAAGGGGGGAGTCATATCCTGGAACTCCTATGGGTCTACCATATCATGCTTTTTACTTTAAAATTTTTTTATTTCTTTTGAATGCTGATGAACAGGAGATGCCAAATCTTTTTCTCCTGCAAACTACTACCTTCTTTATTTGATCCAGCTAATAACACTGTTTTATCTTTTTCCAAATAGCTCCAGATATATGGAAAAGATTTATATAGGCAAATGGGGATCCTCAAACCCCTCAGCAAGATCTTCTGAGCATGGCCTTTAAGATACCAAGAGGCAGAAAAAGCCCAATAGAGATCAGGGGAACTACCAGCTTTTAGGATATGTCCTTAAAGGCTCCAATGCCCCAAAGGGGGTCTCATAGGATGCCATCTGGGTCCTGTTTCAATAGTGGAAAGGAAGATCATTGAGCTAAAGCCTACCAGACTTACATGCCTCTGCTGTGAGGAAACAGGGACACTGGAAGGTAGGCTTCTCCCTCGCTCCTCTAAGGGAGGGTTCAGTCTCTTCCAGCCCTGCTCCAGCCACCTATGACCTAACCTTGTCCAGAATGCTGGGGTTTGCCACTGAAGGCTGAAGGTGCCCAGGGTCGTTGGCCCCATCTACGACACTGTGGATGAGCGCGGTGTTTCCCAACGTGGGGCCCATGCCCCACAGGGGGGCAATTCGATAGTTAAGGGGAGCAATTTGAAAATGGACTCGACAAGACTTTAACTCTTTTGCCCCGGGCCATTTAAATGCAATGCTAGATATCAGTGCCAAATTTAACAAAAAAATGCAATTCTTAAATAATTGCAGTAAATAATTATTAAGTATAATTTCGTTTGACGAGACCAAAATATCAACTGGGTGATTGGCGTCGTCAAGTAAACTTTGTCCTGGGTTCACTGCAGAGCGTGCTGTCTGCCATGGGGAACCCCAGACGTTTTAAAAACTCGCTAAACAATGCAGTTATTCTCACCTAATTGGCCCTTCGCAACTTCTGTAGTGTTTCACATCATTCAGTTGGTGTTAATTTGAAATAAGTGTCAGTCAAAACTGTTGTAAAAGCTCGTTGATTTAATAAATATACATATATATTGTATAGATATAATTGGTAAGTATTTGATTTTATTTTTATCAATATTAAACTCTTTATTAAGTACTTCTTGCATCAGGGCTAGAAAGCACTAATATTTTATAAATATTATTGGGGCTATAATAGTGCATGCACGACAATTTTAATTTTAGAAGCATAACTTTCCAGAAAATTTTGTCAAGTGGAGAAAATATAGATACCTTTTGATTTGCAGTGGTAGTGTAGTAAATGTGTTATATACATTTAAATAAATATGAATTTTTAGTATACGTTTACTCTATGTCACATTGAATATATTTTAACACATATTTTAATATTAGTTTTTAATTGATCTTATTTTTATTTCTTATAGCCCATAGTAAAATGAGTGGTGCAAGCAAGAAAAAAACTCATCAATATTCAGAGGAATATTTAAAATTTGGGTTCATACCCACTGTTCACGATGAGCGGATTCCTTTTTGTCTTTTATGCCAGCAATGCTTGATCAACGAATCAATGAAACGAGGTCGTCTTGAGGCGCATTTGAAGGTGAAACATAGTGCTCATATTAATTCAGATTTGAGTTACTTTAAAACTTTAAAGAAAAATTTTGAAAAAAGAACATTAAAGTCTCTATTTACTGCTCATACTTCAACTAATAATCGTGTTCTTGAGGCTAGTTATCAAATTTCTTTATTCATCGCTAAAACTGGAGAAAATCACACTATAGGAGAGAATTTAATAAAACCGTCAATATCAGCATTTCCTAAAACAGTTCTTGAAAAAGATGACAAAGATGTAAAAGCTATGCCACTCAGTGACAATACTGCTAGCAGAAGAATAGACGAAATGAGTGAGGATATTGAAAAACAACTTATTGAAAAGCTGAAAACAAGAAAATTCTCCTTGCAAATGGATAAATCAACTTTGAGAGACAGTGAGGCAGTATTGACAACTTACGTAAGATATATTGTTAAAGGACATTTTGCTGAAGAAATGTTGTTCTGTAAAAGATTAGAAAGCACCACTACCTCCAAAGATATATATAATAAGCTAAAAAACTACTTAGATGTTAATGATATACCAATGAAAAATATAACATCTTATGCTGCAGATGGTGCTCCCAATATGATGGGCAAGAAAAATGGCTGCTTCAAATTGATGAAAGATGCGAATCCAGAAATGATTCTTTTTTTTTTCTTCTTTTTTCTGAAGCTGGAAACAGGAAGAGACAGTCAGACAGACTCCCGCATGCGCCCGACCGGGATCCACCTGGCACACCCACCAGGGGCGACGCTCTGTCCACCAGGGGGCGATGCTCTGCCCATCCTGGGCATCGCCATGTTGTGACCAGAGCCACTCCAGCGCCTGAGGCAGAGGCCACAGAGCCACCCCCAGCGCCTGGGCCATCTTTGCTCCAATGGAGCCTTGGCTGCGGGAGGGGAAGAGAGAGACAGAGAGGAAAGCGCGGCGGAGGGGTGGAGAAGCAAACGGGCGCTTCTCCTGTGTGCCCTGGCCGGGAATCGAACCCGGGTCCTCCGCACACTAGGCCGACGCTCTACCACTGAGCCAACCGGCCAGGGCCCAGAAATGATTCTTGTGCATTGTGTTATTCATAGGGAAAACTTGGTAGCTAAAAACATCTCGCCTGTTCTGAATGAAGTATTACATACAGTAATAAAGTGTGTTAATGCTATTAAAGCTAGTGCCAAATGTGAGCGTCTTTTCAAGCTATTTTGTGAAGAACAAAATGAAGACCATGTGAGACTTTTACTTCATACTGAAGTAAGATGGCTATCTAAAGGAAACTGTTTGAAAAGATTTATGGAACTGTTTGATACTCTTAGTGATTTTTTAAGCGACAAACCTGAAATGAAGTATCTGTTAACAATAGGTGGTAAAGCATTTGTGAGTTATTTAGCCGATATCTTTGAAAAACTAAATATATTAAATAAGCAACTTCAAGGAACAAATAAAACTCTTGTCGATGCAAAAGCAAAGATATTTGGTTTCATTACCAATATTGACTTATGTCAGAAACATATTAACAACAAAAACTTTAAACAGTTTCATTGGCTCCAAAAATGTGAAGTAACTGATGCCGCTTTACTTGTTATTGTCAATCATTTGAATATTCTATCGGCTGATTTAAAAGAAAGATTTTCTGATTTAAAATAAATTGATTTCCCAACATGGATGATGCAGCCAATGTTAGTGGATTTGTCTGATATATCAAATATGCAGTATCAAGAAGAATTAGCAGAATTGCAAAATGATGAGTCAGTTAAAGCTTTATTTAATATCAAAGGAGCGATGGCATGGCTTTGTGAGGAAACAGAAATCAAATACCCAAATTCAACCAAATGTGCAAGAAAACTATTGCTACCATTTCCATCTTCATTTTTAGCTGAATGTGGATTTAGTGCTGTAAATGATTTACTGGTAAAAAAAAGAAATCGGCTGGATATAACACAACGTGGAGAGTTGAGACTAAAGCTAACCAAATTGGAACCTAATATAAAATCTCTGTGCAGCAAGCATCAAGCTCAAGGATCACACTAAATTAAAATAATAAATTAATATAGAAAAATCTGCATTAAAATTATTTGGAATTTAAATTTCTGTTTTTCATTATATGTTTTGAAATTTTACTTACTGTGTTTTGTTACCAATTTCATAGTGATTTCTTCCTAGAACCTATCATTTATGTTTATTAAGTGAACAAATCAATTTTTTAATGTTAAAAATTATGTATGTTACATAGGGGGGGACATAAAAATTTTAGAAAGGTTAAGGTGGGGCATGGCACAAAAAAGGTTGGGAAACACTGGCCTAGGGTGTTTCTTCCAAGAAGCAGGTAAACTGATCTCATTTGCACAAGGGCCACTTAACTATGTCTTGCCTGAATAGTCAGGTTTTTTATTCTTCCCTCAAAGATCTCTGTTGTGGGTGTTGATAGTCCTATTTTCTGCTGCTTTGTTTAATATATAGTGTTTCCTTTATTCCTCCTACCTCAATGTCCCACTCATATTTCAGGCTGGGACCTACTCCTAATTTAGAGCTCTCTTTCCCCCTTTTGCCAACTTCTATTATGAATCTACTTTGCCACCCAGCTTAGTGTATCCCAAGGTTCTATTTACCAAGCCACAGTCGCAGAGCTCCAGGGAAAAGCAACCTGGTCTCATCTCTCCAGGCAGAGGGGAACAGAAGCTCCATCTCCACACATGCTGCAGATGGCTTTTCCAGTCTACCTGAATCATTACCAGCTAGAAGCAGCATTCATTGGGACTTGGACGTGAGCTGCAAAGTATAGAATTGTGACAACAATTCCAGTGCCATGTGGACTTTTCCTGGACTCCTGCTCTTTGAGACAGCTCCTAACAGACTGAACTGGGGTTGGGTTGCACTTTTCAGGGATTTGGCATGGTGTTGGGGTCAACTTGGACTTGGTAAACATGTTAAGGACACTACTCTTTTACGGATTCTTGCTGTATTGGCCAAGAGTTTGCTTAAAGGCTTTAATCACTGTAAAAAAAAAAAATGAAGACTGGATAAAGAAGATGTGGCACATATACACCATGGTATACTATTCAGCCATAAGAAATGATGACATCGGATCACTTACAACAAAATGGTGTGATCTTGATAACATTATACGGAGTGAAATAAGTAAATCAGAAAAAAACAAGAACTGAAAAATTCCATACATTGGTGGGACATAAAAACAAGACTAAGAGACATGGACAAGAGTGTGGTGGTTATGGGGGGTGGGGGGAGGGAAGGAGGGAGAGGGGGAGGGGGTGGGGGAGGGGCACAAAGAAAACTAGATAGAAGGTGACGGAGGACAATCTGACTTTGGGTTAAATGTATGCAACAGAATTGAATGATAAGATAACCTGGACATGTTTTCTTTGAATATATGTACCCTGATTTATTGATGTCACCCTATTAAGATAAAAATTCATTTATAAAAGAAAAGAAAAGTCACTTAAGTTCTCTGTGCTGAATGTCCTCGACTGTGATGTGACGACAATGGGACTGTTGTGAGGTTTAAATGAGCCACCGCACATGAAGCTCCCAGAACAGGGTCTGGTACCCGGTGAGCCCCACAGGCGCGTTCTTTCTCCTTAGGCACAGTTAATGCTTTCAACGCACCCTCTTTCTCTGTAATCGCAATCACCTCCCGATACCCAGCGGGAACTCCTGTGCCCAGGTACCGTAGTCTACAATTCTCTGTCCTCCCCAGGGCCTCTGGGCGGGGACAACCTGCGTGGTGGTTCACTGAGTCCTGACTGTGGTTTGATGTGTGACCTGGGTGTGCACCCTCACCTCCTCAAGATGCAATTATGGTCACACCTCTCAGGTCAGTGCCATCACTCAGGGCTCCTTCCACCTGCCCTCAGGGCCTTCTGTGTTCTAGAATGAGTCAGCTCCACCTCCAGATACCAGGCAGTAGCTCTGGCACGGCTGCTGGGATCCTGCACACACTGGTGGCCCCTGCTGCCGCATCCACACAGGACATCCCTGCTGCCCAGGCCCCCATGCACACCTCCCTGGTGCCCGTGCTGGGCTCCCGGGTCACCTACAAACTCTGTCCTTGTTCCCTAGCACAGCACTCCAGCTGAGCCCAGAGGGGACTGAACAGGCCACGTGGAAGAATCAGCCCAGGCCATTACCTTTGGGCCATCTGCTGACATCATACCCCTTCCTGTAAGGACACAGAGATGTTCCAGTGTGCCCTCAGCTTGTGGTCAGGGCCACATCCTTTCACCAGGCCCGTTTCCCTATGTTGGGCAGATAAAATATATTATGCTCACTTTGTTAAAGATGGTGCTGCCCACATGGAAGCTGTCGCCCAAGTGATATTAATGTGTGTTGGGGGTGGGCTGTGGGCAGGCAAAATCCTTGTAGCCTGGGGCTTGGTTTTGGGATTAAGCCTTTCCCACCCTTTTTGATGTGGGGTGGTACAATCCCATCATGCCCCAGATGGGTGGCTTTGTATTAGAGACTTCCCTATTTTGTATATTGGATTAAAGGTTTTGATTTCTACACTATAAAATGGGGGGCAGAACGGAAGCTTTCTCTCTCTTGGTTCCTGAGATTATCATTAGAGAAGACAGCAGAGAGGAGAGCAGAGAGAGGCCACGTGGAGGAGGCCAGGAGAAGCAGCCAAGATGGCGGAGTGCTAAGTGAGCAGCCAGTTTGTGCAGAGTTTGTGCAGGGAGAAGGAAATAGATAGGAAACAGAGGTGAATAAAGTCTAGTGAGCTAGAAACCTTTGATTCTAGGAAACTGGGATAAGTCAGTAGCTTTGTGAGCACTGAATGTGAGTGGGTTTTGGAGCCCAGTGTGTGTTTTACTTGCCCGCCGGGTGCAAGTTAGGATTAAAGATGATGGCCCACCAGTTTTTGGCTCCGTTGTTTCTTTACCGACTGTCCAAATCCAATGTGAACCTGCATGGGCCAGGCAGCTGTGATGGTAGCCCTGGCTATTGGCTTTACACCCTAACTTCAAACTGCAAGGAGCAGAGGTTGGTGGAGCAGGGCGGGAGCTTTCTCTGACCTTTCCTCCCCAGAATGTTTCTGGGCTTCTTATGCAAATTTATCCACCCCTTCCCTAAACTCTGAGCATCAGAGGGCAAGGCTACATTAAAAAAAAAAAAAAATTTAAACCCAAAATCTGAATCACAGCCTCCAAGGGCAAGACGTGTCCTTGGCCGCTCCGAGGAGTCTGCCTCCCCCCCCCCCCTCAGCAGCCCTCCATCAGAGGGGTTCTGTCCCAGATGACCCAGCAGGTCTGGAGCAGGGACCTCTCAGGGGGCTGCTGGACCACCTCTATGGGTTATTTTAACAGCCGCTCTCCAGCATGCATGGCGATTCTGAGTCTTGAGTACTGTTTCTCGTTTTGTCTTGAACGCATTACCCAAAGCACAAAAATTAGATTATAAAATGCTGAGGGGGAAAAAAAAGCAATAAATAAAATCCTGTTCAGACAAGCTAGACCTGGCAGGGGCTGTGCCAGTTTTAGCTGTGAACTGTGTGACACCCAAATGTAATTTTTGTCTCTATTCTGGGTTTTTGTGTAAATGAGTCAGGATGTATACAAGTGAGAATTGTGGCAGAAACAGGCAAAGTGAGGGCCGCTGCTTCACATGGGTCATCTGGCCCCGGCCGGGTGCTCAGAGGGGTAGAGGGACGTCCTGATGCCCCAAGGTTCGCAGGTTCGATCCCAGGCCAGGGCACATACAAGAATCAACCAGTAAATGCATGAATAAGTGGAACCACAAACTGATGTTTCTCTGTCTCTTTCTCTCTCCCTCCCTCTTTCTCTCAAATCAATAAATTTAAAAATGTTTAATTAAAAAAATGTATATCTCTTCATCTTAGAGGTCAGGGAGATCCTTCAGCAAGAAAAACTGCTGAAGGGCTCCCCCCTCACTGAGAGAATAGTTACGATTATTGTCATTACTTGTATCCCAGCCACCTGTCAAACTGCACAGAGCACACCGCGATTTCTTCACACAAGCAGGAAACAAGTCTGCAGCAGCGAGTCCTGTTTGACGACGGAGATAAGAAAAGCAGAAAAAGACTGTGCTTTAAGTTGCTTCCCAAAGGAAAAAGAGTGAATGTGTCCTTCCCTGGGAAGAGGGCTTGCACAGCCCGGACTGTGTGGCCCTCTCCTTCCTGTCCTGGTGGGGGACCACACGACTGTTATGGTTATGGTTAGAGTGACTCCGCATCCCAGTTAACCAGGGGCAGTCCCGTGTGGCTAAAACCGGACCTCTCAGTGCTGCTATAAAGCGTCCACTTCATTATATGTTGAGCTTTAATGAATGACATGGTCACTTTTCTTTCTAAAGCACATGTGGCTGGGGACAGAAAGAAAATGAAGGAAACGAGTCTCGCTCAACTTCCTTGATTTCTTACAGGAAAAAAAAAAGGAAAACTTCTGACAGCAGAGGATTGGTTAAAATAGGTCACTCAGTTGAATCTGTTTATAAGGAAATGAGAAAGGAATCTTTCTGCGAGAATGCTAGCGTGAGCTGCCCTGCGCCCCAGCCGTGGGCGCGGCCTTGAACACACAGCCCTGTGGCCAGGCCGGGTGTCCAGACGCCTGCGCTGATCGGTAGCCCTTCATGAGTTCCTGTTCCGTGAAGGAGCTGCACTTTTACCCCTACGATGATCAAATGAGGAGCCCGTTCCAAAATGTGTCAAAAAAAAAAAAAGACACATTTAAAACTTCTGTTTCAACTAAGGGTAGAGCAGATGTTCGGGGGAGTACAGGGTGCCGTTTCGCTGATCTAATTGAGTGGTTGTGTGCAACTCGATCCTCCTTTGGGACACAATGGCTTGGTCAGCACGGGCCCCCGTTTTATTGGTGGTAGCATTCTGGGACACACCGGTGTCAGGAGAAAGGAGGCTATGTGTTGCATTGGAAAGAGCATGCTATCTGATAGAGGCCAGAGCTAAAATGGACCAGGGCCCCTGAATGTGGCCGTCATTCCAACCACTCGATGTGCAGCCTCTAATCCCACGGCAGCCTGGCTTCGGAGGAGCCCGAGAGACAATGTGGCATCCAACAGGGGGCATGCCCCAGTCTGCCCCCCACCTTGGGGTCCCAGTGGTTTTTTCCCGTGGGTGTGTCAATGGCACAGCCTGCCAGCCCTGTCCACTGTGGGGAAGGATGCCCCTGAGGGTGGTGACAGTGTGAAAAGGGTGGAAATGACCACAGGTAGATGAGAGGCATTGTGAGAGCAGGTGGGACAGGGTAAATGCTCTTTGTCCTGTAGACCCTGAGCGCTGGCGGGCGAACCATTTGAGGAAGTTAAATCTGATGCCTGAGGGATCAGCCCGAAGGAAATGGCTTGTGGTGGTAAGTGAACCACAGGTCAAGGCAGAGAACCAGAGGTTAAGGGGGTGGGTGGGGGCTAGTGCAAACCCTCAGAAAAATCCCCTGCATGGGTCTGAGGCCCTCTTGACATGAGCCAAGTCTGTGTTTTTCCTTCTAAAAGAACCAATTGGGTTCAACAGGCCATGACTTTTATTGATTGCTCAGTAAGCATGTTCATGGTATCCATACTATTTTCAAGAGTAAAACAAAAAGAAATACACACACACACACACACACACACACACACACACACACTACGTATTACCTGAGGAAAAGGAGCAAGTAGCTTCTGCAAATCTACTTAAAATTCATTGTGCTGATAAATCTTGCTTGCCTGGAATTTTGTTCCCTATAAAACAAACAAAAATAAATAGTTTCCCCCTAGGTAATCCAAATATGACAGAAAAAAAAATGTGATTGAATCTTATTAGGGGTCCAGGATGCAGTAGAGGTAGTGAAGAGGGTCAGAAGCCAACCGTCTCTACCTACCGGGGGGAACAGTCCCCAGGTGTCCCCACACTGGGCTGGCCTCAGTCTGCTAGGGGGGCGGGAGGAGGGACCCGTCTATATTCTCACCAAGGGCCCAGAATGTGGGCATCAAAAAAGAACTCTCCACTCACGGGGCATCACATTGGATGGAGGCATAAGAAGGGAATCAAAACTTGTGGCTAGCTGCTGCTCCTTGGTGTCCTTCATTTTCTAAATAAAAAGGACTGATGGCCAACATCACCCGGAGCTGGTCAATGCTCGCATGTTCCAACCCAGAGGGGTAGCTCCACAGACCAGGTGTGGGGGTAGGACCCTCAATCCAGCCTGAGCATCTGCTGCCTGGCTGGCAAGAGACATACGCAAGCTCAAAACTACTTACAATCCAGCCACTCCCAGCTGAGTGGCTAAATGTTCTGAGCAACGCCTCCAAGGGCATGAGTCCAGTGAACACCTTCTACCCTGAGATCTCAAGAATCTTCAGTCATGTATGGAGATGACCATAGACGTGTCCCCTCGCCAAAGCACACAGTAACTGGCAGTGTGGCCCTCTCCCTCCTCACAACCCTCTGTTCCCTGAGGTCAGTGGACCAGGAGTGGGAAGAGGGTACAATGACGTCACTTAGAAAACACTAAAATCCACTTTTTTTACTTCAGGTTCTAGCCTTAACTAAGATCTCAGTATGAAGAATGAAGGAGATGTGCTAGGAAAATTCTATTAGTTGACTAAAATTCAATTCAAATGTTGTGTGTGTGTGTGTGTGTGTGTGTGTGTGTGTGTGTGTGTGTGTGTGTATGAGAGAGAGAGAGAGAGAGAGAGAGAGAGAGAGAGAGAGAGAGAGAGATCACTTTGATTTTACATGTGGAACAAATCTGAACCTTGTACGCAAATTAACTTGCTAAGCCAGGAGTCTCATCCAGGTCTGTACCTACTCTAAGATGTATTCCTCTCACCACACAAATTTAGAGCCACTCAGAGTACATTATTTCAGCTATGCTGGTGGTGAAGGTGCAGAAAAAATAGGGCAAAGCACTTTTACATCCCTCATCTACTGAACGGGGACAAATGCTCGCATACCACTCAAAGGCTGGGGTGTCGACAAGTCTTCATCTTAGGCACGAAGGCTAACATCACAGGAGGCGCCTTTCTCAGTACTTAGCTCCTAGTTGCTAACAGGCCAGTAATCTAAAACAAATTTATATCACTAAATGTACCCTAAGAGGGTTGTTGTCTCCTGGAAGTTCAAAAGGACGCTTTTATTCATAATGACCCTAAGAGGGGAGAGGATGTCTATAGAGTAAAGACACATTTCCTGATGAATCATTCCTGATAGCACCATTTTTCTAAAGTTTGACGGATGGGGATTTTATGAAAACAAGTCTACTTATACATGTAGGAGGCTGGTCCAAACTGGGCTCAGGGCTTATGCTCTCTTGAATATTCTAGATGCATCTCCCTTTCTGCCCTAGAAGTAAGTGAGTCTCAAACAATGTTTTGTGGAGGTTCTCCGAGTACAAAAACATGTGTAACATCTTTGCTTTGCAGGAGGAAAACCAATTTATAGCTAGAGAAGCCCTTCTGGTATGAGCCTATAAATATTGGTGTCAATAATAATTTCTTTAATACAATTCTGAACTATTTGAAGTCAAAGCTTCTCCTCTGGGCTTTTTCACATCATTTTAATCTGCTGTTAGGAACAGCCCCTACCTTCCCATGGTCTCCAAGCTCTTCCCCACCCCTCCATACCAGAGTGACCACAACGAGGGGCCACTGTCCTCAAGAAGTCGCTTTAAATTTTACTTGCTGCATCTCAGATAGATTCCACCACCTGCTCAATTCCCTTGATACTTTACATTGAAACGTTTATAACACTCAGAAAAAGAAGCATGCAGCATGTCCACATGCAAAGGAGGCTAGCTCAGACAGAACCGGGCCAGCTCAAAGATGATTTTTTTTTTTTTTTTTTTTTTGCCCAACATGTACCCTGTTCCTCTAGTGTGGTTCACAAGCCACATGTGGCTCTTTGGCCCCTTGAGTGTGGCTCTTCCACAAAATACCACATGTGGGCGCTACCTCGATAAGGAATGTGCCTACCTATATAGTTTAAGTTTAAAAAACTTGGCTCTCAAAAGAAATTTCAATCATTGTACAGTTGATATTTGGCTCTCTTGACTAATGAGTTTGCCAACCACTGCTATTATGAGATATCTTCAGAAGGCCAGTTTGAGTCTTCTCTTAAGAAAGGAAGAAGACTGGGGAGGGAAGGCACTGTGGGTTGAGGCTTCATCAGAAGGCAGTAGTCAAGGGGCTTAGATTCTAGGGTTTCAAAATCCCAGTGTCCACTTCTCACCCTCAGCCAGCCCTTCCATTCACTTCCAATTCTGCGAGAGCCATGATTTCAGAATTGCACCAGTGGTCCCAGGAGGGGAGCCTCATTCTTTCTGGTGTCTAGCTTCAAGTGGCTTATTCCAGGACAAGCTTCCAAAAACCTACCCAGGCTTGGAGTGGGTTCTAAAGCATTTAGGAATTCAGATTCTCAAGTCTTGCCTCAAACCTAACTCCCTCGTCATCTCAGCAGGCGGGATCCTGAAGCGTCTGCTTTACGATACAAACACCACTCTTCCAGGCTACACTGGGTTTTCTGTTTGTTTCTTTTTCTTTTCTTTTCTTTACTTTTTAAAGCATAAACCGACAAAAATCTTTACCTACTGAGAATGTACTCACACTGTCGAACTATTTTCTTTCAAGCACAGAGCAGATCACAGCATTGGAAAGACAGTGAATTTCCCTCGAAGAGCAGACCTCAGAGCCATGGCGGGGTGACCCTCCCTGGTCGGTGCACATGGGGGCGATGGGGCTGTTGTTCATTTCGCAGTCTGAGTAGGTGGTTAGTGCAGCTGCACAGCCGGACCAATGCATGGCAGCTCGATTTCCAAGCAGCTTTTCTAGGACTGATCACCCACCCCACCTACACTCACATGTGCTATAGAGTTTCCAGAGTGGAAAGGAAGGCTCCTTCAGGTGCATGCCCGGCTCTACGCCGCGGTGGATGAGTCTCAGTGTTCCTCTGTATCTGGGCTTCATTGCTTATATTCAGATTCCACTTCCATTGTTCTTCCAAAAAAAGAAAAAAAAATGAAGTTTTGAAGGAAGGATTTATTCCATAAAGCCAAAGTCAGAAAGAGACACAATCAGTGCGTCGTCCCTGAGGTCAGCTGGAGGTGGCATGGACGTGAAGGACCCCTCCCTCACAGTCCCGCCTCTTCCTACCTGGGCAGCTCTCTCAGCTCGGCTTCCCATGGGCTGTGACGGTCTCCGGAGCAGGGGGGCATGCTCTTACACCAGCCCAGGGGAGCCCTGAAAAGAGCCAAATTGGGCACAGGTGGGGCTGTCCAGAGCGTCCCCACCGAACGCCCTGGCACTCACGGCACCTGCTCTCTTGTGACGAACCCACTGGGGACTGCCACACCTCCAAGCCTGTTTTAGCTTTCACTTTCCAGACAGTAGAGACAACCGACCAACATCTAACCGCGTACCAAACTTGAAAACGCTTAGCCTGGGCCCAGCCCTCTGCTGCGGTTCCAGGAGCCTCATGTTCTCTGAGACTTCATTCCTTTGCCCCTGAGCGGCCACTGTGCTGCACTACCGCCATCTACAGGACAAGGTGAAAAATGAGACCGAGGTCAGATGGGGGGTGAGGGGCAGAGGGAACAAATGTCTTTTTTTTTTTTTTTTAAAGTATAGTCCAGCCTGACCAGGCGGTGGCGCAGTGGATAGAGCGTCGGACTGGGATGCCGAGGACCCAGGTTTGAGACCCCGAGGTTGCCAGCTTGAGCGTGGGATCATCTGTTTTGAGCAAAAAGCTCACCAGCTTGGACCCAAGGTCACTGGCTCGAGCAAGGGGTTACTCAGTCTGCTGAAGGCCCACAGTCAAGGCACATATGAGGGGGCAATCAATGAACAACTAAGGTGTCACAATGCACAAGGAAAAACTAATGATTGATGCTTCTCATCTCTCTCCATTCCTGTCTGTCTGTTTCTGTCTATCTCTCTCTCTGACTCTCTCTCTGTCTCTGTTAAAAAAAAAAAAAAAAAGTACAGTCCAGTGAATTTTCTGCATGCGTTTGGTAGGGTAGTGGCCATCTTTGCTTTTAAGGGGCTTCTCCGTGTTTTAAATGCATCCACGATTTATTTAAATATGTGAAAAAGAAGGCCTACTGAAAGACAGAAAATAGTTGATTTGGAAAGAATGAATCAAATCCAAGCGGCTCGTGATGCACGAGGTGGGTGCCCAGCAGAAGCGGCTTCCAGCCCGTCCCCCGGCTCCATACTTCATACCTTGTGAGAGCAGTTCCTACCAGCTCGGCCCAGAGCCTGCTTCTCTGTTTCCTGTAGGAACATGGCACGTCACCCCCAAAGGGCCCCTTAAACTCTTTTCTGCCTCAACTGACAAGAGGGTTGCCCGTTGCTTTCCACCTAGCCCTCACTCCACAGGACGACACAGGCCTGAGATGGACCGATGGGTGGGCGCGTGAGGCCAGGGCTCCTGGGTCCTCCTGCCTGTGCCTCCCTGCGGAGCCCACCCCAGCCGTGGAGGAGGGCCTCCTCCTGAGGGTCCCCTGTGCTCTTAAAGGGGGACAGAGTGGCAGTCACTCAGGAAGAGAGGCAGGGCTGACAGGAGGGTCTCTGAGACAGCAGGCTGCTGCTGGGTCAGGAGGAGCCTGACCCCACAGCGTCTGGGAAACGTAGCCAGAGCCTCCAGACCACAGTGTGTACGTGTAGGAAGGTCCGTTTCCTGTGCAGGGGCTGCAGGGAGTGAGCCAGTTCTCAGGGTCGGCCTCTAGGATTCTGGCCCGAAGGTCTCATCCGGGACTCACTGGGCTCCTCTTCGCCCTCATTTCAGAAAGAGCTTTGTTCAGCGAGGGCTACGGGTCGGGTGCTGGGGTTATGGACCCCTGTCCTTCCTGCTCCACAGTCAGGCCTGAGACCTGTTCGCTGTCTTTCGGAATCTCCTGAATATTTTGACTGAAGTGTTTTTCTAAGCAAGTATATCTGAGAAACCATAAGGATATCACCGTGACATATTTTTGTCGAGGACACACTAAGATCAATACCTGACACTTTAGTTTTAAACCCCAAAATGCATCCCACCTGCCCCTCTGAGCTCCGAGTGTGTGGATGGAGTGCAGGTGTCTGTGTCCAGGTGACCCTGCCCCACCTCCCCGAACCCCACTAAGATCACACCTCTATCAGCCCAGGAGGGTCCAGACAGTACATCAGACCAATGCTCCCAAAACAATAAACTGTTAGATTTTTTTTTTTTTTTTTGTGACAGAGAGAGTCAGAGAGAGGGACAGATAGGGACAGACAGACAGGAAGGGAGAGAGATGAGAAGTATCAATTCTTCATTGGGGCATCTTAGTTGTTCATTGATTGCTTTCTCATATGTGCTTTGACCAGGGGGCTTCAGCTGAGCCAGTGACCCCTTGCTCAAGCCAGCAACCTTGGGCTCAATCCAGCAACCATGAGGTCATACCTATGATCCCACACTCAAGCCAGCAACCTCACGCTCAAGCCAGCAACCTCTGGGTCTCGAACCTGGGTCCTCTGCATCCCAGTCCAATGCTCTATCCACTGTGCTGCCACCTGGTCAGGATAAACTGTTAGATATTTTCTGACTTTCCAAGGTTCTACAACCATCACTGATCTCTCTGGAAATTTAAAGTTTTTAAATATATGCTACTTGACAATGATCTTTCAGTGGGGTATGCTGGGATTTCATTTAACAAGACAACCCAGGACAGAGTTGATAATAAAGCCAATGTTGTCAGCCGTGTCAAAAAAAAATGCTAAAATCACTTTTCATTCTTCAAGCTTTATGCTATGATTTGCATATATGTGTAGTATACTCCAATGAAAAGTTTATGAGAAAAAGAACTCCCAAGAGAATTTATTCAGATAAACTTGGACATGGATGGATTCAGTTAGACAGATATTTTTTATGGAAAGAATGGGCCATGAACACAGAGCAGGTATTCGTGGAGAATGAAGAAAGATCGAGACAGCTATGTTCTGGGACTCTCGAGCGTGTCCTGCTGTTAAAGTCTAAGATTCTCTTATTTTGCACCATAATTCTACAAACAGATTCCAGTCAACAGAAAATCACCCTTCATTCAGGGTTCTAAACTGGCTATTCTCCCCACTGATTTGAGTGGAGGTGATGTATGTATTTTAATTAGAGTGTTCACCCACTGTCCTATAATTTGTTTGTTTTCTTTCCTTTTGGCTTCAAGTAAATATTTGTCTCTATAATACTGTATCACTCTAGTCACAGGCAATTTCTAGTCTTTCAAATACTTGGTAAATAGAAGTACTTTCTCATCCCGGGAGTATGACAATGTCATGAGGAGGAAATGGGGGTGAGCTGTAACCCGGAAAACAAGGTAGAAACCGCAGATAGTGACATACACGTGAGGGATGCGGGGAAGGGGTCGGAAGGTCTCTGAAATAGACACCAAAAGCGACAGGGAACTAGGAGCCCCTTGGAAAAGGTATCATTGGAGAGATTTTCAGCTGAGAGAAAATGACTCTCCCAAGTTGGCTAACATCTGTCAGCAGCTCAAGGGATATGGTGACCAACAGAAATGATAATAAGACATTAGGACACCTGAGTGTGTGGGTCCCAGCCGTAACGGCTGGAAATGAATAAAACTAGGGTGAGTGCAACCTGGACCCTACTAGTGAGGGCAGTCATGGGGTGGGTGGCTTTTCTGTGGCAGCTGTTCAGAGGTCCTCAGTGATTCCCAGCCCTGGGGACAGTCTCAGTGACAACTAGTGGGTAAACCATGGCTCCCTCTCCAGCTCTTCCCGCACCGTGGTGGACGGTGGCGCTCACACTCTGACTGGAAGGTATCCTTCATCTTCTATCCCAGCTCCCTGCCCGGGCAAGCACAAGGGCTTCTTGAATGGAGAATCAGAGACCACCTCTCAGAACCTTCAGGAATGTCATAATCCAGATCAGAGAGCTTATTATAAAGTTCTCAAAAGCAAGGATTCAACATAACGGTTTAAGCACTTGCAACCTTGTCCTGCTACAGTCCTGTCTCTAATAAATGTTGCACGGACCTTACAACCACTGCCTTTCTGCTGGGCCCCATGACTCGAGTTATTTAAGAATACAGAGTGAGAACAGTGGCGATTACATAAGGAAATATGTCAGCTCATCTGCAAGCAACCAGCTTACCCGCTGTGAAGGACAAAGCACTGAGCTCTGGGCACCCTGTACGTTTAGGAAGAGAGAGACCTTTCCCTCCAGGGAGCCCGCAGATCTGTTGGCAAGATAAGATATAAATGCAACTCGCACAACACTGAGCATAAGATCAAACAGCAGTTTCCTAACCTAGTTAGCAAAGAAAACATTTAACACGTTAGCCAGATGTATTCAACTGGATATTTGAGATCTCTTGGAAGACTCAAAGACAAAACAATTCAACTGGCCCAAGGGAGGAATGATCTGCGTCACCCCAAGGACTTGGGTAGATGATACCCATGTCTCCCCTTGTCTTACACAGGCATCCGGGATCCACCCGGCCAACCCTACCCCAAACCTATAGCCAAGGGACAGCGGATCCCACCCATTCTGACTGCTCAGCACCTCTTGACTCTCTGTGGTTCTTCCCCTCCTGATTTTGATGTGTGTCCCTAGTAAATAATGTCTAGCCTCTCGGCCGACAGTAAGCTCCACCCACGGGGGACCATCTATAGTTTTCGCTCACGAGTCTTGGAATCTAATAAGATCCCTGGTACAGACGGAGCTCACGAGGAATGGACTGAGTGAGTGAAGGAGCAGGCACCCAGAGAAAAGAGCGAGGCGGTGCTGGGCCAGGGACCCGCTGCCATGTGGAACCCCACGCTGGCCAGTAACAGCCCTCTGGCGGTCCCTGTGTGCGGGTCCACGTGCAAACCTGCGCAGAGAGCTGTAATGCAGCTTTATTTGTACAGTGGCTTCTTCGTTTTCAGTTGTAAGTGATTAAAAAAAAAAAGAAAACACAAGATTTGCCAGTGGCTTAAGCAGCACTGATTGGACTGCCACCTAGGTGGGCATGGTCTTGGTGACAATCCCTGGTAAGGCTCAACCCGGGGCCTGTTTCTCTTCATCCACTGCACCCACCTCCTCAGGGGAGGCCTGGTCCTCAAGTCACCACTGGGTGTTATTCACAGGATGGCCGCCTCAGCCCTTGTCCAGAGTCCAGCAAGAAAGTCAAAGCTTTTCTGTTCTAAAGCTGGGCCTGACTCTCGTTGTCCAGAACCAGGCCACATGCCCACCCCTTAACCAATCCCTGCGGCTTCCACTAACCATGGAACGGTCCCAGAGTCAGGAGGACAGACAGACGGTTCCAGTCAAACGCCACACTATTGCTTCGTATTCACTTCAAAAGGTCCCCTCATTTTTGTGAGCAATGTATTTGTGCTTATTCAGATGCTGGAATCCAGAGTGGGCACAACCCACCCACTGCCCCTTTTACAGAAATCTGTGTGTATATACATGTCACCCGAGGGCATATGAACTAACAAGAGCTAAGACAACACAGCGCAAAGCGGGAGTGATTGACGGAGATGGGCTACTGGCCAAAAACGTGCCTGAGGAGTTGGGGGAGAGAGGAGTTCAGGCCTAGCTCTTCGGGGACAAATGCAGACAGTCATATATTTTGTCCCTCGCTGCTGAAGATGATTTCTCTCCTCCCCCCCCCCACCCCCCACCCCCAGTAAGCAGTAGCATCCTGAAGCGACCCAGCCACACACTGTGAGCCTGTCGCTTTGTAAGCGAGGACTGTATTTATGAAGGACCAGCTAAGGGCAAGGATGTTGTCCCTTACCATGGAAACACAAAGCTTTCATCCGTTCTTGGGCAATCTTCGGAGCCAGCATTTCCTGATGACAGCAGCATTTCCTTGACTCTTCCAGGACCTTCTCTGCACTTCCACAGTAATAGCTGTAGCTCTCCTTGACCCACTCTTCGCTGTTTAATGTGAATTGCTTTTTATACGGCGAGTCTGCCTTCTTGAGAAACAATGACTAACTCTCAGGGGCAAAAATCATGAGATAGGCCCTGGCAGGTTGGCTCAGCGGTAGAGCGTCAGCCTGGCGTGCGGGGGACCCGGGTTCGGTTCCCGGCCAGGGCACATAGGAGAAGCGCCCATTTGCTTCTCCACACCCCCCCTCCTTCCTCTCTGTCTCTCTCTTCCCCTCCCGCAGCCAAGGCTCCATTGGAGCAAAGATGGCCCGGGCACTGGGGATGGCTCCTTGACCTCTGCCCCAGGCGCTAGAGTGGCTCTGGTCATGGCAGAGCGACGCCCCGGAGGGGCAGAGCATTGCCCTCTGGTGGGCAGAGCGTCGCCCCTGGTGGGCGTGCCGGGTGGATCCCGGTCGGGTGCATGCGGGAGTCTGTCTGACTGTCTCTCCCCGTTTCCAGCTTCAGAAAAATACAAAAAAAAAAAAGAAAAAAAAATCATGAGATAATGCTTACTGCAGCCTGAGAGTCTGTATTGAATAAGGGTGCCTTTTAAAGCAGAATTTATTTTATATGTGCTCATAGGTTCGTTTTTTGCACAGAAATCCTAGCTTTATCACATTCTTGAGGCTGTAGAAATGACAGCAAAAAGATGAGGATGTTCTTGTCTTCAGTGTGATTGGTTAGCTTTGATCAAAGATATATCCCAGGGGTCAGGAACCTATGGCTCGCGATCCAGATATGGCTCTTTTTATGGCTGCATCTGGCTCGCAGACAAATCTTTAATTAAAAAAAATAATGTTAAAAATATAAAACATTCTCATGTATTACAATCCATTCATTTCCTATCACTCATGTTCATGGTTGTGGGTGGCTGGAGCCAATCACAGCTGTCTTCCGGGACAACACCGAATTTTTACTGGATAATATGTAACATACATGGGTCGTTGTATGGCTCTCATGATATTACATTTTAAAATATGTGGCATTCATGGCTCTTTCAGCCAAAAAGGTTCCGGACCCCTGATATATCTCATTCTCTGGACTGGACTCAACGGTAGCGAGAGCAACCAGTGTGGCAGATGTAACTTTGGCATGTAGAGGTCATTCAACAAATATATATTGGAGGGGTAGACAAACAGACAGGGGTGACATGAGCATGGCTCCAACCTCACTGTGAGAGGAATTCAGCTGACCTCACAATGGCCCGGGTTGCCAGGCGGAAAGTTGGCAGCCAGGACGGTGTAGATTGCTGTTTCGATGACTGTAGCCCTCCTAACACAGTTGGAAGGCAGGGAGCAGGATGCTGCCACCCTTGTTCATCTTTCTTGAGATTGCCTTGGCTCTCTGAGATCTCCTGTGATTCCCATACACATTTTAGCTGTGTGTGTCCCAATTCCGTGAAAAGTGCCGTTGGAATTTTGCTAGGGGTGCCACTGAATCCGTAGATTGCTCTGGGAAATGGGGACATTTGAACAATAGTAATTCTTCCAATTCGTGAGCATGAAGTAGCTTACCATTTATTTGTGTCTTCTTCAAATTCTTCTATCGATAACGTAGTTTTCAGTGTACAAATCTTTCAGCCCCTTGGATAAATGCATTCCTCCATATTATCCCTTTCAGTACAACTGTAAATGGGATTTTTTTTTTGCTTTAATTCTTTTTCATCTAGTTTGCCATCAGCATATAAAAACACAACATATATATTTTTTTTCTATACTGATTTTATATCCTGCAACTTTGCTGAATTCACTCATTAGTTCTCATAGTTTTTGATGGCATCTTTCGGTTTTCTTCTTTTTTTTAGTGTTTTCTCTATATAAAATTATGTCTGCAAATAGTGACAGTTTTCCTTTTCCCTTTTTAATTTGGATGCCTTTATTTCTTTCTCCTGTCTCATTGCTCCAGTTAGGACTTCCGATATGATACTGAATAAACGTGGTGAGAGTGGGCATGCTTGTCTTGTTTTTCATCTTAAGAGAAAAGCTTGTAGCTTTTCACCATTGAGTTTGATGTTAGCTGAGGGCCTATTATGCACAGCCCTCATTATGTGGAGGTATTTTATTGTTCCCTCTAAACCCATTTTGTTAAGAGTTTCTCACTGCAAATGGATGTTGAATTTGGTCAAATGCTTTTTCTTTAGTTATGGGATGATCATATGATTTTTATCTTTCATTTTGTTAATGTGGAGTATCCTGCTGAGTGATCTGCAGATGGCAAACCAGCCTTGCATCCCTGGAGTAAGTCCTTCTCAGTCATGGTAGATAAGCCTGCTAATGCATTGTTGAATTCAATTTGTGAATGTTTTCTTGGGGATTTTTGCAACCATGATTCAGGGATATTGGCCTTTATAAGTTTATTTTTTCAGTGTCCTTGTCTGGTTTTTTGTATCGGGGTAATGCTGCCCTTATAGAATAAGTTTGGAAGGATTCCCTTCTTTTCAATTTTTGGGAAGATTTGAAAAGGTTAGGCAGTAAATCTTTGAATGTTTGGTAGAATTCACCTGTGAATCTGTCTGGTCCTGGACTTTGGTCTCTTGGGGGGGGGGGGCAATTACTGATTCAGTCTCCTTACTAATGATCAGATTTTCTATTTCATCACGATTCAATCTTGCAAAGTTGCATGTTTCTAGGAATTCATCCATTTCTTGTAGGGTGTCTAATTTTCTATCCTGGGAGTTTTGCCTTTTCTGGGATTTCATGTGAATGGAATCCTAGGTTGTATGGTCTTTCCTGCCTGGCTCTTTTCACTTACTGTAATGTTTTTGATATGGGCCCTTGTTGTTGCAATAGTTAATTCTTTTTATTGCTGAGTTATTGAATAACTTTCCGAGTGAGATAGCTTTAACACCATTTGCTTATTCATTCACTGGTTGGTGAATATTTGGGGTTCCCAGTATTTGGTTGTTTTGAATTGGCTTCTATGACCTTTCATGCTCAGGTCTATTTTTTATTTCCTGGGTGGTGTTTGTTTGTTTTGATGGAGTTCATTAAATCAATTGTTTCTTCTAGGCTCCTGGTTCTTAGTGCCTGGTCTATGAAATCTCTGTCTCACCACATCCAGGGTTCAAAAATGTTCTTCCCTATTTTATTTTGGAGATTTGCACATTTAGCTCTTCTATTTCAGTCTATGGTGCATTATGAGTTGTGTTTATATGCAGTGTAAGGACCAAGGGCCTGTTTTGGGCACTCGGATGTCCAATTGTTCCAGAGCTCTTTGGTTGAAAGATTTCCCTCTCCTCACTGCGTTATGTTGCCCCCTTGGTCAAAATACGTTGACCATATATACATGTGCTTCTACATCTGGTCTCTCTATTCTTTTGCCATTCCATCTGTCCTTAGGCCAATGCCACACTTTCTTGATTATTGTACTTGATAATAAGTCTTTGAATAAGGTGGATAAGCCCTGCACCTTGGCCCTTCTTTCTAAAGTTGTCTTGGACTTAGAAAGTAGTCTTTAAGTCAAACTGGTGTATAGGAGGCTGGTGTCCTGATCCATGAGGCACCGTGATGAGAGAAGGGGAGGGGGTGTCGTTTGGTAGAGTGGGAGACACACAGCCCTTTGTGGCCAAATGATCCAAGCAAATTCAAGGGCTCAGCGGTCTGGGCCGGGGTATATATATGTGCCTTTTCACCAGTGTCATAGCCATTTTACCCAAGCGTTAAGAAATGGCAGACTTGTTCTCTGTACCCTGTCCTCAGCCCTACCGCCTGGATCCAAAGAGACCTTTACCATTGTCACTCCAAGCACCAGCTAAGGGGAAAACCAGAGAGAATAAGATGAGAGAGGAAAAAGGGGGGAAGAACATATCCCTGGGTGGAAGACCAAAGGGTTTAAGAGACGTCAGAGGGGACTGTGATGTCAAGAAGAAGAGAAGGAACGGCTGTGACCAGGGCTCCTCTTGCACATGCGAGCGGAGCTCCCGATAGGCTCACAGCCCTGTCTCGCCGTCTCGTCTTGGGGCTCGGCGTCCGTGGCCCACAGCAGGAGTTTCTCACTTTCTCACCCAGACTTTTACACCAGCAAAATGATAGGTTTCCTGGGAAAGAAAGGGGCTAAAACTACTTCTGTTTCTGAAACAGCTTTAATACAACGGAGGGAAAACAAGGAAGCAAGGAAAAGAAAGAAAAGCTTCTGCAAGGCTGTCTGGAAATTCTGCAATGAATACTGAAATTGTTATCTAATATCCAGGTGTTTTAGATTAAGCTCCGATGTGGTGAAGACACTCATCTGGGTGACTGAGTGGTTCCTAACCGTGTAGACTCGTTTGCTTTTCGTGGGTCATATTCACAGCACATACACATCCAAGTTGGGAGGAGTCAGGGGGCTATTCGATGATGAGAATAAGCAAAATAAGAATAAGCAAAAATCAGTGAGTCCGATTCATTTGTAATGGTCTAACGAGTCAGTGATCATCGTTGTTTGGTTACAGGGTTTCTAGGCGTCGCAGGAGGACAGTGCATATAAACAAACCATAATGAGTCCATTTCAACACAAAACAAAACACCAGCTCTGCTCTCTTGACTTTGCTCATTTTCCTGTGCCGTGCAGACGTTTTTATCCTAACGCTGCACAGTTTCATCCTTGTTTTTTGTCTTTTTATTTTCACTCATGCTTACATGAACACACACACACACACACACACACACACACACACACACACACACACACACACACACAATGAAATGTCCTCCTGAAAGATCCCAATGGCCTGCGTTCTCGGTTCCCAAACCATGAGGCTGGACCACTGAAATTCCCCGCGAGTCCGCGAGCTGCCCTTCCTCCCTGCTGCCCAGCTGGAGTGGGGAGCGCAGGTACACCAGGCGGAGGGATCCATGGGGCCATGAGGCTGCCGCTGACCCGGAATCTGGGGTGCTGACGGGGTCCTTGCTGTTTTGGAGGGAGGTAGGAGGCTGAGGAGCGAGGAGGGGGAGAGGGGAAGGGAGCGTCGGGTGAAGCGCAGAGTGGGAACCTTGCTGGCCCCCTGGACCTCTCCGTGGGGCCCGTCTTGGGCACAGCAGTGACAGGGCACAGGCTTGGCATGGATTCTCTGTCACCCCCTAACTTCACTAATAGCCCTTTGATGTGGCAGGACGCCTCTCCACCCACGGGTGAACATGAAGGGCTTAAAACCACCAACACGTGAGATGGATTTGTCCTTCTGGGCAGAGAAACCCGTGACGACACGGGCACGCGTGGGCAGCTGGGCAGGGCTGAGGGCAAGTCTCAGGAAGGAGAAGGGCGCAGACAGGGAGGCCCGTGACGTGCGGGGCTCTGATCACACTTCAGAACTCGGGGCGCGCCGGCGTGACAGTGCTTTCCTGCTCCGGGGCCCACGCGGGGGCTGCGGCCGCCGTGCCCTCAGGGAGGAGTGGTGGCACCTCCTCTGTGGTGACGCTGGCAGGAGGACAAGAAGCTCACACCCGGGTATCCGCCTCTGAATCTCATTCGTCGGTCATTCTGCTGCTTCTCGGTGGTCCTCCACGTTATGATATGGGACAGACTTTGTCTGCCAAAGACGGGTTCCCCAAGTTTCAACACTGCCTCCCCAAATCACACTACAGTGCTCACCTCTTACTCAAGAAGGAAGGCATTGTTTGTATCTTCTCATTCAATTTAACAACACAAAAAAAAAAACCCACACTGTGTCGACGGGATAGGGGAAAACTACCAGCTACGTCTGTACAAGACTGTTTAAAATGCACTTTATCAGCTACAAGGACGGGGGGTTTTTTCACTACTTTTTTCAAAATTGTGTTTTCGGGTAAAATGGTGTATTTTTATAGGGGGAAAAATGGCTTGTGTGTCCTTCTGTTCATCGTTGTACAGATGGAAAAAAGATCTTTTCCCTTTGCACAAAATGATTTCCTTTTCAGATTCAGAGATGAATGACATTAGCCCTGGCCAGTTTGCTCAGTGATAGAGCGTCAGCCCGGTGTGTGCAAGTCCTGGATTTGATTCCCAGCCAGGGCACATAGGAGAAGCGCCCATCTGCTTCTCCACCCTTCCCGCTCTTCTTTCTCTTTATCTTTCTCTTCCCCTCCCGCAGCCAAGGCTCCACTGGAGCAAAGTTTGCCCGGGCGCTGAGAATGGCTCTGTGGCCTCTGCCGCAGGTGCTAGAATGGCTCTGGTTGCAACAGAGCGACGCCCCAGATGGGCAGAGCATTGCCCCCTGGTGGGCATGCCGGGTGGATCCTGGTCGGGCTCATGTGGGAGTCTGACTGCCTCCCGCTTCTCACTTCAGAAAAATACAAAAAAAAGAGAGAGAGAGAGAGAGATGAATGACATTAATGATGAAGATGCCATTATAATGAGTGCCTGCAGCCTAAAGTGGAACCCTCAAATGTCCAGAATGAAACAGGGAACACTGTCACTTGTGGGGGCGCCACTTCTCCCCTGGTGGGTCGCACCACTTGACTTGGAAATTGCTGTCCCCAAAGGCCTCTCCTCTGGTGTCTTCCACGGGGTTCCCTCTCCTGCGAAGCACGGCTGACCTCTGCCTCATGGTCATCCCCACGTGCCCCCGCCTCCGTGTGGGAGAGATGGTTTCCCTCACTAGGCAGTAACACACCACGAACAGGAAGTTCTTCCTGAAGTTCTCGTTCATGAACACATAGACGATGGGGTTGCAGATGGAGTTGGAGAACCCGATGATCTGCACCATGGCAAAAATCATCTTGATAGTGACCTCATCGCTTTCCCGCTCAAAGTTGCCTGAAACAGGAAGGACACGCTTGAGCACACATAGCCATTTTAGTGACCCGAAAAGTAACGTTTCTCTTTATCAAACGTCTGTAACCAAATGCACTTGGGTGAGACAGATTCCCCAGGCCACTGTGGGGTGGGGAAGAATGTCTGAAAATAAAAACCAAAAACAATCCTTGCGAGGAGTCTTCATTTTAAGAGCATCAAGTCTGACCAGCGCAGCTCAGGGCCCAGCACCTGTTGGGGTGGGAGGGGAGGGTTGTTGCATTTCTACTGGATTCCAAGCAGCACAGAACCTGGGGGCGAGAGCTGCCCTTCACCTGTTCACCTGTGTTCTAGAAACCCAGTCATCTTGAAGTCGGAGATTCTTAGGGATACTTGCCTGAGGGGCTGAAATCCCAGGTGCTGTCGACTGCACATGGCTCAAGTCAGGGTCTCCCACCTCCCCTGATACGGAAATGATTCAGGAGAACCGCCCGCATGGCGTGAAGGAAGAGCCGCCCGCGCCTTTCCCTGATCTGCTGTGAGCATTCAAGGCTCGGTCACCATCACACAGAATTATTCAAGGTCTAGGGACCTTGAAAATGGGAAGAAGCCCATGAACCATTTGCTACTTGGTCTCCCCCATGAAGAGCAACGGGTCTGGACGGCTCTCGCAGGAGAGAAAGGAGGCCCCCTGCAGGAGGAGGAGGGCAGACACTCACTGTATTCGAGCATCATGTGAACGATGTGGAAAGGGGCCCAGCACACAGCAAAGAGCACCACCAAGGTCACCATCATGACGACAGCCCGTTTCTTCCTCCTGGACTCACAAGGACAGCTCGTATCGGTTAACCTCCCCTTGGCAAGTGTGTCAGCTCAATGGCAAAGCTATGACAATAAAGTCTGAGTCTAGGTCTCCCAACCAGAATTCCGCTGAGAGGGATCAAGTCCACAAGTTAAACGTGGGCTGTGTGTCCTCTTTCCTGTCATGGGGTCACCGTCATCCTGCTCTCCCTCGCCTCGTAAACATCCTTGTGATTGATCAGGGAGGGCTCATGGTGGGTCTAGCCTTCAGCTGGGTGCTTGGTGTTGGGTTATGTCGTCAATCTTCCCAACAAGCCTGGGGCAGGTGCAGGGACAGAGGCACAGGGACAGGAAAGGTTTAGTAACTTGCAACGTCAGGTTGGCTAGTAAGAGATCTAAACTCCTAAGGGCTCGTTTGGATTTAAACGTTAGGCTGTCTAACTTCAGTGCCTAAGTGCCAATTCATTTTCCATTGAAGAGCACTCATCCATGGGATAGGAAAACATCAATATTTATGAAATGTGGGAAGCCCTCAGGATACAATTAAAATGCGAACCTTGGTTATGTCTCTGAATAACATGGCTGACCAGGCTTCCACACTGGTTTTCTCCAAATATGTGAAAGGACTCTACATGCTTGCATGGTGCTTTCAGTGTATAAAAAGTTGTCATCGTTTATTTCTTATTTCACCACGGTAGCCCCTCTGCCGAGGAAGCGGGAGGGCTGGCTAAATCAGCATTAAGTACCAAGATGCTGACTGAGCACCTGTCCACTGAGAGGAAGGATGTCTTCCCAGGCACAGGGCACTAGAGGGCACTGCACACTTGGAGGAATGCTAAAAAATCTCATCAAACCCCTAGACTTCTTATCAGGTTCTGCTTGTTTTGTTTTTAACAGCTATTCGGTGTAAATTACAAAATGAACCCCTTGTAGTGCCACGGCAGTGAGTTGGGCTTCATATATTTTCTGTTAACGACTGCCATCTGAAAGCAGTGCCCTCAGGGAATATAACATCTACCGAGAACTAAATCGCACGCTCGGGTTTCCAGAGGGTGTTTCGACACGTCACCTCATGTATTTCAGCCTCATGCTCGGGTGGGAGGCAGGAAGGATGAAAGCGTGCTCCCTGAGACCCACGAGGAAGACCGGGCAGGGGAGGAAGGAGTCTTACCCACATCATGGGGCTGGTGGGTGGCAGAGAGGGGAGTGCCCACAGCCCCCCCCCCACACACACACACACACAGTGCCGTATGGACACATCAAGGAAAACAGAACAATGTCTAAGTTCCAAGAAAGTTTCTGTCTGTAATGGTGGATTTGGGAGCTGGTGAGCTGGCTATTTCTTCCTGCCACCCACTGCCTCTCAAAAGGTTAAGGACAGCTCACACCCTGCATATGAACAGCAAATACACAAAGACCCAATCACCCAGGAATCCTGAGACCCCTGGTAACACGGTCCCTTCCAGCACAACACAATAAACACACGTGAAAGTGGGATAGTGTTTCATCACACCCACCTGGCTATTTTTGACATCTCTTTTCCATGAATGGTTTGGAGCACCGAGCTGTCCCCCACTCTCTTATTGATCCACAGTTCATACCCGATTTTGCTGTACAGAGTAAGCATCAGCACCAGGGGCAGGAGGAAGAGGATGACAAGGATGAAGGTGGTGTAGACTCTCTGGTGCACTGGGCTGGTCCACTCCTCCAAGCAGCAGACGTGTTGTTTTTCATATAAGAAGTCATACTTAATCTTTGAGGGAAGAAGGATTCTGTTAGGAGAGCCCACCGTCTGCATCATGGGACAGAAAGCCAGGAGCTGTGGGGACTCCGCACGATTCACCCCCTAATGTGTTTACCACGGGGTGACCACGTCCAATGACGTACCGTTGTGACTGCTTTTTTGTTCTGAAGTGTGGGGGTGACCCGCTCCCCATCGCTGATGACCTGCTTCAGATGCTTATACTTTCTTTCCTATATTTCAAATGGACTCGAGGACCAAAAACTGTTTCACTTTTTATCTTTCTCAGCTTTTTACCTTCCTGTCATAAGTGTTGACGGGGCACAGGAGCACTTCAATGACCCACGTATGAACGGGGGTCATCTCCTGTATGGCGGGCCGGCTAGTTTAACATCACCTCATTTTGCTTCCTCAGTTGTGGAGGAGACAAACTTTTGACCAGGGGTCAACTCCCCCACACCCCACCCTAACCCACCCCACCCCCAAGGTGGAGAACCGGAGTCTGGTTCTGTTAGTGCTACTTCAGGTCACAGTGATCGGGTTGCTACACAGAGTGTGAAAAAGGCACCGGTAGCTTTTAGGTTCTGAGAGGAACAAGACATGGGGGTTCGAACTGTCGCTAATCTACCCCTATTCGGACTCAGTTAGAAGCCTTTGAGGGGTGTATTGCATGGAAGGCCAATGTTTGTTTATCAACACCGTTTCTGACAGACTCACTTTAGGAGTTCCCATGTCTTATTATATAGCAATATTAATAAAAACAGCAAGTGCGAATTAGGACACACTAAACATGTAACCTCTATTCAAAGGTCATTTCTTCAGATAATAGGAATAAAAGCCAGAGAATTTATCACAACTGCTGTCATTTTACTCACGCTGGAGCTTTCCAGATGAAGAATACTTAGGTCTTTGATGTATGTTTTGCTGCCAGCAGATAATCTGCCTTCCAGCAAATCTTATCGCCAGTCATCCATGCCAATAGAAGGCGGAAAGAAAGCTTTTCCATACACTCACCAAAGATAAACCCCGAGTTCTGGTCTTGGTGTTGTTTACAAAGACAACGAACTAAGAATGAAAACACTCGGTGAATAAGAAGCTCAAGATCCAAAGTGCCCGGGAAGAGGATATTAAAACGAAATTCATTCTGACTCCCGGCACACAGACGGGGCCACCACTGCCAACAGGCACAGGGACCGGCGAAGGACGCACCCTAAGTGAGCACAGGGCAGCCGATCCCAGACAGGTGCACCTTGTCTGGGACAGAAAGGACTGACAGCACACTCACTCGTGTGGTTTGGTGAAAACCAGCATCAAGGACTTCTATTTCCAAACACCCACGTCTCTAAAAATCCCACTGCCTCAGAGGATGGCTGAGCTGGAGGTGTGACACTGGGTCCACACTCCACTCCCTCTCTCATCGTCACCTTGTCCCAATCTACACCAGTCCCCTCACCCCACCGATGTTACTCTAGGGCATCCGAGCTTGTTTTTTTTCCTGGTTCAAACTGCTGATGTCAGGGGACCCACCTTGACCTGGGTGCCACCAACCTACGAGAGATAGGGCTTTGTGCTTTTCCCTGCATTAAGTATATTTCTATTCAGGATAAAGCTTGATATTAGAAAGGAAGGGGGGAGGTGTTTTGACAGGTGTTGAGATGTCCTCTCACATTTTTTCCACAAGGAAGGGGCAGAAGAGGTGAGAGTTTTAACTGAACCACCCGGTGGCTTCGGGCCCTGACAGTTGTCAAAGATGTCAGCCCCGAAAGGTAGCCCCACGCTGGGAGCAGAGCGGAGGGGGCCGGTGGAGACGCGGGGTAGGGGCTCTTGATTTCACGCCGGAGGGAGCTCCCAGCCCCCCGTCATGCTCGCGCGCACAGTCTCTAATAGAATTTCGAAGCGAGAAGGAGGCCGGAGGAGGCATAGAAAGATACATTCATTTGATTTGAAAAAATGAACTCATATTTTTCCTGACAGAAAGCAGCAAATATGATTTGGCTCATCGATCTGACAGCAAGGGCTGACTTTGCCAATTAGGTGACAGGCATTGTCTACAAACTAAATGAGTTCTATGCCTCTGTGTAAATATCCTGCTCACAAAAATTAGGGGATCTTTTATCACTTCATATCCATTTTGAAATATCCCCTAATTTTTTGTGAGCAGGAATATATAAAAACTCATCTATATAATGTAGTTAGAGCATAAGCTAACACTGTATTTTAAAAATGCACAAATCTCCTAGAGCTCTGTGGGTGCAAAATGGACCCCACAAAATGGCATAGGATTGGGCCACTTCTTAAAGGGCTCCGACAGTGGGGGGGGTCCCAGGGCAGGGTCGGGTCACCGAGTCATGTGCAGAAGCTGACGGGTCTTCCTGCACCGTCACAGTGGGAGCGGCAGGTGGAACCTAGTGAAGTTAACCCGAAAACACCCAAGAAGTAAAGAATCAGTCAAGAGCAACAGTCACACTCAGAAGCCACCACATGAGACCAGAGGACACCTGCCCCGTCCTCTCCCCACTCTCCTCACCGGCTCCCGGTGGCTGAGAGGAAGAGAAAGAGAAACAGGAGAAGATGCAGAGAAGGGGACCACTCCCCTCTCCTTAGGGCTGGACTCCAGGCCTGAGAACAGCTCACGGCGGGGGAAGGGAGACGTGTCTGATTCATTGACAAATTCAGTGATGTTGACTCTGGACCGGACATTCTAATCACAAAACTAGCACTGTACTTGTTGACAGAAAGTGACCAGAGGAATCTGACAGCCCAATTGGCTGGAAGAGTCCAGGGCCTGCACAGGCTCCATCCAGGGCGTGTGTCTAGGGAGCAAGGAGAGGCGTGGGACTGCTCTCTGCACTCACCTGTTGAGCCCCCTCACTCACTCTACCACACACATCAGAAAGTAGGCCGCATCGTCCTGGACAGACATGTGCAAAAAAAAAAAAAAATTAAATTAAATTAAATTAAACAGGACCACTCTCTTATATCCTATACAAAAATAAACTCCCAATGGGTTAAAGATTTAAATGTAAGGCCTGACACCATAAAACTCTTCAAATAAAACATAGAAAGTAATTGTTTGACATCAGTCTGAGTAATATAATTTGAGACATGTCCCCTCAATCAAGAGAAACAAAATAAAGAATAATCAAACTAAAAAGCTTTTGCGCAGCGAAGGAAACCATCGACAAAATCAAAAGACAACCTACTGACTGGCAGTCTACATTCACAGATGATATATCCAATAAGGGGTTGCGATATAAAATTTAAAAGAAATTTATACAGCTCAGTAACAAAAAAGTAAATAAACAACCAATCGAAAAATAGGCAGAGGGCATGGAAAGACGTTCCTCCAAAGACTCACAGATGGCCAACAGACCTATGAAAAGAGGCTCAGCATCACTGATCATCAGGAAAATATAAATCAAAACCATAATGTGACACCACCATACACCTGTCAGAATGGCTAGTAATAAAAAAAATTAACAATTCACAAGTGTAGGTCAGGATGTGGAGAAAAGAGACCCCTCATGCACTGTTGGTGGGACTGCGGACTGGGGCAGCCACTGTGGGAAACAGTATGGTGATTCCTCATGGTACTAAAAAGAGATTGACCAGGGGACCCAGCAATTCCACTCCTGGGTATTTACTCAAAGAAAACAAGAACACTAATTGGAAAAGATATATGCACAATGTTCATTGCAACATTATTTACAATAGCCAAAATATGGAAGCAACATAGGTATCCATCGATAGATGAATGGCTAAAGAAGATGTGGTACATTTACACAATGGAATACTACTCAGGCATAAAGAAAATGAAATCTTGCCATTCTTAGAACAACATAGGTGGGTCTAGAGCAGGGGTCTCAAACTCGCGGCCCGCGGGCCGCATGCGGCC